>NC_056615.1:14648180-14974609 GCF_018340385.1 Cyprinus carpio
AAATTAGGAGTTTATTGATAGTTATAGTTAATGGTTTTTAATAGTGAGAATTGTACCTTAAAATAAAGTGTGACCAAATTATACAAATACAGTATTTTAAAACGCATTGTTTGTAAGATTCATTTATATATAATTCCTGTAGTATTGAGGATCCTTTTTCATTTGGAAACTACTTTAAAATTTGGGGTCAGTAGTCTTTTTTATGATAGAAATATCTTATGCTCACCGATGCTCCATTTATTTGATGAAAAATACAGTAATATTAGTGATACAAAATATTGTATATTTTGTATTTTTCTGTTTTCTATTCTATTATGTTTTCTATTTGATTCTATTTTTTATATTTTAAAATGTAATTTATTCCCGTTATGGCAAAGCTGGATTTTCAGCAGCAATTATTCCAGTCTTCAATGTCACTTGATCTTTCAGAAATCATTTTAATATTCTAAACATTTCTTATGATTGTATTATACATACATACAGTATCTTATTATTACATTATTACTATGTTGACAGTTGTGCTGCTTAATATTTTTGTGTAAACCGTAATCCGTTCAGGATTTTTTGATTTTAATGGTCAAAAGAACAGCATTTATTTGAAAGAGAATCTTTTGTAAAAAAGCTTTTATAGAAATGTCTTTATTGTCACTTTTGATCAGTTTAACACACACACACACACACACACACACACACACACACACACACACACACACAAACACACACGCATATTACTGACCCCAAACTTTAGAAGAGATGAGAAATGTTCAGGATTCTATGCTACGTCTATCACTTCTCAGTCAAATTTACGACACTAATCATGCAGATTCCATTGTACACAAGGTCAGAAGGTCTTGTTTTCACTAAAGTACATGGTTTTACTTTGGCTAATATCTGATGCCTTTGGCTTAACACACTCAGTCGAAGAGTTCCTTAATGGATCCAAAAAGTATTTGGCCATGTGCATTCTGTTCATCAGCTGGTTGTGATGTTTTGTTGTACCCAATTTAGCCCTCGATGCAGGTTTAGTCACGTGCAGGTTCAGCCCTCCTGTTTCCAGCAGTATCAGATCCCATGATAGATATGCTTCCATAAAGATTTCCGCTGGTGGTCTGGGAGAAGTTGGCAGAAATGAAGGCCAAACATCTAAGCCAGTGGCTCTTTTGTGGTATAAAAGCCTTCCAGATCTCACCATCAGAGGTAAAAGACCTTAAAATGACATTATTGTGAAGCAACAGTACTGGATGTTTGTAACATGTTGTCATGACTCAGCGATACTGGTCAGTTAGGGGTTGTGACCCATCTGAACTTTTAACCCTGCTGAGAAGCCTGTTCTCTCCAGCCTTAGTTTGTCTCACATCAATCTAAATGTGTGTGACTCTGTTTAGGATTATTTAATTTAATGAACTGTTCGCTTCCGTCTCAGCTTTGCTCTCATGAATATGGGTAGTGTGATATGTGTCCAGGTTCTTGTCTGTTGGTTGGTCAGAGATCTGTCTCAGCTAAGTGTACATTGTTCTTCACTCAATCAAATTACCCGCCAATCACTGAGCTCCATATTCAAGGCTCCAGTTGGCTCTTGGCAACATAATTTGTATGAAAGAACAGGCTTGTAATTCCTAAAGATTGCTGGGAGTGGATAACATTGCAAAGGCATGGCTCATTCACTGGACAGTGCTTTAGTGGGTTCTGGGAAAGTCGGCTTCCCAGTTATATACTTTCCTCTGGCCCTTCCATTGTTGGCGTAATGTTTTATACTTTGCGTTTTTAGAGAAAGTGACCCCTGAAAATTTGGTATCCTTGAGTGGAGCAGTAGTGATTAAATGTTAATCTGTCAAAACAGTTTGTAAAAAACACATTAGATTTTGTGTCACTGTGTTTTGAGTAGAAAACAGTTGTTCATCCAAAGGTTTAGTTCACCTAAAAATGAAAATTCTGTCATTGTTTGCTTATTCTTAACAATTCCCAGGGAAAAATTAAATAAAATTCTTGTAAGTGTGTTCACCAGTGTGTCCTACAACAACAAAAACACTACGAGCCATTTGCGCACAAATGATTGTTTCTTTTTAACTGTTCTTTTCTCGTGTATTTTTTTTTTCATAAAACATGAAAACAGCCTCACAAGGCCAGTCAGTGAATCATTTAAAGCTGTTACTGAGCTATAAACTGACTCCCTTATTGAACTACGAGTAATTTTTCAGTAATGTGTGGTACAGAGTAAAGTAACTAGTTTTAGAAAATTTAATTATTCTGTATTAAATTAAATTACACTATATTAAATGATAATGCACAATTAAAGATACATATTCAGTAGGTTTATCTGTAATAAATATTGGTATAATCAAAATAATAAAATTGTATTTAAAAATAATTACTTGTAATTGAATTTTTGAATCGGTGGGTTTTTAATGCTTTCAGATCAGGTCTTCTGAAAAAAGAAAAAAACCTTTTCTGATGGAGCAAGTGGACCTATCAATGAAGTGTGGTCCAGATCAGCAGAGCTTGGATCTACGGGTAAACCATAATACTTAAACAGCTTTAGCAGGCTCTACCGGTTCTTAGCATCAGCCGATAAGAATAGTTTCAACACTGTAGTTCAAAAAGTCCAAGTATTTCAGCTGTGCAAAGACCCTTGTGCAAGATGGTGAGACCCAAGGCTGATTCAAATATTTAGAACTTTATTGCAACCATTACGATACTGAATTTTGTAATTTCTGTACTGCACTTGGTCACCCCGTCCTGGAAACCATCTCAAGGAAGTTGAAGAGTTCAGAAGGTCATGGAAATTATGTGGTATTTTGTTTCTCACAATCTCCCTCTTTCTTTATTTAACGTGTGCACGTACATTTGTGTGTGTGAGTGCGCATTAGGCTTCTTTTGCTGGAATTTTTCAGGGCCATTAGCTCTGGGGGTCTCCAGTGGGAAGTGGTGATTCTCTTTTTTACAGTCACTTTTTTGGTAAACTTGTGGTGGTCCTGTAATGGTTCCTAATTGCAGTTCTAACGAACTGCTAATCTGAAAGACATTACAGGGACTTTGCAGAGACCACCGTAACAAAGCGGTTGAAAACAACAGTGAATGTCAATTGATCCCAGCCAAACATATTGACTCAATTAATTAATTGAGTTTTCGGGTCAGTGTTTGAGCACTGAATATCTCAAGCGTCCAAATAATCATAATGTTTGATGACACAGCTATGATTATTAACAGTCAGGCTAAGTGAGATTATACGGTTTTTTTTGTTTTTTTTCAGGTCATTCTCAAGAGCGGCACAAGTTATATTTGCTGTGAATGCTGCTTGAAGGGGGCCTACTTAAACCATTTAAAAATATTTTGTTTCTGGCACATGCATTTAATATCACCTTCACAAACAGTTTTGCCTTGTTGAGTGTGTTGCAGTTGGCGTCTCATAAACAGAGGGTCTCATGATGATTGTGGTCAAGGCTTTTGCCCATAGCTTTGCCATTCAGCACCAGCTCGCCCTCAGTCTGGGTTGAGCAGGGCGTATGGGTCACATATGGAAACGCTTTATGCTGGCGTGTTGTTTTAGCTCTTTTATACATGAGAAAAGCCGAGGGTGTCAGTGTTCACAGAACTAAAGGTTAGCCAAAATTCGCTCTCATACAACAGTGGTTGCTATTTCCCTCCATCTCTGTCCCAGGGAGAGTCATGTCGCATTTAGATACTGTTACATTTACTCTCTCTTGATCTGCAATGTCAAAATTAATTGGTGGCATTAGAGGGGATGTCTGTCTTTTCTTCCTTTGCTCTGTGCTGAAATGCTTAGTCTTTGAATTCATTGCCATCATCTGACTCTGGTTTCAAGCCCAAAAAGGCCCGAATGGTTTGGATCGAGGCCGGATGCCAGTCAAAAAAAAAAATATATATATATATTATATATATATATATATATATATATATATATCTGATATCAGACAATACAGTGTCTTTCACAGTAGATGGACCATGCCAATCTGGACCCAGATGATTACAATTTTCCTCTCTTACCGCCACATAATAAGATACATGAAACCACCTCAGCCAAAAAATCGGCCCCTGTCCATGGAGCCACTATAATAATATTTGCCATCTGATGTGTGTTGAACATCAGATGGGATACTGTTTCATTCCTCTGAACAATTTTTCCATGTAGCACACAAAAGTTGAAAGTCCCATATTCCCCAGGAACTTCTAAGATCGTTGTAAAATCAGGTGAGGTTGTGTATAGGTCTGGGTGGTCGTAGGATTGCTGCTACAGAGGGTTTCTATTAAATATTTCAGTTTAGCATGTGTATATATGTGCGTGTGTGAGTGTATGTGTGTGTGTATACTACTCACATACGTGTGTGTGGGTGGGTGGGTGTGTGTGTGTGTGTGTATATATATATATATCCTACACTTATTATTATTTTATACTACTTATATACTACAACAATTTTAATGTTGATCCTGATTAAGCAGGGACATTTTTAATGATTTTAGCTAAAGAAAGTTTAAATATATAAAAATACTAAGAGTATTTATAAGAAAATAATATTATATTTAATGCAGTTTTAAGTTACAAATTAAAAGCAGTAATTATTTGTGTGCTGATTGAAGGAGTTGTTTTGGTTATGCACTACACGGGACATTAGGGGGCACTCTTAGCACACCAACGTCATTGAAACTGCAGAAACTTTCAGACTTCTTCTGAAGTGAAAAGCCATGAATTGTGTACTTAAGAAACTTCCATGATATAATGTATTCAATAATTTAATTCTGGGCTATTTCTCATGTATTGTAAACGTACAAATTGTAATAGATTTTGCTGCTGAATGATCGCAACTGGTTTATTTTATCATCAAGGTCTAGTGATACATTTTTTGTTTTTAATTCTGAATAAAAACATGACTTATTTAAGACAAATTTCGCTAAGCACATAAATAAATCTTGAGATCACAGAATTTAAGCCAATATGCCATCTTTGTTTTGTGACTTGTTGAAAAGTGAGTTTAGCTCATTGCCTGGGTTGAGTTGCTCATTTTGACAGGCTAGGGTTTGGAAAGTTTGAAGTCATGAGGTTTAATCATGCTCTGTGGCCAGTCTGTGCATGGCGTGGCATGATGACTCCCTTAAAGATGTGGTTCTGGGAGCAGGCCAGCTTCACTGGCACCACATTTGCGGGCCAGAGACCCGTTGCATAATGTAGGTTCATTACCAGACCAGAGTCTTGGTAGGTCAGAAATATAGGATCTGGAACAGTAGACGCTCAGTGAAAGGAGGAACTAATCATTTTCATTAGAGCTTGTGATTAAGGTCAGTCTGAGATGCTGTAAGGGATTCATTTCATGTCCCATGTAGAATTGAATTGTTAGGGATTTTTATACAAACTAAAAGACTTTGAGAGATAATAGAGCAATTTTATATGTAGCATTGTTTCACAATTACTTTGGCTTGTAGGGCTTAGAGATTGAATAAAATAAATGTTTTGTTAAAAACTTTCAGGCAATCAGCTATAGCCAAACTAGTTTGTTTAGTTTGGTCGGATAGTTAATGCAACCCTGTCTGTGTCGGTCTAAAATAGTATCGAGTTTCTTTCTTATTGTTTGAATTAGTGGTTTATGGTTTAAAATGTTTTTTGTTTTGTTTTTTAACAATGAGCTAAGTATCATGTTCTGTTCTGTTCTAGTAATCAGAAGGCATTTCCTAGTTAATAGCTATTTACTACTTCTCGTTTTGCATCCTAACACTAGGTGAAATAACTGATGTACAACAGTACTGTATGTATTTTACTATTCTGTTTTACTATCAAAAAACAAGTACAATTTAAATCATTTCTGTAGAAATAATGTTTTTTAAATTCCACAGAGTCATTTTATCCAATAAATATATAGAAAGTAGAATAAGTAGAATGAGTTTAAGTACAATCTAAAATATGTACAGTAGTATGTACAATATTTCTTTTTTAAATACTGAATCAAAGGCAATCAACTACAGCCAGACTAGTTAGTTTAATCTGGAACCTTGACCGTGTCAGTCTAAAACAGTATTTAGTTCTTTCTTGTTGCTTAAATTAATGGTTTGAAATGTCTTTTTATACAATGAGCTAAGTTTCAATTTCAGTGCATTTTGTCAAAATATGACGAAAGTTGGATTTAAAAATGTACAGTAGTATGTATTTTAATATTGTTTTACTGTCAAAGGACTGCAAATAAATCAAGTAAAATATTTATATTTTCAAATTTTTTATTTTTTATTATTTCTCTCTAAATTAGGCAATTTTATACAATGAACTATATAATTATTTACACATTATGTTTGCATTGAGATACTGTTTAATGTACTCTCTTTTGATCTGTGACATCAAAATTCATTTTTGGCATAATACAGGGGATGTTGCAGTTAGATACATAAAGGACCAATTGCCAAATGGCTTTTAAATTGTATTTTATTTAATGGTAATAAATAATCATATCATTAGATACACACAATAAAATGAAGCCATAGTGGGAATTATAACACAATAGTGTAACACAATCTCTGAAACTGTAAGAAATGTAAGGAGGTGGTAACTTCCCCAACACATTATTTTAAATATTCAGTCCAATCTGACAAGGCTTGAAAATCTCCAATCTAAAACATTTCCTGTGCACGTTAGCAGCGCTTTAGAGAAGATATCTGTTCAAAGTGTGCACTTTCTTTATCTCTCCCGACTCTGAACATTTCCAGACCCCAGAGTGCTGTCTCACTCTCTGAGGGGAAGGCAGGTCTGTGCTGCGTGGCCTTGGGCTAGAAGATAGCGGTACTCTAAAAAGCACTTCATGATCAATCTCAGCCGTTTGTCATGATGATGTCATAATGATGACAAATGAGAATGATGAGGAAGGCCAACAAAAGGCCGAGCCCAAATGTGAAGTTGCTTTTCCAGTAAAGAGTCAAAGCATTATTTGCCACAACAGCAAACTTTGAAGAGACTCAGAAAGGGCTTCAGAAGAGGAGAAGAAAGAAAGATAAGGGCTGCTATGATTTATGTGTATGGTTTGATGAGCTGCATTCAGAGCATTTTAGCGTTGTCTTTACCATTTGTCATCGAGCTATTGAGTCATTCATCTATTTTTCTCTGATGTTTGAGTCATTATTATTAGATTAGATTCAAAATTATTATTATTATTATAATTTTGCACATGTACTGAACCAGTGAAATACAGTTAGCAACTAACTAGCAGTGCACATAATTTAGTGTAAATGAGGGACAAATTATAGTACAGTGTGGGGAAAAAAGTGTGTTATAGTAGAGAATGTTCAGAATTGTAAAAAATGCTATGCAATGTTTCTAGAAAAAATGGTATGTATGGGGTATATATATATGTGTGTATAGAGAGAAAGAGAGAGATGTAAATAAATAATATTTAAACTTTTTATATACATATATATATATATATATATATATATATATATATATATATATATATATATATATATATATATATATATATATTGCTAACCCTGAAAAAATCCAGATAGATCCAGATTAAATATCAAATATAAAATAATACATACAATTATTTTATAGTAATTATATTTTTTAAATGGAACTTTTTCCATTTTGTAAGTAATTTTTATTTAGACTCTAAATAATTAATTTTTTTTCTCTCTGAATTGTAGCTGCAGGGGTGGAAATGGCATTGCTGGTTTGTTGCCCATTCGTGTGGTTAGTTATAAAATGCAAACACTGTCTCCACAGCCATGGGCTTTCACACAGCTGCAGGAGGCCGTGAAGAGTGTCAGCTCAAGGACCTGACTCCACTCTGGCCTGTGCTCTGTGTGTTTGATGAGCAAGTAGCCAGGAGTACAAGTACTCTCTCCACAGCTTTTTCCCATCTGATTCCACAAGACAGTCTGACACTCTCTGTGTGGGTCTGAATGAGAGAGATGGGGAAAGGAAAGAGAAGAGCTTTTGTTGGCTGGATGGGTCACAGTTTGCAGACTGCAGCGTGTGCGGAATCTATCATCATGGCTTTGTACAGTTTAATGTGAATTATTTTCCTGTTGCTATTTTAATACTTACATGTTCAATTTTCGACGTTTGCCTTCATGTTTATGCATGTCAAAGCACATTTTATCAGTTTTGTGTTTTACAGAAGAATTGATCCCATGGCTTTTGCTAGGCATAGTTAGTTACTAAAGCTGAAGTGTGTAATTTTGTGAAGATTATAATATTTTCTTTTGACTTGCTTAATACAGTATGCAGAGACAGCAAGCCACTTAAGATGATTTAGAATTTTAGATAACAGTTGTTGCTGTTAGGCGACTTGAATCCAACTAGTATTATATCTGTTTCCAACTAAATTTCTATTGGTTGAAAAATCCAGAAAACATGTTTTTGAAAATTAGATGCAAAATAAAACCATTTTAAGCCTGTTTGCTAGTTTTAGGTGGTCTCCTGGTGTTTAGAGGGGTTTTGGGCCTGACAAGTGCAAATTGTCAGGCTCGGAGATCAGATAGACCAACTTAAACCCTCTAAGACCAGCTAATTCACATGAAGTACTTTTTTTTCAGCAGGTTTATGAAAGGTTATAGTGCACATATTAAAGGGACTCGTTTGTGTCATATTCAGTCTGCCCTGACTGAGGTCCATTAGTGTGTAAGGATGTGACTTGAAGGACATGTTTCTGGCTGATGTGCCATTTAGGAGTGCAACAGATAGATAGTGTTTGTCTCATGCTTACAGTAGTTTGTCGTGCCAGTTCCACATTACAGGCCTCTTTCATGTTCCTGTTGCCGCCTCCTCAGTGCTCTGCCTCTGTTGTGGTCTGTAGGCTGCTTGACACCCAACTTCTGAAGCCTAATTTGGGTATGTCTGTTTGTACTTCTTCTTAAAAAAGGAGGACACATGTATGTATGTAGGCCTGAAAGTGTGTCTTATATTCTTGCATGTCAGAGTGTCAATATGGTGGGCAGTAGGGGTGTCCTCTCTATGTGTCTCATGCCCCAAATGAAAATACCCACGGCCCTTCAGTTCAATTTCTCTCTGTGTTTCAGAGGCCCTAAGGAAAACAAACACCCTCCACCCCCTCACTGACAGAAAAAAATCCCCACTTGTCAGATGAGGGGATTTTTTGATTGTCTAATCAGCTCCATATCCCAATCCAGAGGCCTGGAGCAGTGCAGCTTGGTTCAATAAAATGCTGGATGAAAGACTGGGTCGCATCCTCCTTCCATTTAATCGATGGCATCTTATCTCACTTTTGGCGGCATTTTGTTACCACCATAGTCTTTTATATGTGCCTGTTGTGAAGGTGCTCTAAACTCTTCTGTGTGGCGATAATTGAGGGAGTCTGTAAAAAATAAACAAAAGATTTTTTTATTAAATAATTTTTATTATAGTTTATTGTATTTTAAGGTTTTCTAACGTTTACTGTTTTCAGATAGAAATCATAAGATTAATCATGAATATTTTATTATTTCACTTATGTCAGAAAGTTATTAAAAGTGCTACAGAGATGTATTTATGAATTTTATTGAAAACATTTCTCTTCAAGTTTAGGACAGAAGTTCTTAACCGGGGGGCCAGGGCTCACTAGGGGGCCTTAGCAAACTTCCAAGGCGGCCTCAGGATAACTTAAAATTATATGTTATTATTAATATTGTAATTAATAAGTAATTAATATAACAATATAACATATAATTCATATACTTAAATGGAGTAATGTAATTACTGTAATTTATATTGATATATTCATAATTTAATATTAATATTTAATATTCTTAATTAATCTAATTACCTAATTGTTTAACAAACATTTGCAAACATTTTAAAATGATCTAATTTGGTTATGTTTTAAAAAAAATCAAATGTAACATGAAATGGAATCATATATATATATTAGTATAGTTATAGTTCGTTATTGTTCATATAGTATAGTTATAGTTCGGATAATATAGTATTTAGGGGGCCTTGAAGTCAAAAAAGTTTAGAACTGCTGGGTCTAGAAAGATTACTGATCTCAAGTAAACTAGTTTAAGATGCTTTAACATCATGAAAACTGTATGGAAGTGTGAGCTTGACAAGTGCACCGTAATTCTCCTTCAGCACTGATGTTTCAATGACCACGTCCATCTGTGAACCATTTGTGTCTGGTATATCGCGTGCAGTGTCTTTAGAGCGGGAAGTGCTAAGATCCTCCTTACCACATTCAGAGGCACTGGCTCTCGCACCCTCCATAACAAATCAAACGCTTCCACCACTACTCTAATATGTGATAACCAGAACTAATCTTTCACATACCCTGCACCCAGCCATTTCACAAATAGCTATTTCTGTTGCCTAATTAAGCAGTTAATTAGCTTGGGTGTCTTGAGTCCTACACCCTGAGATAAGCTTGTGGTTTTAAGGATAGAAGTCCCGTTTTGATAGAGTGCTGCTGCTGTGCTGGTCATTACGTCTAGCAGCAGTAGATTTGAATTGCTCGAGCAGCTTGAGGAAACCGAGAAGAGATCGAAAGCAGGTAAAATGGGGAGGGGGGGTGTCATTACCTTCCAGGGCAGGTCCTCAGTTTCATCAACTTGGCTAGCAGGGTGGATGGTTCATAATGTTCCTTCCCACCGAGTGAACCCATATTAAGCACCAGGGTAGAGTGTGCTAAAGCTGTCTCGTTTATCCATCTCTTCTTCGCTTTCAAGCCTTCTACCCGATCCCTTGTTGCTATGTTGATTGCTGTCACCTCATGGGAAGCGCAAATAAACATTCTGACTGGGATAAGAAGGTCAGATACATTATAAATGGATTTAAGGGCATAGTTTAATTTACAAATTGTCTTGAAAGTTCCCTCACTGAATTTTGGCCCACAGTGCTGATGTTTTTCTTAGCAATATGGGATGTCATGAAAACATGCTTTGACCAAAAAGCCACAGGGTTTTGCAGATATATTGCAAACCTCTTGAACATTGTTTGCGAACCTTTTGACTTTTTAACCTTTTGTCCCCCGTCTGTGTGCTCAACGCGGCTCAGTGCGAGTGACTTTATTCTAGACCTGGTCATATCAGGTCACATCCTCCTCCAGACTTGGACATCCCAATCCAAAACCGTCTGACATAGTCTGTCTAGCATGTGGGTCTTCTGGTATGCAAGAGGTGTCCCGTTCTTTGCCTGTGCAATTTTCTGTCAGGCCCCATAGAAAAAGAACAAACTAAAAATGAATGGCAGGGTCCTTTTTTCCTTTCTGGGCAAAAACAGATGAGAGAGAAAGAGAAACAAGGCCAGAGAAGTCCATGGTGGTGTAGTCAGCCTGGGCTGGCTGGCTGCCTGTCTGGGTCTAAGGACTCCTCTATTCCCCGCTGGTCTCTGGCTCAGAAACTCAGTCGTATTCAGCAGCTAAACCACACTTGCTCCGGGCCAGACTCAGCTCACATCAGTGATCCACATTCAACCTCTGGGGAATCAATTGTCTCAGTGCTTATGCTCATATGCCATGGATTTAACTCACAGTGTGTACATACTGTATTAACACAAAGCATTCAATTATCATTCTATGCACATTTGATTCAAACCAAAATAGTATTTGTATTTTAAGAGTGAGTAAATGAACTTTGTTTGCCTAGTCAAGGTGGACATCATATTCAATTTTATGCAAATAAAAAGAAGCGAAGTACACTTTTGTTTGTTTCAGAAAACACCTCCACTTTAAGCTCTGCCTTAAAAACGTTACTGACAAATTAGCAACTGTTGTCATTCGCTCCTTTTTTTTAAAATGTAAAACTATAGACAAACTTTACAAAAAAATATCCAAAAAGGCAAGTTTACAAAAATTATCCAATAATACTGCAATAAAGCAATAAACACAAATATAAGTTATTCAAGATTATCAAAAAAAATTGAGGCAGAGCTTAGTGGAATGTCAATTAAAGGGATAGTTTAATAACTCATTAATTACTTAAGCATTAATTAGCATTAATTACTCACCCTCATGTCGTTCCAAACCTGTAAGATCTTCATTCATCTTAGGAACACAAATTATTTTTGATGAAATCTGAGAGCTTTCTGACCCTGCATAGACAGCAATGCAACTACTACGTTCAACGCCCAGAAACGTAGTAAGGACATCGATAAAAGTCCATGTGACATCAATGGTTCAACCTTAATTTTATGAAGCTATGAGAATACTTTTTGTGCACAAAAAAAAGGACTTTATTCAACAATTTCCATTACTCCAGTCTCCAGTATGTTGATTTGGTTCTCAAGTAACATTATTATTATATCATTTTAAATTATTCATATTAATAAAACCATGACAAGTATTACTACATTATATTATTATATTTTTTATTTTATTTTCTTATATTTTCTTATTAGAAAGCACTGTTTTTATGCCCTAATGCTGCAACATGCCTTAACTATCAAATATTATATTATATTATTAGTTTTATATTATTTTATAGTATAGAATATCATGGTATAGAATAGTAGAATAGTTATTGCTAAGTTGCTTTCACAATGGAAAAAAAATAATGCAATTTTTCCTTCAGAGCCCTATTTTTAAACCCCACTGGATATAGGAAAAAACATTATTGTTTAAGATTAAACCCCAATAAAGGGGGCAAATCTGTCATACGACAGCATAATTCACAACAATGTAAGAGACTGCATTCTTGCAAAGTATAAATCATTGTTAAGCATGCCTCCAGGCCCTTGTTTCCTCCTTAACTGGTGTGAACACAAATACACTGGTGTTAAGAGAGTCAGCTGCAACACGTCTGGCATGATGGGATCACTTCCTTCTGTAGACTGGGCACCCACTGTCAGCTCGACCCTGGATAATTAACCTCTGCCACTGGGGTTCAACAAGAAAACAATCCCACAGAGCTCTGTGTGTATGCTAGCCTGACTGTGTGTGCCCCGTCTACAGGTGCCTGTGAGGGTGTTAAGCGTCATCCTTCTTGTCATCTGCAGGCATGGGGCAGGGTAATGGAGAAGCCTATGCCCAGTGCTTCGGACGGCATAGCAGGTGGCTGAAAGAGGGTCGTGCGAGGCTGGGTCTTTGACTGGGGTGACTAGGTTAATTAAGGAGTGAGTCTTCAGGGCCTGGGGGCCCCAGGGCAGGCGGTTGGGGGGTTTTAGGGGAAGGGTTGATCGAGTGCAGAAAGAGGCCACGCCACTCACCCGCTCCGCTTCCTGTGGGGTATCTGTGCCTCTGTTCATGAGCGGATCTCTGGATTCATAAACTCACACAAACGCATGCACACGTGTAGCACATATGTTCTTTGGGACCTGAAGGAAGTTTTTTTTAACTGAGTGTGTTGTTTCTCTAGAGCTCACGGTTGTGAAAATGCAGCTGTGTAAATCCACATCGAACCGAAAAAACAACAGGCCGTGTTGATCCAAAACAAGGCATTGAGTTGAGCGCGTCTGATTAGTAAAGAGTCTGATTGTGAAATGAGTCTGGATGTCAGGTACAGAAGATCTGTAAGCTATTATTATGGAAGAGTCTGGGTCTCTGGGTGGGTCACAGGGAGGCAGTGAAGTTTGGCAGGTGTCACAAAACAAAAGCTGAACATGACCTTTTGTGTGTTCTTTCAGAAGATGAAGAGGAGGATGAAGATGTCACAGAAATGAAAGCTGGCCCTGAAAATGACCTGCAGGAGGAGGAAGAAAGCAAGGACACAAAGGAAGGTAAGAGCTAACTCTAACATAACCTGCCTTTGAGAATATCCAGGGGAAATTATATAAAGACAGAAATGATACTTACATAAGCCAAATGGTTTTTAATAATAATAATAATAATTATTATTATTATTATTATTTATTCATTTGTTATGGTTTATATAATTTTAAATTATTCATATTAATAAAACCATTACAAGTATTAATGCATTATATTATTATATTTTTTATTTTATTTTATTATTTTATTTTATTATATGCCCTTATGCTGCAACATGCCTTAACTATCAAATATTATATTATATTATATTATATTATATTATATTATACACGGTATAGTATAGAAAAGTACAGTACAGTATAGTATAGTATAGTATATTATCAGAAAGCACTGTATTTTGTGCTCTAATGCTACAACATAATACACTAGAGATATATATTATATTGTTTAAAAATATTCTAAATTAGGTCTTTTTTATTTTATTATTGTGTTAAAATTAGTCTGTTGTATTTAAAAGGATTGTTCTAAAAAAATCTTTAAAAATGATATAAGTCTATGACATATCCCATTTTAGATAGCAAATGTGTGTGTGAAGGTATTCCAAAGGTTTTGCTCTGTAAAAAAACATATTCTCTACACCAACTGCCTCCACCTGGCTCAAATTTAGCACATTTGACTTCTGTATGTTGGATGTTATACGGAACAACATCTGCTTAGTTCAGACTCAACGAGAGAGACGTCTCTTTACAGTAAAGCCTGACATTGAGGTGCATGTTCTGCACACATGTTCCATAAGTACTAATAGAAACCATAACAGATCTGTAAATAAATTACCCACACTCACTAAAATGGCATTCAATGAGGCTGTTCCACAAGGGCAATCCCTTCTGTGTTGGGATTTTATTGTCGCCTTCTTTTGATGTTTCAAAGGGAAATGCATCCCGTTAGTGGTTAATAAGCCATGGGTGGAGTGACATGACATTGAGTGGTTTATTAACATGACGTAGCACCTCTAATAATTTGCTGTGTGATTTACAGCTTGTGCTGTTATGCAAGTAATGCAACGTAAAACCTTCTGCCAGTGTAATAATGTGTCTATCTTACAATTACAGTACAGTCAGCATTTAAAACTACATTTCCGCTACTGTACAAATAAAATTTTCCTACCTGTGCTCCTTTAGTAGTTTGTGTTTGGGCCTCGCACACGTCAAAATTCCCAAAGTCACCAAACAGGATCAACAGAGCATTGAGTGGCTACTCGCGTGTGACCCTTGCAGCCGTATCAGATGGCATTCTCGCCGGCCAGGGGCTGGGCTTATCGGGCCGCGGCATTCTGGGTCAGGCCTGATCGAACTTTAATGTCACTAGACCCCAGCAAGTGGACTTCAAAGCAAGCGGAGAGTGCATTCTTTGTGTAAGTGTACAGGGTAAATAACTAGAGAGAGGCCGCACAGAGGCAGACTGTGAAAGCACACGAGGGCTTTGACTCCACGCTGACTTTGATCACGCTTTTGTCTTCCTTATGAGTCATCAAAAAAGGAACGCAAATCAAGTGGGCTCAGATCAAAGGGACGGGCCCCTAATAGTCTGGGAGAAAATGGAAAAACGCAATAACATCAAAAACGGAGGAAAAAAACTGGGCGTGTTGTCATTATGGAGAGAGAAACTAAGAGCGTTGTGTCTGTTCACTAATGTATTTGCTTATTCATTTATTGTTTGTTTGTCATTTTTACGCCCATATCTCCTTTCTAATTGGCTTAACTACCTTTAAGGCTTGTTGGGAGTCAGGAAAAAGAATGCGGGCGAGTTTGTTTAGGTTCAGTTTGTACAGTTACTGTTCGTCGTTATGCCATACGGTCATGATTTTGTCTGTGGTTAAATCCGTTTCTTAGTGTTATTGTATGTAAGTGGTAGGTATAAACACATAGCCCATCTTTGCGGCCGAGACATGTGCTTTTGTGTGTTTGTGTATTAAAACGTATGGCCTGTTCTGTGTTTATTTACTTGGCAGCTGTGTTTACATCTTCATTTTGTTGTGTTTTGTCTTGTGTGTGTATCAGGCCACCCGCGGGAGCTGACGGAGGAAGAGTAACAGCAGGTTTTGCACTCGGAGAAGTTCCTCATCTTATTCGCCTGCAGTATTTGTGCGATGGAAAGAGCTTTAGCTGAGGACTCCAACATCTTCTTCGACTACAGCGGACAAGTCCCGGAGGTTAAAGGGGTGAGAAAGTGATGCGTAACACAGATGATTTCTATGTTATAATGGAGTATTTTATCTATTTATTATTTAATAATATTTATTATTTAGTTTATTTTTATATTTTGTTTCAATATTAAAGGGATAGTTAACCCAAACATGAAAATTTTGCCATCATTTACTCACAATCATGTCGTTCCAAACCTGTATAAGTTTCTTTCTTATGTTGAACATAAAAGAGGATATTTTGAAGAATGCTGGTAATCAAACAGTTGAAGGACCCCATTGACTTCTATAGTATTTCTTTCCCTACTATGGAAGTCAATGGGGGGCCAAACTGTTGGGTTCTTCAAAATTCTTCAAAATAACTTCATTTGTTTTCAACATAAGAAAGAAACTGATACTGGTTTGGAACGACATGAGGGTGAGTAAATGATGACAAAGTTTTCATTTTTGGGAGAACTATTCCTTAAAGGATTACTTTTAACAACAGTTATAAATTATAAATGGTTAATTACTAATGGTTATATTATTGCAAATTTGATTGTTGTGAAATGAAATTCATGTGAATGTGGACCACAATAACATCCATGGTAAATAATCTACATGAAATGAAATCCAAAACACAAATTGTAGTTACACAATATAAACTGCTTAAATCATCTGGATATCATTTGCATATTATGTAAATTTAATATTTACATAATATAATTTTCAAGCAGTGAATGTATAGGTTGCTCCAGTGTTAAAAGACTGTTAAAATTATCACATTTTATAAAAATAAATTTATAGTGAATTTTTAACAAATATTTAGCAGAACCCAGTGATGTAAATATAACAAAATAGGAAGGGTCAGTGTTAGTCTGTAGTATTTATATTTAGAGTGATATAAAAACAATAGAAGACTATAGTAAGGGTTAGTTCACCCAAAAATGAAAATTAGCCCATAAATTACTCACCCTCAAGGCATCCTAGGAGTATATGATTTTCGTCTTTCAGATGAATCCAGTCGGAGTTATATTAAAAAATGTCTTTGATCTTTCAAGTTGTTTAATGGCACTCAGAGGGTGTTGCATGCATCAGTCCAAAAGAAGTTAAATAAAAAGCACCCATGCTTAATAAAAAGTGTCTCACATGGCTCCGTGGAGTGAAGAAAGTCTTCCTGTAGTGAATCGATGTGTTTTTGAAAGAAAAATATCCATATTCAAAACGTAATAATCACTTTAATCTGGCTTGTGCCAACTGAAGCAGCTCCAGGAGCATGACGTATGATGTCAGCATCGCGCATGCGCTAGTGAGTCTCGTGTAAACCAACATCTGTTTACTGGATCAAAGGAAGCAAAGTTTCGTTACATTAGCAAAGGAAAACCAGTCTCCTCTTGGCTTATATCGAAATCCTCTGAGATTTTGTTTTGATCTCTCCGTTGTGTTTCCGCGTGCGTCACTTCTGAGCAGCGCATGCGTGAAGCCGAACTCATACGTCATCCGCCCGGAGCTGCTTCCATTTACAAGCGCAAGCAAGTGAGCGCAAGCTAGATTAAATTGATTATTACATTTTAAATATGGTTATTTGTCTTACAGAAACACATCAATTCTTGCCATTAAACAGCTTGAAAGATCAAAGCAATTTTTTTATATAACTCTGACTGGATTTATCTGAAAGAAGAAATTCATATACTGTACAACTAGGATGACTTGAGGGTGAGTAATTAATGGGCAAATTTTCATTTTTGAATTATTATTCAATATTCAATATTATTATTGAATAATTGAACTAATCCTTTAATGAGCTAAGTGTGTGTGTGTGTGTGTGTGTGTATGTGCGTGCGCGCATTGTTCTTCAAAGAAATTCTTGCAAAATGATGTGACATCTATTAACAACTTCTAATTTTGCACTTCTGTATTGATATTATAAACACTGTATTGTTTATTTTTTTATGAGCATTTGTTTTTAATTTACATATTTAGAATTGTTAATATATGGATAAAAATGTTGTATTAAAACAGTTTAATCTATCTATCTATCTATCTATCTATCTATCTATCTATCTATCTATCTATCTATCTATCTATCTATCTATCTATCTATCTATCTATCTATTATCTGCTTTAATTTTCTGTTGTATATGGTAAAGTGTGTATTAAAACCCCAAAGCCAATGTTAATAAGAGTATCTCCCTGTCAGAGACCTGCAGGGTGGCTCCAGTCTCTCTCTCAATTGTCTGTTCTATGATGAGCACTGGTCAAAGCATCGAGTCATCACCTGTCTGGACTGGTCCCCTCAGGTAGACTGACCTCCCTCTCTGACCTCCTGTATGTGTCAGCACCTGTTCATTTAAAAGGGAGAATCCTCCCATTCTTTGTCTCTGAGTCAGCTTTATCATCCTCTCCTCTGTTCTCTCTCTCATCTTTCTCCTGCCTTTACTCTCTTCTCTTCATATTTCCAGTACCCTGAGCTCTTTGTGGCCTCCTACAACAACAACGAAGACACTCCTTAGAGCCAGACGGTGTGGCTTTGGTGTGGAATATGAAATGGAAGAAGACCACACCAGAGTACATCTTCCAATGCCAGGTGAAAACTCTTAACACAACACAACTTTACACCCTTACCCTCCAAAAATAATGTCACACTGATTATTAAGGGAGTGAAAATTGTGCAGGAAAATGTTAAAGAGATGAAACTGTGTGAAAATGTGATCATTTACTCACCCACATGTCATTCCCCACCTGAATAACTCTGCAGAACTTGAAAGAAGATATTTACAAGAATGTTGCTAACCAAAGAGTTGCTGGCAGCCATTGACTTCCATAGTATTTTTTTCTCAAAGGCCAGCAATGGCTACCAGTTTGGTTACCAGCATTCTTCAAAATACCTTATTTGTTCAATAGAAAAAACGAAACTCACACAGGTTTGTAACTTAAAGGTAAGTAAATTATAACAGAATTTTCATTTTTGGGTGACCTATCCATTTAAGACATTGTAAACAAATTTGGGTTTAACTATTTATTTTAGTTTTTAAAGTTGTAACTTTTCGCTGAGTTAAAAATATATTTATTGTTGGGTTTATTGTTACATACTGAATGCTATATTGCATACTATTTAAAAAATTGTAGTACATACAATGCAGTAAGCATCTCACTAGTATCCTATTCCAAAAATACCAGTAGTATTCCAAGCACTTCACAATAAATTTATAATAAAACAACCTAACTGGAAAGCCATGATAAAGGAAGTGGTAGCTTCAATAAAAGGGAGATCTAATGGAGCGTACCACTCCAGATGACGAAATCCATTTAAATGAGCCTAAGGTGATTTAATTAAAGGTACATGCTGGCCTTGGAGTACCGCAGCGGAACAGAACACCTTATTATGCTGTGTGTCCGCTTGGGTCAGGCCAAAAAAATCCTGAGGTTTGTGTGTAATGCATATCTGGTGTCGGTTTTGACGCTAATTATAAAAGACTCTGGGTTGAGAGTCTTTTCAGGGAGACGACCAAGTAAGCAAATCTGGGAGGCGACAGCCTGGTGCGAGGGAGAGATATTAGAGAGACATTTCTGTAATAAAAAGATGTGGCTTACCACTTCCTAATCCTACCAGCCGCATATGTTTGCCCACCCACATGGTCTGCTCGTGCATGTGCTGCTTTTCCAGTGGCCAGCACCTCTCACATGCACACAGATGGATACACACACATGCTCGTTTACACACACAGTTATAACCAAAGCATACTCAGACATACCATATTGCACATGCTTAAAAACAACAGACTTTCGTATTACACAACCGTTTTTAATTACCTTTTTAATCTTTTTTTCTAATTGAATTTAGAATTAAAAACTCATTTTCAATTCTATCAATTCAAATATAATTTTGAGGACATCTGACCAAAAATTGTTTGTAAAATTTCTGTTTCAGTTCTGTTTCATGGTTTCATAGTAAGAACATTTTTCTTGGTAGTTTATTTTTTGTTTTTAAATTTGGCTCTTTATTTTACAATCGGGGTAAAAGTCACTCTTCCACTAAAGGCTTGCTTAATCTGCAGGAAATATGGATTATGAAATATTAATTGAAGCGCAAGAGGTCAAACTAAGTATTAGTGTTTTTTTTTTTTTCTGTTCATTTTAAATGAGGTTTACAAGCCTGTTATATATATATATATATATATATATAAAACATTAAATAAACAATAAAGCTAATGACCCTGCAAATTTAGCCTGAATTCAGCTGTTGCTGAGTAAGGGATAAAGGTATATTTTGGGACCAAATGCCTGTTTGTAGCTGTTAAATTTATTTCTAATAAATTAAAGACACATCAGTATTTCTTGCAATAAACTTGGGTGACAGTATTTAATGGTCAACACTACAATTTGTATTAAAAAAAAAAGAAAAAGGAAGGAAGTAGGTTATTATACATTTGTCTTCCCAGGATGCTATAGAAAGGGTCCAAATTATGTTATTTCATGAGTCAAAATGTAACTGTACATATTTTGTAGCAGGAATTTAATGTAACACTTGCTACTTTTCATCCTAGACCAATTTTATCTAGCTTATATGTAATAGGTTCCACAACAAATAGTAAGGCACTAAAATAATTATTTTATAGAAAGTGCCTTGTATTTTTGATTGTGTTGTCACACAGGAGCATAAATGAAGACTCCCTTTGACCTGCCTCACTCTGTCCTCACTGCTACAAAAAGATGGGATTTATAGAAAGCATATATAAAAATAAAAACGCAAGATGAATAACACGCAATGGCATTTCACAGCTTTCCTTCAGAGCAGCTTGAGGTTCAACCATCCTTTTTTCATCACAAGGAGAGAAATGGAGAGAGAAGCACAGGATCTCCAAACATTTGGCCGTTGGCTGAGGATGAAAGAGGTTGGGCCAATTTGCAGAGATATTGTTTTTCGCTCTGGGCTCTGTTCTAAACGGCGGTGCTCCCAGCTCAATAGACCGGGAATCTGATGGGTCTTAATGTGCGAGCATGTTCTGCCGCTTAACCTCCCGAAACCACACTGATCTTATTCCCTCTGAGGTACACGCATGCAAGAGCCATATACTCATCCCCCACACGCTCCTCTCCTCTCTTCATCTCCCCTCCTATTCTCCCTTTGCGGCTTCCCTCACTTTTGGCAGGCCGTGCGGCAGAGTTCAGCAGTTTTGCAGTCATTTTTCCAGATTTACCCACAGCCGCCACTTTCATGTGCTGGATATTTCAGAAACCCTCCCTCCAGCGCCGCTGTCTCCAACTTTTCCCTCAGTTTCTCTTTTTGCTGTTCCATCTTTACCTCTTTTGCCACATCTCTCTCTCCTTATACTTCTTCTCACACTCTAGCTCTGTTCCAAAGCCTAGTGAGCTGACTCGCTGTCTACTTAGGCAGGTTCCTAGCCATTATGGAATCTCATAAGTGAACATACTACATACACAGCACCTCCAAACACCACATAAACTGCACTTATCATTGACATTGCATTTTTTTTTTTTTTACGTTTTTAAACATTTCAAAATGAAACATTTCAACAAGTCTGTTATGCTCATCTTAGGCTGCATTTATTTAATAATAAATACAACAAAACAGCAGTATTGTGAAATATTATTACATTTTAAAATAACATTTTTTTTTTTCTGTTTTAATATATTTTAAATGGTAATTTATTCCTGTGATGGCAAAGGTGAATTTTCAGCAGCAGTTACTCCAGTCTTCAGTGTCACATAATGTTATAATCATAACAATCGGAAATCATTATAATATACTGATTTGGTGATCAAGAAATATTTCTTACTATTATCAATATTGAAAGCAGTTGTGCTGCTTAATATCTTTAGTACAAACCATGATACATTTTTCTTCAGAATTTTCATTTTAATGTGTTTACTGTCACTTTTGATAAATTTAATGCATCCTTGCTTAATAAAAGTATCAGTTCTTTTAACCCTTATGCACTCTTCGTTTGGGTTGGACAGTCGTACTGTTTGGGGTCTCAGAGACCCCAGGCAACAAAATTTAATTTTGTAACAAAAAAAATGTATGTAACAGAAGATCTGTATTTTTATAGTCTCCCATTAATGTCTATGGGTGATTTTGGGGGGTGGGGGGTTAAGGTGTGTGTGCGAACATAATTGTTCTGCATTGTGAACGTGTGGAAGGGTTGCCATTTTATTTTCGTGTATTTTGTGTATTTTCACACTAACATACAACCAGATATAATTCCAGTTAAATTTTTTATTTGTAGAGCTACCAAGTGTTGACAGCCATGTTCACATGCCAAGACTCATCCCATTTTTTTTAATTTATTTTAGCAAAAGTCATTTGGGGTCAAAAAAAAACCCCAAACAGTGCATAAGGGTTTAAAAAGTTTACTGACCCCAAAATTTTCAACAGTTTGAAACTTCACACCTGTAGTGCACTTTAAAATGTTCCCTACAAAGGCAGCTCACTAGAATTTGACTCTGTCTT
Source organism: Cyprinus carpio (assembly GCF_018340385.1). Taxonomy (NCBI): domain Eukaryota; kingdom Metazoa; phylum Chordata; class Actinopteri; order Cypriniformes; family Cyprinidae; genus Cyprinus; species Cyprinus carpio. Next base: position 14,670,475 of record NC_056615.1, read on the forward strand.
TCTTACGTTTGTCTTTTCTTTATCCTCTCCTCTCTTGTTTTACAGACTCTCTGCTTCAGGCAGTTTCAGATAGCCACTCCTTTTCAGACGGTTGTGGAATATTTCTGAGGTGGTTTGGGTTTGTTTTGGGCTCTGTGTGGTGTGATCTTGGCTCTCTGCTCTCTGCTGTTCTTTTGGGCCCATCATCACAGCAGGCCAAGCTCGCCAGCAACATCACATGACCTTTTAAAGTGGGCTGCCTCTCGCCACATAAAGGGAACACCCCAAAAAACTGCTCACCGATACTGCCAGCCCTCAACTGCATCACCTACATTTTACTGATATCATTTATATTTTACCCAGGATGACTCTATGTGAACCCCTGCTGGATGCCTGAGGCTCACTGAATAGAGGTTGGCACAGAGGAAGATGTGTTCGCAGGGCCTTGGAGAGATGCCCGCTCAGTATAATGCTGGTGGATGGAGTTGCATGTGCTCATAAAGCTGAGTGTAGAAAGGCTTCAAAACCACTCACAGCTTTTGAAACAGGAAGAGCAGAGACCTCCGGTCCACTATGGTTTTACTGCCTACTCATCAGCATTCGTCCGCAGAAATCGATTTCATAGAAAATTCAAATGGATTTTAAAAGTTGTATCCGACTGAGGTCTAATTATTCTGTAACCAGCCTAATTATACAGGTCTTCCTAAAGATTAATTAGTATTATTCGTTCAGGTGATCCACTGACTAGTCAATTTTAAAATTGTGTAGCACCACTAACTGTAGACCAAAAGTAAAGGTTTTTAGAATTTATTTTGAAATCAAGTGTTTGCAAACAGAATTTTGAACAGCTGTAGTTTAAAGCTATAACAAGAAATAAATGATCTTTAGTAAACCTTGAACTGAACCAGAAACAATTGGCATGTTTAGTTGTTGAAACTGAATGAAATAAATCTAGTTTGAGGAGGAACCAATTCATTTTATAAGTCCACTGCAAATATGAAATTGAGCATAAATCTGCATTTCATCCAAATTTGTCTATGCAAAGAATACTGTTCATTTATATTGATTAGGACATGGATGTTCTTTACTTTTGTCCTAAGGTAATAGAGAGAGAGAGAGAGAGAGAGAGAGAGAGAGAGAGAGAGAGAGAGAGAGAGAGAGAGGGAGAGAAGTAGTCGCATTCACTGGCTTCTCCTCCATTGTTCTCTAAAACGGAGATATGGTATTACACGGCCTGTGCCAGTAACCACAGAGTGACAAAATCTGTGGGGTGCTGTTTCAGAAAAAAAAGAGGTAGGGAGCGAAGGATGCTGGTGGAAGACAGAGGAGTGCATCTGGAGCTGATAAGCTTTGCTGAGAACCACATGATTGTGGTGCTTCAGGAGGAGGCGGTAGTGAATGTACAGTCTGTTACACAGTCATCTCCTCCCTGACAAATGGCTCCAACTTTTTTTTCCTCTTTTCCCTTTCGGCCCACAAAAAGAGGGGCAACAAAGAAGGGAGTGTTCATCATGCCATCTCTCCTCACGGGGTTAGTCCTGTGGATTATCCCATACTGACCCATTCCCATTGATATTATCATGTCCCATGCACTTAGTCCAAGTGAAACGCATTAAACTGCAGGAAAGTGTTGTGGGATTGTGTTTTCACTTGCATTTTTCTTTTCAATTTGACTTTCATCAGAGTTTCGGGTTGGTAGCCATCAAGCTGAGCTTGTAATGAGAAATATTCTCAATTAAATCAGCGAAATGACTGCATTGTCAGAAACCTGGAATAGTGAAATTTGAACTCAGTTGGGAACAACCAACAGGAAATTTCCTTACACTAACTGTACACCCACAAAAAAAAAACTAATAAGTAACATTGTGCTACCATGATTTATTGGTACAGTATATTCAGTATAATATAGAAAAACCACCTGTATTTTTTATACTTAGGTGCCAGTTGAAGCAGGTCTATATCTGAAAATTACTGAAAAGACAGCCAACCAGTCTATTGAGACAAAGTGAGCTAATTCCAGTAGCAAAAGCTTGCTTAAATAATGGTGTTTATGGCTTCCAGTAAAACTAAGGAGATAGTTTCAGGCATTGGAGATAGACAGATCTTAACCCACGCTCTCCATATGGTGTGAATATACAGTCTTTTCATCCCTTTTCCTCTCAGCGTCTTGTGCCTTTGCCATGTTTAGATTATGACTTTAAAGAGAGTTCAAATACTTGTCATATTTATCTGTGCTTCATTATGGAGCAAAAGGTTGCTCTGGATTTATGTGGTTACGGTAATGAGGGAAGTATACATCAGATGTTTTATAAACTGAGTTTTTCTTATGACATGTTACTCATCATTAAAGGTCGGTTCACATCGTGTCAACAGTGTCTAGTGCACTGAACTTTATGAAGTGAGCACTACTCAAGTCAACGTTATTTTTTGTACATGTTTTTTTTTGCGATTTTCACATAATTGCCAACAAGAAATTGTCAGACATTATGAATGCATTTTTTTCTTTGAACAGGTACATTCACACAAATTAGATATTTCAAAACTTATCCAATCAAAAGTAAATTTATAATCTGTTAAGATAAAGACTTCAGCTTAACTTTAAGAACAGAAAACAGACAGATGACAAGTCATCAGAGGTTGCTGCAGGACACAGTGATGATATCGCAGCAGATGAGTCGGATAAAAACAGAGGCCTGCAGTGTACAGATAGAGGCCAGAGATGGCTGCGATTGGCTGTTGGCTGGACTGCTCTCCTGAGCTGAAGTTTCAGGTTACGATACTTCATTAAGTCTCTGATTAATGGCTTCATAGTAGAGTTATTACCCTCTTGTTGTGGTGACCCCAGCTCATGTTCATTAGCCCAGTAATGAAGCGCTGGTCTGGGGAGCGTGTCCCTGACACATGACTATAGGAGAGAGAGAGAAAGAGACTTGATTCAAAGGTCGGCTTGTGGTTCTGATTGAAATAGCCGTGTATTTAAGCAGAATTGTTCCCCTGTCTCTGTGTTAGTATTCAGAACTGACTGATCATCAATCACAGAACAGAGATCCTTTTCCAGCAGTACTGGTAATCAGACTAATCAAGACTTGAGTGAAACTTTTCAACCTCTTAAAAGATACTAATCAATTTATTAACTGAAATGTTGGCTTTTGTTGTCCAGTGATTGTATTATTGCAGCTGGTTTAGTGCCTTGCTCGTATCTGCTTTCCATTTTATTTTCTACAATAACATTGTAGTTAAGGGTGGGAATCATAAGAAGTCTAAAACAATTCTTGGAAAAGGTGACTTAATGACCACTCATTTATTCAGTATCTGTTGTCTTTTTTATATGTGGCATAAGTGCAAGCCAATTATTGGCTTTAACTGTATTATATAATGCTGAAATAACAAAAAATGTGGTGACATTTAATTTATTCTATTGTATTTTATACCACTGATTATAGAACTCACAAGTTGTAAGCTGTATGTGTTTGAGTCACTAAAAAGAACCAAATGAAAAGAGTCATGAATCAGTTGGAATACACTGGTTGCCATGTATGGTTTTGATTCACCAAAAAGAACCTGCTCATCAGAATCATTTGTTCGCAAATCGTTTTGGGTGTACGTGCTGTATGACTTTGATTCACTATAAAGAAAAGGTTTAAAAGAGTCATTTGTTTGGGAATCAGACTACTCAATTTGTGCTGTATGACTTTGATTCACCAAAAAGAATTGTATCAGAGTAATTTGTTTTTTGAATTCGATTCTGAAAACCCTGGTTGCACTCTTTGATTTTGATTAAAAATAACTGAGTTATTTGCTCAGGAATATGACTACTCACTTCATGCTGCGTGGTTTTGATGCACTAAAAAGAACCGACTCAAGAGTAATTTGTTTAGGAATCAGACTCCTCACTTCTCACTGCATGGTTTTCATTCAGAAAACACTCATGAGAGTCATTCAAGAATCAAACTACATTGATCACAGAATGAATTCTATATGATTTGCATTGTAGATTCAGTAGTGGTGTTGCAATAGCTGCTAGAGTATTTGTTTAGAATAATACAGTTCCAACAACCATTAATGAAACACAACATCTTTCGATTCCTGTATGTAAATGAATTAAATAATTTCGTAATAAGAACCGGGTTTTGATATTTATGCAGTATTTCTCTGTCAGGCCGCAGTCAATCACACAGTCAGTCATGTATTTCTAAATTTTCCAAATAATCTCCAGTCCAACCATCAAACACTTTTGTCTTAATGCGTTTAGACTTTAAACCAGATTGGCCTGCGTGTCCTGAGTGTAAATAAACTCAACTCGCCTTTATTTTTACCCCTCCAACTTAGTTTATTTTGAGTTCTTTTAAAAAACCACCTCACATATGAGGCTGCTCCCGAACCCTCTTAGAAGCTGTATTTTTTTTAGAGGGGGGAACGAATGAAAGAAAAGAGAAGCGTGTTTTCTTTTTCTCTGGTTTGTTTTCCAGTCACTTTAAAATGAACTCTGGGTGCATGACAAGAAGGCCGCAGATGGTGCGGTATACGATGGGAGACAGTCGTAGTTTTCGCTTTACAGATGACTGGAGAGCACTATGAAAACACACCTTTTACACTTCTGTCCCGATGCTGTCACACCACGGCTAAAAAGGCAGTTTTGCAAGTAAAACAAAATATCGTTGTCTCCTTGCTGTCAGTAATTGGTCTCCTGAGATAATTGTAAAAGTGCTTAGTAAGGGCGCTACAGAGAATTTTATGTTATTTACTTGGCAGTCTATGGGACAGCCACAAGCCTCTCGGTTTTCATCCAAAATATCTTAAATTGTTTTCCGAAGACGAACGAAGCTTTAACGGGTTTGGAATGACATGGGGGTAAGTGATTAATGACAAAATTTTCATTTTGGGGTGGAGTATCCCTTTAAATACACTTTTAATAAGTGCACTTAATACTGACCAAATTGAAGGTTTACTTTAAAGTACATTTTAATAAACTATGTCATACACTGACATGTGGACTACCATACTAAAGCACATGTAAAGTACTTGTTTAAAATTTTTGAATCATGTGTTATACAATTTAACAGTTGAAAATTTGAATGTAATATTTTAAATGCACTAAATAGCTGCTTCATCATTGCAAATGTCCAATTATAAATACATTTAAATACATTTAAATGCACATTTTACTTCTTGACAGTATACTCGGCAATGCACTTTTACCATATGTCAAAAATGAAAAGAACACATATAAAGATATACTTAAATCTTACTATAGTAAAATCACTCTTAACTTCAACTAATTGTTTAATATAAATTATAACCTCTTTACATTTTAATTTATTTGCAGCTAATCCATTTAAGAGTCTAAAAACATTACATTATATGTAATATATATAACTACTGTATATGCCTTTAAAGTATATTATTTGTATCATAAGTACTCTTTTTTTTTAAGAATGCAAATTGTACTACTATATATGACCCTGGACCACAAAACCAGTCATAAGACACACAGGTATATTTGTAGCAATATCCAACAATACATTGTATGGGTCAAAATTATAAAATTTTCTTTTATGCCAAAAATCATTAGGATATTAAGTAACGATCATATTCCATGAAGATATTTTGTAAATTTCCTACTGTAAATATATCAAAACTTAATTTTTTATTAGTAATATGCATTGCTAAGGAATTCATCTTCTCAATATTTAGACTTTTTTGCACCCTCAGATTCCAGATTTTCAAATAGTTGTATCTCAGCCAAATATTGTCTTATCATAACGAACCATACATCAATAGAATGCTAATTTATTCAGCTTTCATATGATTTATAAATCTCAATTTCAAATAATTGACCCTAATAACTGATTTTGTGGTCCTGGGTCACATATGATAACATTTTTATGGTGCTTTTTGTCTATTTTGATTCCCATTTGCTTTTATTGTATGGAAGAGAGCAGCATGAACATTCTTAACAAACATTTGTCATGCTTCACAGAACATCAAAAATGTGAATTATCCTTTTAACCAGACCCTCACATTATTACATGATGCTGGTAGCAATCACCCCTCAACGTTTTCCTGACCTCGTCTTCTCTCTGTGCAAAAGGCCGCCCACCATCTACCCAGGGCTAGACTCAGTCTGTCAGCACAGTCAGGCTCAGTGAGCCCCATCTAACTCCTTGTCATGCAATAAAGACAGTACAGCCTAGAAGCAGAGGAAAGGGACATCCATAGACCCTTATTGTGTTCAGCTGCCACACACACGGCCCCTGAATGCCATACATGCTGAGGGTTTAAACTCCCGTGCCCTCAATAATGAAAGCCTATGTCCCGCCCGCCGTTTTACCACACCGCCGGCCCGTCTGAAAGAGCCCATTGTTGGTCAAAAAACAAAAATCAAATTGATGGCAATAACGACATAATGGATTCACACAATCAACTGTATTTGCAGACGGGCAGATGCTCAGGCCAGGTTAGTTCACAAGCTAGGTATTGTCTGTGTGGACATTCAGTTCATAGCTTATCCCTAGATGTTTGCTTGCTATGTATAACACTTTCTGGAATTTCTCACATTTGTCAGACAATTGTAGGTGACATACTGTAAATGTATTTTTCTCAAAGCACCCTGTTTACTGCATCAATGTGGTTGGCACTCAGAATGCCAGCAACCGGATCACTGTGTCCACAGACAGCCAGATGTGCTCCTGGAGCCTGGATATGCTGTTACAGCCTCAAGTCAGGGCTGACGCTATACCAGCATCCATCACACCTGTATCAAAGTCTGCTTGCTCAATCCATGTGTGTCTGTTGTAGGAGACCATGGAGCTTGTTTATAATAAGTCTAAGCTGATGGCTGTGACTGGGATGGCCTTCCCCACTGGAGACGTTAATAATTATATAATTGGCAGTGAGCATACATTTGACACACCGTCCATCTAATCAGAAGAGTTCAGAGACTGGGGTCCAAACCATTCAGAGGTAGTCAGAAACACATGTACCACATTTTTTGATCACAAATATTAGTGATGTCCATACTGCACTGTCTACTCACCTGTCAATCAAAACAAGGATTTCAAACTTTGGCTTTCTGATCAGAAGATTTGGAAAAGCATGTGCCAAATCACCGTCTTTATTCATTAGCCTACCTTTTTGTGAATTTCTCTGAGATAGTACATGCCACAGTTTTAAGTCTGGATATCCTGTACAGAGCACATTCAGGGCTTTTCAGAGATACCAAATTACTTCATAATTAACAATTAAAACTCCCACTCCTTTGTCATAAAAAATGTCTGAAATTAATTTAGTAACACTCTTATGGAAATATGATAATATTTTGTAATTATCATTTAAATCAATTTTTTTAATTGTGTGTCATAAATCAAAATCTCAGGAAAATGTTATGGGGTTTCAAATCAAAATATGACTTTCTGTTATGAAATAGGATGTTGATTTCATACATGTCCTCATATGAGGACACCGGGACTAAAAGCATGTTTATTACACATTTTGGGAGACATAACAAATGAATAGGGAAAGAAATTATATTTCAATATTCTATGAAATAATATATATTATTATGAAAATCTTGTAAATTATTACTCCCATTATTACACTTCTTTTTTCATTACATGTTGCCCCAAAAACACATTAATATGCAAATTAGATTTAGTTTATAGATACATTGTATATAATGAGAAAGCCCATATATGGTAATTTTACACACATTTTGCGGAAAGAAAAATTGTATCATTCTGTTATAACATAGTTGAGAATCATCTTTATACAAAGTTGGTAAAAAAAAATATCTTTAAAACTAAAAATGTATGATATATTGGTGATATAAAAAATCAATTGTTTATGCCTATGCATGTTCATTCACGTCTTTTAGTTTTTTTAAAGAAATTGAGTCCCAATGTCCTCTCCCGAGGACGTAGCATAACTTATGAATGAAATATCTTTACATTTCTTTTGTTTTTTACATTATTTTTAATGCTCTAAACAATGTAAAGACATGGAAAAAACAATTTTTTTCCTAAAACTTTTTCCTTGGGTCTTAAGAGGTTAAGTGTTTTCTATAAGGGAGAATAAGGTTATTAATTTTAGCCTAATAATTTTATCAGTATTTATTATTATAAAATTTGGTCAAGTGTCACTGTTTTAAAACATTAAGCCACATTAAGAATTTTAGAATGTCCCAAAACCATGCCTTGAACTAAGTACTTACTGTATTTCTTTATACTTGAGTCCAAGTTCAAAATAAAACTCTATGAACTGCTCCATTGTGAACATACAAAGCTATATAAACCACTGCAAGCTGCAAACAGGAAGAGTTTGTCTGAAAGCGAAAGTTTTGTTAGAGAATGCAAACATCTTTACGAGAGAACGCAAAAGTTTTGCAAGGGAACACAAATATCTTTGCAAGAAAATAAAAGTTTTGCGAGGGAACGCAAAGTTTCTTGAGAGAATGCAAAAGGTTTGCGAGGGAATGCAAAGTTTCTTGAGGGAACGCAAAAGTTTTGCGAGAGAATGCAAAACATTTCAAAAATATTTTAGTTTCAGGATTCTGTGATGAATATAAAGTTTATTTGAAAGAAATCAATTTATTTGATAGATTTTTTTTTGTAATTTTGTAAATGTCTTTATACTGTCATTTTTTTTATCATTTAAATTTAATGTCTTTGCTGAAACAGTTTTACTCTAAAATTACCTGAATGAATATTGTTAAAAATGGTCTCCTAAAAAAAAATTAGGATTCTTATTCAGTATAACATTTTATTAAAAATATTGCAATAAATATTGTTACCTTTGTTTTGTTTCTATTATGTGTTGCTTCACAGTAAAGCTGGAATCTGTGAGATGTTGGAGGGCCATCAGGGGCCAGTGACAGGCATCAGTTGTCACAGTGCTTTGGGCCCTGTCGATTTCTCCCACCTCTTTATCACTTCTTCTTTTGACTGGACTGTAACAATTGTGGAGCACAAAGGTAAGAGATAATATCCTCTACACCTTTTAAGTATCATCAGAGTACTTCACTTTTCTCTACTGACTAACCCTAACTACACTGCAAGATGTTCTAAATGAATTTATGCAAGACTAACGATCAGTTTTAATGAGATTCATTGACTCATGGACTGGAATTAGTGACATTTAAACATTAACCAGTGCATCATCAATTAATTCATTTAAGAGTTTGAAGTTTTGTAGCACATTTGTTAATTGAGTGATACTTAAATAATTTAAACATGCAATAATTTACACCTTTTCTGTTCTAACAGCAACACTTTTTTTTTTTTTTGGTAGGTTGTACACTCAGACAGTACAAATTTTTTTTGATTTTTCTTTTTTCTTTTTTAAAAACAGTGCTTTATCTTGCTTTCCAGAAACAAATATCTAAAATGAAATTACAGTAAAATTCTTATTATCTTTGACAATTTTTGTTTTCAAGTAAATGCATCTTGTTTTGAGGTTGTTTTAACTGGAAAGCAAGATATATATTTTTTTTTTTATGTTTAGAAAACCCTAATATGTCATGTACAAACCAGGCTAATTCAAAATGCACACACAGTTTCCAACATTAATGTAGGCACATCTTTTCTAAAGAGCATTTTAAACTCTGCTGTGTTAATGAAGACAGCATCTTGGCATTGTTTTTGTACATGCAAGTAAATCCATTCTGTGGCCAAAGCTTTGAGACCACTGGACAGCAGCATTTTGCCTTGGAGCTTAATCTGCAAGTTCAGAATGAGTGATTGAGTTTCTTGATTGGGGTTCAAACCACATGGACCAAAGAGATTGAGCAAGAGCGGGTTAGGGTGGGTGACGTATGGACATGGTTGTGCTCACAGATATACTGCAATCTGTGTCTGGAGATACTGGCTCAGATCACAATAACCACAGAGTGAGGGAAGCATGAAGGCCAAGTATGAATAAAAGATGGACGTCGAAAGAATGTTAGGGGAGGAGAGAGAGGCACGAATAATAATAATAAAAAAAAAGCAATGGAAAAGTGGGATAGCTTGAAGAAGAGACATCAATGACACAACCTTGGTAGAAATGGAAAACATAAGAAGTAGTTAAAGGGATAGTTCACCCAAAAATGAAAATGCTGCCTTCATTTTCTCACCCTCATGTTCTTCCAAACTGGTATGAATTTCATTTTTGGGTGGAACACAATATGGGAAATTTTAAAGAATGTGCTGGTCGCTCTTTTCCATACTGTTTTTTGAGCTTCAAAAATGTTCCAAATATCTTGTTTTTTCTTTTTTTTCAGGTCTTTTGAGGTCATATTATGGTTGTATGTATGTATGTATGTGTGTATATATATATATATATATATCTTATAAGTTATTTATTAATTTATAATATCAGTAATTTACAGGTTTGAGTAAATAATGACAGAATTTGCAATAACACAAAACGTTATTTGTGGTCAGTAAGATTTTTTTTAAGGAAAACAGTTTTATTCAGCAAGGATACAATAAATTGATCAAAAGTGATGGTAAAGGCATTTGTAATGTAAAAAAAAAAAAATCTGTTTTTAAACTTTCTATTCATCAAAAAGAATCCTGAAAAAAATATATCATGATAAAAAAAAATTAAGCAGCACAACTGTTGCCAACATGTTTCTTGAGTGCCAAATCAGCATATTAGAATGATTTCTGAAGGATCAGGTGACATTGAAGACTGGAGTAATGATGCTGAAAATTCAGCTTTCCATCACATTAATTACATTTTCCAATATATTGAAATACAAATCAGCTGTTTTAAATTGCAATATTTCACAATATTACTGGGTTTTATTACTATATTTTGCATCAAATTAAATGCCACACTTTTGAGAAGTAGTGTACATTTTTACGAGAACTGTCCCTTTAAAACGAGTTATCAAAGAGTTCAAAAGCAGAAGAGAGCCAAATAATCTGCAGTAGATGGTGGACACGGGTCATTTAACAAGGAAGTGGCACATCTACTGCCTCGGGCCCTGCGATGGATAATACAGCTGAGCTGCATTAATGAAAGCTACAGTATACGTATCATGTTCTCACACTCATTGCTATCAGCACAAGCCTACGTACAGTCCTGAACTTCCCGAAACCACAACATACCGTCCTGTCACTTTAAGTTGGACTTAATGCATTTTCTGCACAAATCTTAGACTTTGCGCATTCTGACAGATATTAAAACATTCCTGGGATGTTATGGATGTGCATGTGTTATTTTTTGGGGACGGGGGAATTCCTTCCCTTTGAGGAGAGCCGCAGGAATGCAGGGCTGTCTCTTTCTCCTGCGTGTGGTTGTAGGCACACCTTAGCCTGGAACAGAGCACCCTGTGAGCCTCCACACACTATCAGTCACAGGCAATAATGGGAATTTTCAAATGACACCTGGCTTGCTATTTTTAGACAGTGATGAGTTAGTTGAGCCATTTTATGTTATGAAATGTTTATTAGGTTTACTAATAAACGTTGTTTCTTGTATAACCAAGGCAGTGCTGACAGATAATTCTGTTTCCTTTATTGGTGTCCTATAAAACACAAAAGGAAAAAATGGTGTATGTTTCCCATAAGTGCCTGGTCCCTGCTCGGAAAACTCTCCATGTGCCCTAATTTGCCTTTTTATGTGCCTGTGGCAAGTCCTTGATGACTTTTCTATCTGCATCGCAGTCCACGTCTGGGTCTGTGATGGTGGTGACATGTATAAGCACCGTTTACTGTAGGTACATTAACAAGTACATGAGTTACTGGAAACTTAATACATACTAAATGCCATCACTAGACTTCTGTGGAGGCATCAGAGAGGTTATGGAATGAATGCGAGGTCTGCTGCTCCGTGTGCTGAGGAGTATGCACATCACGCTCTGTTAGAGGGAAAAAAATGTAGTCCTCAGGGAGGGCAGAATCAGCTCTGGCGCCTTCAGGATTTGGATTTATGGCTGTGGATCCTGTGGATCAGATCAACTGATGAGCATAGTTAAAGTTCTAATTGGACCAGTACTGGTTTGATCATAATATAACCAAATAACTAAATTACAATGGTGGCACATACAGTAACATGCTGAATGGGAAACATAAACCACTATTCATTTCATACTGGTGGATTGTTCATGGATTTTTCTCTCACATATTATCATTATATACTTGGTTCAAAGATTAAAATTTTTACCATGATTTACAGAAGACACCCACTAAAATGTCATTCAGTTTAACAATAGTTCATGTACCAAAAAATTATGTCAGGCATATTTAGAACCAGAATCATTAAATGACATTAAAAGACTCTATTTAAGGATCACAGTGCAGCTTCCAAAATCAAATGCATTGTCATTTAAAATCTTTACCGATCTTTGCCACTATCCTTCAATCTAGGTTTTACGCATTTGTCAGTTTTTAATAATCTAGATTATAATTAAATGTATTATGTTCACTTATTCTTTTATATATTTTAATAAGTACAGGTCAGAATAAGTAGGTTGTTACATTTTTACATAAATGTATCTGTATGACAGTGGAACATTATATTTTGACATAGAAGTTATTTGAAACATTAAAGCAGATGACACTTTACGTGCATTTATTATGCTTTCTATGTATATAAATCACTTTTGTAAATGTAAATATATGTGGACACCAAAATGGGACGTCTCTTTGAATTCACACTACTGATTAAAAGTGTGGCGTCAGTAAGAATTTTTTTTTTTGTTGTTGTTTTTTTATGAAAGAAGTCTCTTATGCTTCTCTTATGCCTCATAATACAGTAAAAAATAATATTGTGAACTATTATTACAATTTAAAATAGCTGTGAAAATTTTAAAAGACATAAAACTAAATTTTCAGCAGCCATTACTCCAGTCCTCAGCATCATGCGATTTTTTGTGGAAACTTTTTCATGACTGATGAATAAAAAGTTCAAAAGAACAGCATTTATTTAAAAGCTAAATTTTTTGTAACAAAATACATATATTTACTCTGACTTTTTATCATTAATGAAAATATGAAAATATGATCATATTTTCAAGAAAATATGATCATATTACCCCAATACTACAGTCTCTGCACTGGCTACCTATTAAGTTCTGTATCAGTTACAAAATATTATTACTTACTTATAAGGCCCTTAATGGTTTATCTCCTGCGTACCTAACTAGTCTTCTACCACGCTACAACCCATCACGCTCCCTAAGGTCACAAAACGCTGGACTTTTGATAGTACCTAGGATAGCAAAGTCCACTAAAGGAGGTAGAGCTTTTTCGCATTTGGCTCCCAAACTCTGGAATAGCCTTCCTGGTAATGTTTGGGGCTCAGACACACTCTCTCTGTTTAAATCTAGATTAAAAACACACCTCTTTGGCCAAGCATTCAAATAATGCATCTCATAATTTTGGACTGCAGTTATATCTGATCAAAATGTGCATTATTATTCTTTAGCTTGGGTTAAACAAATTAATTTTACTTGGCTGGAACAGCAGCTACGCTAATTATGTCTCTATTTGTTTCTCTGCCATGCCACGGGATTTACATCACGTGGTAACTAGGATTTACACAAGCTCCAGTCTGGATCCAGAACACCTGAGAAGAGATGATGCCAAGGGACCTCAGATGATGCTAACACAGAGACAACATACAGAACTACCACATTTTGCTATAAGTTTGATTGCATAATTGCTGTTAATAGTGTTAATCGTCTGTTTGTTTACGTCTTTTTATTGATTTTTCTAAACATTTCTGCTATATGCACATGAACTGACAGTCACCACTGATAAGCTACTACTAAATATTGTAGAAACTTAATTTTCTGTAAAGTTGCTTTGTAATGATTTGTATCGTAAAAAGCGCTATACAAATAAACTTGAATTGAATTGAATTGAATTGAACTTGAATAAAAGTATTACTTTCTTTCAATTTTTTTTTTACTGATTTCAAAATTGAACGGCAGTATATATGTAAATGGTTTGTTATTCATTCGTTCACTCATTGTTTGTTTAATGTTCTATGTTGTAGGCTATCTTTTTGTAAGTAACACAATGATAAAAAACTAAAGTGATTTTAAGATGAAGTGTTATGGTGTGTTTTGGTGTGGTGGAGTGTGTCTCGGTGTGGTTCATTAGCGTGCTGTGGTCTTCATTGCTCTCCGCCCAACTGTCTCCCTCTGTACCTGTGTGGAATGCATCCAGCAATCCTCAGTATCTCTCTCTCTCTCTCTCTCTCATTTTCTTCTCTTTTCTTCTATGCCACAGACAGCTGTTACACTTAGGTTACAGTACACCTTGGTAAGACTTTCATCTAGCATTTTTTATGACGCTGCTTGAATGTGCAAAGGTTTTAATTAGCTCAATCCCAGACAGGCCCCAGGGCTGCAGCAGCGCCACTCTGTCTACTGCCACTCTCTCATTCTCTCGTTCTGCCTCTCCCTCCATCTTCACCCGCTCTCTCGCCCTCCGCTTGTCCCCTTACAACCCCAGCACCTTCTTGCTTGTCCTGTTTGCCCTTTTATTCTACTTTTCTCATGATATTTCACCTACATTTTCTCATGTTGTGTCCCCCTCAGCAAAACAAGCCACTGAACTTCTTTGAGGATAACGCAGACTATGTCTACGATGTGATGTGGTCCCCCGTGCACCCCTCGCTCTTTGCTGCCGTGGACGGCATGGGTCGTCTGGATCTGTGGAACTTGAACGACGACACTGAGGTGAGGTAAAGCTTTCGGTCTGGTCCCCCAGGTCACGCCAGGCCAAAGATGCATCAAAACAACAACAAGTTCCTTTCTGTGTGGGCGTCTCCCCACAGGCCGCTCTTAAATCAGCTTTCTGACAGCTCCTCACCAAGAGCTCGCACAACACTCCAGCGACGTTCCTTTCCACACACACGCATAGTCTGCAAACTCACGGCTAATTACTCCGATGTGTGCGGATTCCTCTCTCTCCACCATTCCAGAGTTGTTAAGTTCCCATGGGCTACAGCCCAGCAAAGCGGTTTAACCTGGTCTTCCAAGGCCACTGTCTCTCAAGACCTTTAGGGACAATCACAGCTTTACTTACTGTATGGAACTGAGATATACTGCAAAAAATATTTTAAATATTTTCCATAACATAAACAAGACAAGAAAAAAAGACTTGTTTTCTGTGAATATATATATAACTATATAACTATGTAAATATATGAAAATAAAATTATATTAATATAATAATCAACAATTAAAAAATCAAGATATATCCTCTGAAAACAAAAAATCTTTTTTTTTCTTATATTTTACACGTTAAAAATTGTTAGTTGTATAGTTTAATATAGTTCTTTTGATTATAGAAAGTAAAGTACTTCAATAAACACCATATCAATTTATGAAAATAAAATTATATTAAAATACATCATAATAAACAAATATTCAAAATATATTCTTAAAAATTTAAATAATTAAAATCATATTCCATTACTCCACTGGAATTTTTTAAATCTTCTTTTTTACATTAACCTCAATTTGTAATGTAAGATACACATTTTGATTATAAAAATAATTAACACTATATAAATATATGAAAATTAAATTATGCTAAAAATATATAATACAAAATATTTTTTTCATAATGAATGGAATTATTATTTTTACAGAATTTTGAAAAATTATAAGTACAAAACAATTTAATATAAACCTCTCGAAAATGAGTCTTAATGTCTGAAGCAGTTTGTTCAGTAATGATTTTAAGAATGTTTAGATATATTTTTTTCTGAAAACAAGGCCTGATTCAATTCTGATTAAACAGATTTTTGCAGTGTTGGCTTGCAGATTTTGTAGAACAGTGAGATCATATTTACTGTCATATACTGGATCCAACAGCGTATGTCACTGATAATGGAGTGTCACCATGCATCACATGCTATGATGTTGTTTCATGTGACAGTTGACTTAGTGCTACATGGAGCATTCACACAATACGTCAGTCTGTAATGGTGTACATGCCTCACAACTGTGGCCCCTGAGGCCACAGCGCAGAGTCCAGCGAGAGCAGTTTGGTGTTACATCCCTCCTGTGTGAGATGAGATCTGCTCTGACTGACACTGCCTGTCCACTAAGGAATACACACCCACTTTAATTACATGCTGCTCTGAGATCTGCTGTTCTCCACTCACCCATCTCTCTCTAACCATACGCTGTGGGTTTGGTGGAAGGTAACCAATAAACAGCTCACTGATTGTAAATCATATTTGCAAAAGTCAAATTGAAATCAAAACTGGCCTTATTTACCTTCTTAACATACATTTCTGGTCGGAGGGAATGATTCTTAGAAAATAATGTTAATGTAATCTTTCATTAAAAAAAGGGACCTTTTGTAATCAAGCCCTTTAACCACTTTTCATAATCCAATCAAATCTCATTAAATAAAAACCAATCCCATCCTATTTATTTTATTATTAATTATTATCTTAAATATTCTGTTTAACTCAATAAAAATTGTAAAATAAAAAATAAAAATTTTAACCACTTTTCATAATCCAATCAAATCTCATTAAATAAAAACCAATCCCATCCTATTTATTTTATTATTAATTATTATCTTAAATATTCTGTTTAACTCAATAAAAATTGTAAAATAAAAAATAAAAATCATGTTGTTTTAAAGGCTTTGCCAAATGGGGACAGAATGTGAGCTTAATTTAAACCCACAACTGCCACTTGAGCACTGTGTGCTTTTATGCTAACCACTAGGCCACAATATATAGATTAATTAATAGTTTGACATTATGAAAATGTACAACAAATATGTAATATTATCTTATTTAATATATATAAATATATATATATATATATATATATATATATATATATATATATATATATATATATATATATATATATATATATTATATATATATATATATATTCTTTAACGTTGACTCATAATATAGGACCAATATTTTTTTTTTTAACTTGCAACCCTACATTTAACTTGTGGTCCCTGATTTTTTCTTTCTTTCTTTCTTTTTTCAGTTTTTTCTCACTGTGAAAAAAATGTTTTTCTCAACTCGCCACCCCCCCCCCCCCCACCTTCACCAAAACCGTACATTTTTGACATTGAGGGGAAAATTTATTTAAAATAGTAAATTATGTTTATCTGAAAGTGTAACAATGCAAACAGGTTTCTGCAAGGGGTAGGTTTAGGGTTGGGTTAGGGGATATAAATTATTGTTTGGTTAGTATAAAAGTAATAGAAGTCTATGGAAAGTCCCCACAATTCACAGAAACAAACGTGTGTTTATCTGCTTCTGATACTTCTGCTCCACTTTTACATCTTGTTCAGACACTGTCTGCCCCTTGTCTTCCAGGCCAGCCCGTACCACCCCTTCTACTCCTTGGTTATCTGATGTTCTCTGCGAACATTATTCTAAGCTCAGGGCTGCTGAAAGGGTGTGGCACAAATTTAAAATTCCTACTGATCTTAATGTGTATCAGTCACTCCTCTCTTCCTTCTCTGCTAATGTCTCCACTGCTAAAAGGACATACTACCATAGCAAAATTAACAATTCGTCTATCTCACATGCTCTTTAAAACATTTTCCCCGCTCCTTTGTCCTCCTCCTCCCCCTCCTGCATCAACTCTAATAGCTGATGTGTTTGCCACGTTTTTCATTAATAAAATTAAAACATCAGCGCACAATTTTCCACACCACAATCTGTCAAGCACATCTTACCAGGAAACATACACTCATTCACAACCTTCTCTTCACTCTCTGAGGCAGAAGTCTCCAAACTCATCCGTTCTAATCATCCTACTACTTCTCCACTTGATCCTATTCCATCTCATCTCCTTCAAGCCATTTCTTCTGCAGTTGTACCTGCATTCACTCACACCATTAACATATCCCTCCACACTGGTGTATTTCCCTCAACATTTAGACAGGCTCATATAACCACACTACTTAAGAAACCCACCCTCAACCCATCTCTTTTAGAGAACTACAGACCAGTTTCCCTTCTTCTTTTCATTGCACAAACACTTGAACGAGCTGTGTTCAACCAAGTCTCTGCCTTTCTCACACAGAACAACCTCCTTGACAGTAACCAGTCTGGTTTCAGAAGTGGACATGAGACTGCCTTGCTTTCAGTTGTTGAAGCCCTAAGACTGGCAAGAGCAGATTTCAAATCTTCAATAATTATCTTGCTGGATCTGTCCGCTGCTTTTGACACGGTTAACCACCAGATCCTCCTGTCAACCCTATTGGCAAAGGGCATATCAGGAACCGCACTCCAGTGGTTTGAGTCTTACCTATCAGATAGGTCCTTCAATGTATCTTGGAGAGGTGAGGTGTCCGAGTCAAAGCATCTAACTACTGTGTTGCCTCAGGGTTCAGTTCTTGGACCACTTCTCTTCTCTCTCTACATGGCATCATTAGGTTCTGTCATTCAGAAACATGGCTTTTCATACCACTGCTATGCTGATGACACTCAACTCTACCTCTCATTCCATCCTGATGATCCGACAATAGCTGCTAGCATCTCAGCTTGTCTTACAGAACTCAACCTTGCCAAGACAGAACTGCTTTTGGTTCCAGCAAACCCATCGTTTCAAAACCCACCTTTTCAACAAAATTTCAACATCCAGTTAGGCACATCAACCATAACTCCTTCAAAAACAGCCAGAAACCTTGGAGTTATGATTGATGATCAAATGACTTTCTCAGACCACATTACTAAAACTGTACAGTCCTGCAGATTTGCTTTATTCAACATCAAGAAGATCAGGCCCTTTCTTTCTTTTTCACACCTCTGATTATCAATTTGCAATGGCTACCAATAGCTGCTCGCATAAAATTCAAGGCATTGATGTTTGCCTACAAAACCAAACACTGGCTCTGCACCCCTTTACCTAAATTCATTACTTCAGACTTATGTACCCTCCATAAACAAGCCATCATTCAACAAAAGAACGCCTGCTTGATTGTGCCATCCCAAAGAAGCATAAAATCACTTTTACGGACTTTTAAATTAAATGTTCCCTCCTGGTGGAATGACCTGCCCAACTCAATCCGAGCAGCTGAGTCCTTAGTCATCTTCAATAATCGGCTAAAAACACATCTGTTCCATCTTTATTTGACCCTCTAACTCTAGTACTCTCTATTCTAATTCTATTCTTTAAAAAAGAACACTAGCTTTCTAGCTTCTAGCTTTTTGTATTCTATCTGTTTTCTTTTCATTTATTATACAATTAACAAAAGCAAAAAAGACCTCTAACACTAGCTTGCTCTATTCTATTTCTATTCTATCTGTTTTCTTTTTATTTATTATATTTAAAAAAAAAAAACCTTGCTATGCGTTCTGCATTAAGCTACGTAACTGAGTCTTGTTATAGCACATGTATATCATTGCTCTTTTGTTGATTTTGATTGCTTCCATTGTCCTCATTTGTAAGTTGCTTTGGATAAAAGCATCTGCTAAATGACTAAATGTAAATGTAATGTAATGTAATGTGTGTGTGTGTGTGTGTTGCCTCAAGAACAATGCATGTTATCCAAAACATCAGGACATCATGCGTAAACTGGCAAAAATCTTGTGCCAGAAAGCAGCCAACAGTTCTCCATTGTCAGCTTATAAAGAAATTCACCCATAACACCATTAACAGACTGCAGGCTCGCCTGGTTCCAATTTACGCAAAGAGAAGCTTGCAGCCAATTTAACCTTGCAGTTGACTCTTGGAGGAAGCTGCTCGCTAATAGCTCTCAGGCTGTGGTTAGCCTGTTCTGAAGCGAGGAAGCTTTTGTATTAGCCAGCGTACAGCTTCCATCTTTGCTGACAACATATGTCAGGCCAGTCTTAACTGTCATAAGTAATAGGCAGAAATCAACCTCACACACACGCACAAACAGAGCCTGTGTATCGCTTTAATGTGTGCGGAGCAACTTTTCATGATGATTTATGAAATCATTAAAAGCGCTCATAGTTATTTCCAGTAGAGCTGTGGATTCATGTCTTCTTCCTATTAGAGCTCAGCTTTGACTAGACATCCTAACGACATCATTTTATCACAAGGGCACTGTATGTTTACATTATATGACTTATCTGCTGATATCCAATAACTGAAGACATGTTTTCTGTAGTGAGATTTATAAGTCCAAATCCACTTTGTTAAAAGGTGTAAAGGTGAGCACACTAGGGCTACAGTATATGATCCACATTCATTTTATAATTCAACATTTGTCTTATTTGTGTCTGTCTTTATTCCAAAATGCTAGGTTAAATACAACCCAGCGCTGGGTAAAATATGGACAAACCCAGCGATTGGGTTTGTTTTCAACCAACAGCTGGGTTAATGTTTAACCCAACCTTTTGGGCAGTAACCCAACCGCTGGGTCAAAACAACCTAATCGCTGACCCAATCCATATTTTACCCAGCGCTGGGTTGTATTTAACCAAGAATTTTTTAGAGTGTTCTAATTAATATTTGAAGAAATACAGAGTTAGCAACATGACAAAAAAATAGAATTTTGTAAATGTAAATTTCTATATGTGATATAAAAAAATGCTTGTGATATTTGAATTCCATTCATTTTTATTTTTATTTATTATTATTATTATTTTGCATTTCAAACTGTAAATGTTCACATTACACAATTAAAACATCTGGGTCAGTAAGATTTTTTTTCCTCCTTTGAAAGAAATTAAACATTTTATTCACCAAGGATGCATTAAGTATAAAAAAAAAAACAAAAAAACATTATAATATCTCTTCTCATATCACACAAAATATAAAAAAAAAACAGGGAAAAAAAAATTCACATTTTCCACAAAAAAAAATTTAGCAACAAACACATTTTTTTTTTTTACATTGATAATAATAATAAACAAATGCAGCAAATCAGCATATTAGAATGATTCCTAAAGGATCATATGACACTGAAGACAGGAGCAATGACTGCTGAAAATTCGGTTTTCCCATTACAGAAATGTATCACATTTTATTAAAATAGAAAACAGTTATTTTAAATTGTAATGATATAACTGTTATAACAATATAACTGTTTTTACAGTATTTTTGATCAAATAAATGCAGCCTTAGTGAGAATAAGAAATTTAAAAACATAAAAAATTATTTAAATATACTAATTTTTATATTTCACTGATCTCTTCTCTATTATATTGAATATTATATTTTATTTTATTATTTAAACATATATTTTCCTCTCATCTCGTATTTAGTAGCTTTATAAATATTATATAGTATTATATAATTATATATATTATTAATATAATATTTTTTTATTTTAAATAGTAATAATATTTCACAATATTACTGTTTTAACTGTATTTTTCATCAAATAAATGCAGCCTTGGTGAGTGTATGAGATTTGTATCAAAAACATTTAAAAATCTTAAAATTCTTAGTGTACTGTATATGCTGGTACAGTTTAAATTTCACCATGAAAGAGATTTCATTCAATAATCTTGCGTTATTCACATCTTGTGTGTTTGATATGAAGCTGTATATGATTAGAGGTGTGTTTTGTGTCCAGGTGCCCACCGCTAGTGTGACAATAGAAGGATCCCCCGCTCTGAACTGCGTCAGATGGGCATCTTGGGGCAAAGAGGTCACCGTCGGAGACTCAGAGGGACGTGTGTGGATATGTCGTTGGAGAGGTATGAATCTTTTCTCACTAATAAGTATCATAATGTGTGAAATTACTGTTATTATTCTTCTCTCAGATTTATTTTCGGCTGTATGGCAGCTTTATGAACATCATCAACCCAGTAAGACCTGGATGCAGAATGAAAGTGGAAGTGAAATTGAATCTCTCAGAGTTTGACATAAAGGGTTTGCATGTTTACCAAGCTCTCCGCGTGGCTAGCTTGTTTTTGTTTGAATCTTTTATTTTAATTACTTATTTTAAGGCAGTCTCCACATGACTTCACCACCGCCACAGAGCGGCAAACCACCAGGACTGCCATGTTCACCATGTTCTTTTCGTTCTCCGGGTTTGGCCTCGTGTGTGGGGCAGTGCTAATCTTAGCACAGTATATCGTGGTAATTGGAGAGTGCGTCGGTCGAGCATGTGGACTCCTTGGGCTGATGATAATAGTGGGTCATCAATAAAATGAAGTGAAGGAAAGTTGAAGGGTTTAGGTGGAACGGGGCTTATTTACAAAAGACTTTGACATGAAGCACTCAACATGGCCTCCGTCAGCAGAGGCAGTCACCAACTTCCAGTCGCGGCAAGAAGTACCACTTCTGACAACTGCCAAGGTCCCTTTGTGTTAAATTTAGTAGACTTTGTTAAATATTTGCTTTGGATAACCACAGCATGTTTTCGCTGCGCTTGAGTCATATTGCATAAACTTTCGGATGCCATTTCGGGTGGTTTACAGTTGAAATAGATTTTGTTCTTCAACCGCGGGTCACCCCCGTATGAGAGTTTCTTAAGGCCCGAAATATACTCTGTGATGTACTAAAGCTAAAGACTCTCTTTAAACTCTTGCTTTGCTGCTGTATGATTCTAGTTAACCATAGAAGAAGACAGTATATGTGAATATCTGCTCTACTGCCCCTTGTGGCAAGGCAAAGAATGCAACACGTATTAGCCTTGCATTATGAATTCTGTTCAGTCAATCTCTTCTATACATTGAATTTATGATTTAAAGCATGCATTTTGTTAGTTTTTTAAGAAACAAAGTTAAACATCTTATTAAATCATAAACATATTTAAACATATTTCATTATTTTCTTGAAATGGTTTTAACTGCTTTATTTATTAATATCTAAATAAATTTTGCCTGCAAAATTATGTGGTCCAACCAATCTGAAGATGAAAAGAAACAGAGAGAGGACCCCACCAGACCATAATGACTGTGTTAAGCTCAGTAAAATATTAGATCAGTGTTTCTCAACCGGTGGGTCGATGAAATGTGGGTCGCGCAGTGTACAGCCAAAAAAACGACATCAACAACAAAAAACGTCATTCTTAATGTTTTTCTGATGTTAACACTTATGTCAGATGCAGTTTAAGTAAAGAGTGCCTGAGAAAATATCCCGATTCAGTATCTACTGCGGTCAGATGAGATGATGACAGGCTTGTTGTCAGTGTCATTATTCTATCATTATTTTTGTAACTTATGAAATTAAAAGTCTCTCACCTCAGAAAAGCGAAGTATCCTGTCCTGCCGGATGTTAAACTGTGCGGTTTCACTTACTAAAGCGCAGAAACTACAACCATGCAACGCCTGAAATAAAAGTATAGTACCAATAAATCACACATGATATTCATTCTATTCAGGAGCAGTTACATATGTATATATGTATGTATATATATATATATATATATATATATAATATATATATATGCATAAATACATATGTATAGTATACAGAATATGGTGATAAAATGCCAGTGTTAAAAGGTCATTTATTGATGAAGACCTCTTGAGACCCCCTGCTGTACTATAAAAGAGCTTGATTTGGTCTTGGGTTTGGAAGTGGCTGTCATCTCCTCCCACCTCTCTATTCCTGTTTAATTATACCCTGTAGTTCTCTCTCTATCTCTCTCTCTCTCAGCCTGGGCGGCAGGCAGCCGTCCTTTCTCATCTAAATCTGACTCTCTGACAGCAGAAAGTGATCCCACATCGTCACCCAGCCGGCCCATAGTCCCCATCTTCCCCTTCCTGAGAACTGACACGATAAATATTCAGCACTCAAAGGCCAAACAAGCAGCTTTATTGTTCCGTCTCTGAATCACAATGTGTGGTGATCTCTTTCCTCTCCCACACTGTGACAGCACATGTAATGCGTAGCTTTTGCTCTTGATGTGCCGTTTTGGAGGGGTGGGGGGTGTTTTTGGCACTGGATTTCTAAAACGCTCATTTGTTGCAGCTGGCCGTGCCCCACAGTGAGGATTAGGCCCGCTTCGGACGCACACTGATGGAGATCCGTGCCAACCGTTGGGACGGTGAGGAGTGGGGCCCATGGAGCTGGCCACATAAACACGGGATCAGAGTCATCACCAACCCAGACTGAGTCTGATGTAACACACTCAATTAGCATTCACTAGTACTGTGCAGTTTACTCCAATAAAAGGGACCGTTTATCTAGAAAATGAAAAATTGGTTACCATAGAAACCTAAAAACATCAAACTACCCAAACCACTCAAAACCAAATAAAAAAAATATATTCCAACTCAAAAATCAATCAACCAGTCAACAGAAGAGAAAAGTTTAGAAATCTCTTCATTGGATCAAATCAATACAAACAGTAGTCCTGTGCTGTCAGGATTTGCTACCAAAGCTATTGTGAGCTTAGGGTTTAGGTTGGCGTCAAGGGTAAGTAGGTGGTTTAACGTTGTGTAGGTAGTCAGAACTGTGATTTACACGACCAATACAGTTTTTAGAATGCGTGGTGAGGGTTTGTGCATAACTGGATTAGAGGACAAATCATGAATAATCAAGATTTTCGGACAATTCCTAAAATCCTGAGATTAATCGTTTACTCTGGCTGCATCTGAAATCGCATACTTTCTGAATAAGTAGGCCTACTTTAAGAAGTGTTCTATAAAGTATAAATGTGTGAAGTATGAATTTAATCAAACCATACTAAATTTGTAGTAAATACGGCAAATAAATCATATTGTGAATGTGAGTTTGCCGAGTCTGTGTGACTGTGTACAGCATATTAATAAGAAACGTCTGTCTATTGAGTGGTGCATGTAAAATAAACATACACAACCAATTTTGTCCAAATCACGAAAATTATTTTTATGTGCTCAATGTTTTTGATTCGGAAGTGAAGACGTGACAGATTACTGGAATGAATGACTTGTTTGAGCCCGTTCATAAATTATATATTATAATTTATAGAATTAGCAAAAAGTGTCTATCATATCTGCAAAATAGGCATTGTAAGCCTAGATTTCTTTTACTCACCCCTGTCATTCAATAATGAACGGGATTAATGAACACATTCTTTTTATACTGCTAAATCAGTTAATAACATTTTTGAAAATGTGCTTTTGACAAATTAAGTTATATATACATGTAAGTTGGTGACTGTGTCAATGATATTCACAGTGGCTTTCTCATCAGTGTTACAGTGATGCAAGCAGGTATTGTGTGCGTACTAAGAGATGTTTCACTTGTTAGAAATAATGTTACTGAAAACCATAAGAAGTGTGTGGCTAAATAAAACAAGTATTGGCAAATAAAAGATGCTTCTAGCAACCGTTTTTGTTTGATTTCCTTTTAATAAATTTTCCATCAGTGCATCTACTGCTGCCATACTTACAGTAAGGCACAATCTTTACACACTATATGTACAATCAACTCTACTGTACAGCTCAATTTAGTCTTCACATCATTTTTCAAGGGGTTGAGAAATACAGTACTGACAAATATCATCTGTAAAACCTTACTGCCGAGTTTCACATTGAGATTTCACATTGACCATAAACTGCCACTGTGTGTAGATTCCCAACACACAAATTTAACACTATACAAACATAAATATGAAATACTATAATACATTCAAATGTGAGAGTCCACGTCAGTAATAAAATGAACTGCCCAATGAGTGCTATGTGCTTATATAGTTTTACGGTAAAAGGAGGAGAAAAGAAAATGTAAACAGTATCATTTAAACAATACAACTTTGTCATTTCTAACTACATACGCTTGTACTGTTTTAAAACCCTGCAATATGCAACATGTTAATTTAATAAATAAATAAAAACGTATACTGTAGTAAATGTAACAAATCTTTTTTTTAGGTACATAAAAAATACAATAAAACAACTGAAAGGATTAAAAAAAGGTTTGATTTACATAAAATAAAATAAAAAATCAAAGTCACAATACAACCCCACTGAAGAATCCAGGACTTTGTGGTAGATTTAAATAAATATTAAACATCATCCCTATCTACGTTGTGCTTTAAAGTTGTAATTTGCACCAACAATCGCATAAAACATTATTTCCAGTTCATCTGCTGAAGGTTTTATGTTCTCAACTAGAAGGAAAAGATTCATATGCGTGTTTGTTCCAGTGCAGCTGAAGTGGATGCGTTTGCTTCAAACGTGTGGGGCGGCAGGCGCTCGGAATCGTGGTAGATGCAGTCCAAATTTGCTCTCGATGCCAGCAAACGTGGCCACAGCCAACCTGAAGCCACCGATGTGGTCAGGATTGGGCGCCGGGAGGCTGATCCGAGACTTGGGAGTAGGCTCTGCGCCAGCTGGTTTTCTGTGGTGAGGAGAGAGGGAGAGAGAAGATGGATGAGGAGGAGGAGCAAAGGGAAACTTTACATTCTGCTGTGTCCTGTCAAAAAGAATAAACAGCCTGTCTCAATAGTGAAAACAAGAATATTTTCCTCTCAAATTATGGAACACAAAATAAATGAATAGACCAGAACCAGTTTCTTGCCTTCCCTTTAAAAAAAAAAAAAACCCTTTGCATTTAGGACACAAATCCTATTTTAGGATGTCGTCTTACCATTTTAGCCTGAATGAAATCATAATCATGTAGCTCAGATCCGTTTGAAGCACCAAAACCAGACATGAATATGAAAAACTACATCTAAATTTGAGTGTCCGCATAAGCAATAAAATAAACATGTCGATGTCTATGCGCTTATGGAGATTTATGACAAAGGAAAAAGCATGTGAATAAAGTTTCACAATGACCACATATGAAATACATCTTTTCATTCATTCCACATATGCATGTGCTATTTCCTCAGTTTGTCTATTTTAGCTCAGCTTCTGGAATACTTGATTCTGACTGGTCAATTGTGGCATGCAGATATCATGATAGATGTATAATGACTATATTAGACTGTCCCATATCGATGTCGATATATCACTGTCCCAGGCAAATGTTTCAGCATTGATAATAATAGATGTTTCTTAAACAGTAAATCATAATATTAGAATGATTTCTGAAGGATCATGTAACACTGAAGGCTGGAGTAATGATGCTGAAAATTCAGCTTTACATCACAGAAATAACTCTTCTCTATTATAATAAGCATATTTTTAACATTGCCATATTTTTATTTTATTTTCCTAATTGAAACATTATACTTTCATTTATAGCAGATGTCAGAAGGAATATTTAACTACACTATCTCTCTCTCTCTCTCTCTCTCTCTCTCTTTATATATATATATATATATATATATATATATATACTAGTGCTGTCAAATGATTAATCGCATCCAAAGTTTTTGTTTACAAATATATGTGAGTTTACTGTGTATATTTATTATGTATATATAAAGACACACATACAGCATATATTTTGAAAATATTTACATGTATATATTTATATAAATTATATAATATATAAATATATTTCATAAATAAATGTAACATTTTTCTTAAATATATACATGCATGTGTGTGTAAATAATAAATATACACAGTACAAAAACATATTATTTAAACAAAATTTTTTATTTTGGATGCGATTAATTGCGGTTAATTGTTTGTTTATAAATATATATATATATATATATATATATATATATATATATATATAGATATATATATATATATATATATATATATATATATATATATATATATATATATCAAGTAAAGTATACATATACATAAAGTATATATGCATACACATACACATACACATACACACACAAAGAATAGATGTATTCTTTAACAAATACATTTATTATATTGGCCATCAGTTAACGGTCATAACTAAAGTAATTATCAGTCTCAGCTGGAATTTCAATAATAATGCATCCTTGGTCATATAGTTTCTTTTTCACATAAAAAGCTTCAGAGCTGAGCTACATGACTGTATGATTTCATTTAAACTGATGTCATAAAATATCCTAAAATACAGTCAGTATCCTAAATGGAAAGGTTTGGAAAAAGGCAAGAAACCGCTCTGTTCATTAATTTTGTGTTCCACAACTTGAAAGGAAAATATTCTCGTTTTCACAATTCAGTCAGGCTGTTTATCTCCAGTACACTTTCCGATATGATAGCACGTATTTATTAAAGTGCTAACTGAGCCACATGAATCAATATATAAACAGGTATAAAAACAAATCCACACACAGGTTTGTATATTTACCATTTTCTTTTACTGTATATGCGCCTGTGGTTTCTGGGTTTGAGGACAGCACAATATTCCACGGGAAAATAAGGTCATCCTGTCCAGAACTGGAACAGACTCCAGTCAAAGCAATTCTCCCCACCTCAAATCACTTGGACACATGGAGCCATGTGGCTATGGAAGAGCATTTCTAGAAATGTCACCTCCAGGCTTCAGTGAGTCAGCTGACCCTTTCTAAATCATAAAGCGAGGGTGTTTTTCGCTTCAGCAGGAGAGATAAAGATGCCACGGCAAACAGCTTTCAGTCCAGGCGTTCAAAGCTTTCTTGTGTAGTAATTAGGCCTTCCTGTCTCAGCTGTAACAAAGTGCTTGTCGGAATGAGAGTCTTTGCTACAAAGCCAGCCCTCTCTAAACAGCTATTAATGAAATTTCAGGGCATCTGACATTTCAGAGCTCTTCACAATCACACTACGTGGCCCAGAGCTTTTTTCCTAATGGAAGATTTCTAAAGAAAGAAACTATTTCAAAGTTTTAGGAGGTGTATGAGTCTTACTGTCCACCGAAGTCTATGAAGAACCACCTCTGCAGGAGCTCACAGGTCACTAGAGACACTCCAAACTGAGGCCAAAAGAGAAACAAGCATGCTGAGGAAGAAAAAAAACATTAAAAAGCAGTCTGTATAGATTCTACATTTATTAAAAAACACTTAGGAGATGATAATGGAGTAGTGCCTAATACACATAATTTTTAACTCAAAAATTATGTTCACCCTATTGCTATTC
Source organism: Cyprinus carpio (assembly GCF_018340385.1). Lineage (NCBI taxonomy): Eukaryota > Metazoa > Chordata > Actinopteri > Cypriniformes > Cyprinidae > Cyprinus > Cyprinus carpio. The sequence continues at coordinate 14,699,260 of NC_056615.1, forward strand.
AATTCTTAAGAATGTTTCTTAAGAAAGGCCATCTTTTCGCACTACCTGCAGATTCCCGTAATTCACAGATATCTTATTAAGAAAGAAGTTAAGACATTTTTTTAGATACATTTTAAGAAGTTCTTAAGAATGTTAAATTTTAGTTACATTTTTTCCTTAAGACAATGACAATGTCTCGCTGATCTACATAAAAACACCTCAAAGGCCATCTTTTTGTGGTGCCTGAAGATTACCATAATAATCCTAATTAGCGCTAACAATATTTTTGTCATAAGCTTGCTTGTGGTTTTTGAAGAACATTCTTTTCAGGATTTGTTTCAAAAGTTTTGTTTTTGGAAAAGTCTAAAAACAAAAGAACATTCTTCAGAAATTTGTTTTGAAATACAAAATATTCTTAACTTTATTCTTCAGTTAGAAAACAGTTACAAAGAATTTTATTATTAAGAATGTTTTGAGAACCCGGCTCCTGTATGACTTTCTCTCAACAAAAGGAGAATTTTTATTCCAATTTTCCAAAAACAATCGCAAAAAGTCCAGAGTGGTCTATAACTGGAGTTGAGGCTGTCAAGATCCAAAAACTATATATTAAAAAAAAAAAAAATCATCATTAAAGAGAAACAAAAGCTGTCCATACAGTGTTTGCGCTATATTTCAAGTCTCCTGAAATCATGTGGTAGTTAGTTTTTTAGAGGAACTAAGTGAAATTTAAAACATTATTCACTGACAAGCTTCCTCTTAACTGAAGATTTCAAATTTAGGCTTGCATTCAATTCAAGTGTGGCACATCAAGAAGTGTCTGATGTCAACAATGTCTCATCATTGACATCAGACCAACTGTGACACGTGCTGACACACCATAACTGAATTCAATGACAGAGACTACAGAACTACAACAGACAGAGGGCAATTTTGGTAAATAACCTTTTGTAGTCCAATGAAGATAAGAAAATCTCACAGGTTTGGATAGAGGTGAATGATGATAAAATTCTTATTTTATGACTGAACTGTCCCTTTAAAATATAAGGTCAACTGCAAAATTATTTCTAGCAAAAACATTAGCATGACTAGTCTCAGGTACATCTACAAGATATACCTCCAGCTCCTTTCCACAAGGCACGAGGCCCTTCCTCCCGAAGAATCTTCCAGAAACAGTCAATGAGTCCATTGTACGTGGTCTGGCCTGCACGGGCAGCCACTTGTAACCGCGTTTTGATAACATCAGCAGGGGTCACCAGGGATGCGGCAGGCATGCCTAAAGAGAAGTCACACATGTCAATAAAGAGTTTGATTTGAATTCATTAGAACACTTAAGTAATGACTTCAAGGATTCAGACATCATATTTGAATATAACAGATCCACGAATACAATTTAATTCCATTTTCAGGCCAGGATTAAAACATAAGCGTATGTAAACTCTGATTAATGCACAGCGTGCCGTGAATTAATTCTGTCAAATAAATACCGAAAGCCTATTTTATCAAATATTATAAATATCTCAAGCTGAAAACACCATTTATCAAACGGTATGCATCCTTTTTTTATTTAAAGGTCCAGACAATGCTTAATAATGAGGCTGGCGTAAGCCCTGTCCCACGCTGTCCGGCACAAAGGCCACTGAGGCACCAATTCAGCTCTTAATAGCCTAAATCAGCGATAGCATTTATCCTGAGCAGTCACACGGCCGGCATGCCAACTCCACCACACACAACATCTTTATTTTAACATCTAAAAAAATACTTCCATCTGAATAATTACATGCCTTTCTCTCTGTTGACCTGCTCTGATGAACAAGACCTTCATTATTAAGCACAAAGAACATAAAAATATCATTTTAGTCCTGTCTCTATCAGTGTTACTATCATTAGCAAAATCTAAAATGAAACACTTTCAAGAAATTAAATGTAATGTTGTTAAACAATATTAAATTACACCAGTTGGCGCATTAAAATTAAAAATAAAAAAACTCTGAAATATATGAAATTAAAGATTACAGATATGGAATTAAGCACTGTTAGCGTCCACACCAGTGGACAATATCGTCTATTTATTCTAAGCGCACACTCATCTGCCGCTTTCAATTTTCGAGCTTGTTATAGCAAGATCTGACTCTGATTGGGTGTCAATGTTTGTATCATTCATCAGCTGGAAAAAACATTCTGAAAGTGATTCCAACGATATCGTTTCTCTATGCCTTTATCGTTATAGCTGTGGTGTGGACTCTGCTATTCATTAATATTTTTAGACCTATATCTGTATCGTTATCTTCATAATTAATCATTCTTGGTGTGAGCAGGGCTTTATAGCGAAATAAATAATACTTGAAAAATCAAATACATACATCCATTTCCCCAAGAACAGGCAAGAGAAAGGGAAAAATCCAACTGTACTGTATGTTGGTCAATGCCCCAGAAGTCTGCCTGCCTCACCAATAATGGCACACAAACTGAGCGTGTAATTAAATTTCCCGAACTGACTGTAAATCACTAATTGCCTTAAAGCTCAAATTGCTGATAAATGGTAAACTGAGTGATACATGCCATAAGAACATACCTAACCATAAAAACTTGCTTTAAACCATCTGACAGATATAAAACTTTGGGGAAGACAGGAATGCTAAGCTCTCTTTGACCATGTATGGCTTTTCAATCTCATATCATGCTCAAGTCAAGAAGCAGTAAATCTAAAAAGGCAAAAAGGATTAGAAATAAATATTAATTCTCTTTCACGTACATTCCAAACCATACTGGCTTGGCAAAAGACGTCGTCTTTTCAACAATGTTTTCTTAAAGATGAACCACAAGAGTAAAATATTAAAAACAACATCAGATGTGGATCGTATGTTATACGTGACGAGGAAAGAGAGACTTGTAAAAATATTGCAAGTCAGATCTTGGATGTGTTGGCCTGGTCATGCCAGTATCGTTGGATCTGTTTATTGCTCCTGCAGTATGGTTACTTTGGGACTTTGAGATATTTTTTTCCTCTTTTAACACTCTCAAAGCACAAACTTCCAGGCCCTATATATTAAACAGTGGAAAATATCCGACCCTTGGCAGGCGAGCTGCACTTCAAAACACAGCCTAAATCACTGAGCACTCTAATTACGGCCAACCACAATGGAGCCAGCGGTGGCAGGCGGCTACCGGAGAGTGCGTGGTGGCTTACCCGCCAGCACCCCTGCCAGCAAAAGCCTGCCAGGTCCCACTCGCCCATCATTATCAGTCAGGGCCGCCTTGGTGTGTGCATAGCAGGGGAAGTAGATGGCCGAGAAGGGGATGTCTCTCAGGAAACAGGCTTTTGCTCCCTGGGGGCCGAGAAGATGGACACGTTACGTCAAAATCCAAGACGTTAATATTACATGAGGTATATTACAGAGACCTTTTTCATTCGAGGACCACAGAAGCGTTGCATTGTGAGGTATTCTTGGAGTTCGGTTTATGGTGTGTCAATGTCAGCCCTGTGGAATGAGCCTGTTTTGTGCTGTTTCTGACTTGTCACTTCAAATAAACATTCGCCATTGCATTTTTTTTCTCTCGCAAGAACGGTCGCGGAGACTATTCCTGTGTCTGTCACCGTAAACAAAGCCGTACCTTCAACGGGATTCGGTTTCCTCGTCTTTAGCGCGCTGGCGAGCAGCCAGGAGTGGAGAAACAGAGAGATTTTCCTCTCAGCAGAACGGTTCAAAGCCCGGCTGAAGTGCGCTTTAGACAGGCTTCATTAAACTCGCAAGGTTAATCTGCAGCGTGTACACAGGTAGAGCAGATAGCCGAGGTATCTCTTTCCTAAAGCGATCTTTGTGCTGTGCTGCGGGCCAGGGCAGACTGCCTGCTGCGAAAGCAGATAAAAATCACCCCTGCGTCCAAAAGACCAGGCCTGGCTCATCTGCTTTGGCAGAACCCGGAGTGCCGGAGGTGAGGGTTGCATTAATGTGGGAACATCTGGATCCACTGGCCCTCAGTGCACATGATAACTGGACTACAGCACACTCGCAGGTGTGTGTGTGTGTGTGAATGTGATATGAAGTGTGTGTCTTCGGTTTGGAGCACGGGCAGGGAGTGGTGGAGGCCCTGCAGCGGCAGAAGGGGAGAGGCGGGGTAATTAGGCTGACAAAGACAGCTCTGTGCCTGGGCCGGACCCTGAGGAGCCAGGCCGTCTGAGAGAAGCAGGCTGCAGCGCGTCTCCTGCACTCAAAGCACATTGTCCGCGCGGCTCAGGAGAGACACAGATGGAGGGGAGGCACCGGATTCGACATTCTTACACACACACAGGCTGTTGTGTACGGTAGCGAACCCCCCCGACCATGACTCTGAAATAAAGGCTCCTTTCCCACGACAGGCTGACAGGTGAGCCCTGGAGACTTACCTGCCTCGGCCAGACGACAGGAGCAGGTTTTTTTTCAAGTGACCAGTCATGTGATTTACTGAAGTGAAGCACATTCTACTGTAATCTACTGAGTGATATCGAAACTGTACATGAGGTATTGATACTTTAAGACAATTAGGGAAACAGAAGGCTGGGTTTGATACAACAGATACAAAAGAAACAGCTACACTGACTGAACCGATTGAATCTGAGTTTTGTTATTGTGACAACAGGATTTTTATATATATATATATATATATACATATATATATATACATATTAGTGCTGTCAAATGGTTAATCGCGGTTAATCGCATCCAAAAGGTTTTTGTTTACATGTGTGCTATGCATATTTATTATGTATATATAAATACACACACATGCATGTATATATAAATATAGTCATGGAAATACAGTACATGTATCAAAATATATACTGTATGTGTGTATTTACATACATAATAAATATACATAGAACAAACACATATTATTCAAACAAAAACTTTTATTTTGTATGCGATTAATCGTTTGACAGCACTAATATATATACACACACACACACACTATTGTTCAAAGGAGGTTTGGGGTCAATATTTTTTTTTTAAAGAGATCAATACTTTTTTTCAGCAAGGATTCATTAAATTGATCAGAAGTGACAGTCGATACATTTTACAAAGATTTTTATTTCAAATAAATGCTGTTCCTTTAAACTTTCTGTTCATTCAAGAATCATGAAAAAAAAAAACGTCAGCTTCCACAAAAATATTAAGAAGAAAAACTTATTCCAATATTGATAATAATAATAATAATAATAATAAAACACCAAATTAGAATATTTGAATGGTTTCTGAAGGATCACATGTCACTGAAGACTGGAGTAATGGTTGTTGAAAATTCAGTTGTAAATTGTAATAAAATTTAAATTGTAATAATATTTCATAATATCAGTTTCAAATGCAGTCTTGGTGACAATTAGCCAAAACATTTTTACATGTTACTGACCCCAAACTTTTGAATATATATGTATGTATATATATATATATATATATATATATATATATATATATATATATATATATATATATATATATATATATATATATATATATATATATATATATATATATATATATATATATATATATACATATATATATATTACATGCTTTGACATATCGAGCCATGGTGCTTGAGTGGACAAAGTGGGTTTGAGTCCAACTTGTGTCATATATAAACACACACACTTTTTTAAATCATTTAGACTTTAGGTTCTCCTCTCTTTCCCATTAGTTCTTGTTCTCTCTACTGTCTCTAAGTAGTGAACATTCAGTTATTATTACAGCATAAACCAACATCAAGTGTCTACATATAATTAGCACGGCACATAACACCTACGCAGAGGTGAACACGCCTCATTCATCTCTCTCCAGCTGTCCATAAAATGTCAGAGAACGCAGCCACTGGATGAGATACGACCCAACGCCATCATGGCAGTCCCCACAACGTTGTTTACACCAAAACACTCGCTCTCCGCAACCTCCTGCTCTCCAAGCCTCAGGAATGCAGCCCTGCATCCCTGCTCAGATGCATTCGGAATAACTGGAGATCTTCTCCTGCAGCGCTGCTGAGCCTCATGGGGAAAACAGGACACAAAAGCAGCACTCAGGGAGCCGCTGGGCATTCACTGTTATGAGAGGCTGGTGCTACCTGGTCCGACTGCTACAGCAGACCGTAGGGGGTGGATTGAGGCCTGATGGTGTGTGTGGGTGGGTATGTATGAGACTTGCTGGAGAATGTGGAGCATGACTGAGGCACTCAGGGATATAAGAGGGAGTGCAGGGAGTCAATCCACAGGTGGGAGGCGCTAGAGAGCTGAGGACGCTCTATAGGTCTTTAGTGTGGTACAAGGTGGGTCAAACTGTATTTTGAAGGGATACTGGAGGAGATGTTAAATATATAAACACTTATATACAAATATACAAACACTATAATAAATGTAATAAAAAGGCTTAGTTCTGCATAATTTTAGGATAGGTAGTATGCATATAGACATTAAGATTAAGCGTGCACCTTTTTTGGCATTTATTGCTCATGACCCCTTACTTAATATTTATAGAGAAAAACATGAAAAAAACACAAAAATCAATATAAATATAATTTTTTAAATGTTTTTGAACAATTTTTCTTATTTTCACCAAGGCTACATTAATTTGATCAAAAATACAGTAAAAATAGTAATATTGTGTCATTTATTTAAAAAAAGTTGTTTTCTATTTCAATATATTTTAAAATGAGCTGAATTTTCAACTGCCATCCAGTCTTTAGTGTCAAATGATCCTCCAGAAATCATTTGAATATAATAATTTAAGGCTCGAGAAACATTTCCTATTATTATCAATATTAAAAAAAGTTGTGCTGCTTAATCTTTTTGTGGAAAATATGTCACATTTCTTTCAGGATTCTTTGATGAATAGAAAGTTGAAAAGAACAGCATTTATTTGAAATAGCGTCACATTACATGTCTTCATTGTCACTTTAGATCAACCTGATGCATCCTTTCTGAATAAAAGTATTCATTTCATTTGAACTTTCTTATTTTCTTAAATTCTTAAAATAAATAAATAGCTTATAAATGCAATGAATACTGAATTTTGCCAAATGCTGACAATTTGCATGAAAACACTCCTGCAACAGTTTTATATGGGGTAATATTTCCCAATACCCTTATATTGTTTTATTACATAGGCAAATGTATATACCAGTGAAGTACATACCTGTACTTTAAGCACCTTATTATGTGAATTAGGTTTCAGGTTGTTTTGTGTGAATGTGACATACCTTGTACAGACCAAAGAAACCCAGGTCACGGATGACAGAGAGAGCGCTGACGTGTGGCCCTGTGGTGATTTCTCCTGCCACCTGCAGTCAGATCTTCACAATCTCCAGAGGGTATGTGAAGATCACCTGAGATCCCCAAGCCTGAAGATCAACAACACAAGCATACAGGTTTTCACAGAGCTTCATGAACAATCATGTTTGTGAGTGAGAAGGGTTTGCTGAATGTAAGTCATCTGAAATAAGTTTGTTACAGCTGTAAATACGTTCTGATGAACTCAAAGTGAAAAAACAAAAATGACAAGCAGGAAGTAACATGATATTCATGTCATAAGAGGACAATGCTTTAAACCAGGACCTATGATTGTGCTATTGTCACTCTTTGTAGGAGGAGGAGGAGGAGGTTATACCTGCCAAAGACAGACGGTGCCTGAAACATCACACAGAATGCAGGCCCCTGGGGGCCTTTCAAAAAAACAACCTCATGTCTCCAACCTTGTACTTGTGAGGCAGATAAAAAGCATCTGCAGGTTGGAACAGGTTCCTCCGAGCTCTTTGAAACGGTTCGGCTTTGACGTGACGGCATCTGAGGCTGCAACAGAAGCATTTAAACATGTCTCGCCAAAGAGGCTGGCCGCTTGCCGCCTCCGTGTCCTATCTTTCCTGTTGCTCCTAGTTACTGAGGCTGCACGCAGAAAAACAGAGCAGTGTAATTAGATGGAAATCAGTTTCCATGGATTTCTTCTCCTTCCCTCAGCCCTCCTTTTGAATACAGAAGGGCCTTACTGTTTGTTTGTTGTTGATTTTATTCCTCTATTCTTTCAGAGATATTAACGTACGGGCCGGGGCGTCTTACGGGAATCTGGTAATTTGGTTTAGAATCTCACAAGTGTACGCATTTAAAAATCCCATTGAGTACGAGGCAGCATATTTAAAAATAAAGATCATTATCATCTCATTGAAGGTGCACTTTAAATAGGATGGACCACAATGACCCGCACTTTCCTTCCAGAGGAAATTACAGCTCAGACATGCAGAAAGAGGTTCCTACCTTTCAGAACTCTCAGCTCTGACTTAATAGTTGGCACATTTCATGAATATGGTTCATTTTTAAGTATTAGAGGCACAAACCCATGGGTTTAGAAATGTTAGATTAACTATTACCTATAATGATCTATAAAATAAACCTCCTGTATTGACTCTAACAATTAAACTCTTTCATTTTCATCACAGTGAAAGAAAGGTTTCAATTTCATATACTAAAAACGTAATGTTTAGCTGACTGCACACAACCCTGTGACAGAAACAATTCACCAATTAAAAAATTAATATAATAAAATTTATTTAATTTGTGACACACAAATGGTAACATTATTTGGATCTTTTCTACAGCATAATGAGAAGATTATATTGATAAATAATCACATCTCATATTCTCAATTTTTACACAAATTGTAGTGTTGACTGCATAAAGCTCACTCCTAAACCCTGTTACTCAAATTATGTGGGAAAAAATTACTTTTTTTATTTTTTTGATTAATTATGAGAAACAGTTCTCAAAAGCAAAAGTTGTCTATTTAATTTTTGTTTAATTAATGTTTATTGCTAGAAAAAAAACTGGCAAATTCCACACGTCACAAATCAACATTTTCTGAAGGTTAAGCACTTCCTTTCACTGAACAATTTTTTTTTTTTTAAAGTAGTTACGCGTTTCACATCCTATTTTGTACCCTATTCATGGAAAATGCCACTTATTTATGTGGAAAGTAATCTTTTATGGTTAATTATGGCATCAGGGCCGAAAGCAATGCTCCCCCCCCCCCTTGTTTTGGCAAGGAACAATGCACTAAGGAGAGGGCCAGGCTATTAGCTGCATTAATTGGGTACTAATTGGATATTTAAAAAGTTACACAAAGAGAACAAGCAAAAAGCAAGCAATAACATCGGTTAGAGGGAGACAACAGATCAATCATCTCTGGCGGAGAGGCAGTTTAAAGAGCGGGAAGCACGCGCTGCAACGTGACTACAAGAAATGCGATTTGAGTGCAGAGTGAGCCAGCGTCGGCTTGATAATTCGGTGGTAATTACAAGGCAAGGTAATCCCCAGAGGCACTGAGAGCATGTGTGCGTGTTTGAGGGGGGGGGGGGAGATACCTAATACACTCTTTACTGACGAGATGAGCGCAACTGAAGACCGAGCACGTAAGCATCACACACACACACAAAATGCTACAGTCTTCTAAAAACAATAGCTCACCGCCAGACACAAACATTAGACTCCCTTCATTAATACTCGTTCACATTCCTCGCACTTAAATGGGATTACACAAGCGTTTTCATGCAGAAATGAGACCACTGTGATAAAAAAAAAGTTTCGCAACAGACTAACAAACCTTTACGAATGCTGAGAAACAGCGGACAAGCTAAATTACACAGCTTTACAACTCACACAGCAAATGAACAAAGCGTCACTGTATGCACGCCACGGTTTTTTTAGCGTTGGCTAAGCGAGTATTTTGAGTAACCCAGCCCTCAAATGAAGGCCAGCAACAACCAGATAAGAATCCGGCCAACTCCTCGGCCAGCGCAGCGTGATGTTCTTACCAAATGACCAACTCTTGGCAACTGTCAAGGGCCTAATTCAGAGGCTGCAATGTGAGAAGAGACGAGCTTAAAACATAAAAAAAAAAAAAAACAAGTGCAATTTTAATCACCACAGTTTCATAACTCTCATCATCTCTTGCTTTTCCCCCTCTCGTTTTCTGTGATTTTTACTCTCCTCCCTCAGACAGGAACATTCACGGTGTGCAAATCAGCAGTCTAGTCTTTTCCCTCTCAAACCAAATAAATAAATTTGATTTGCCGTGGCTGCAGTGTCAATAAACGTGGCTTTGAGCGAGCGGCGCATGTACAGGCGTGAGAAAGGGAGCGGATCCTGCCAGGCCAAACATTGGGGATTCGGGCCGGGATGAAAGGAGCTGTCAGAGAAATCAGAAAAGGAAAAACACATCTCCATGGCACAAGCTCCCTTTCTGAGCTGACTTCATCTGCAACCAACCTGATGTTTCCGTAGCCATCTCTTTTCAAATCTCAGAGCTGAGATCTTGTGGGCTAAATGCACTCATGTCGGTATAATCAACACTCACAATCATCTAGGAGCCTGTGACACTTTTAAATGGAAACCCACATGTGTAGAAATGTTTTAGTGATCACTGTCATATGAAAGAGGGTCTTTCAGCAACCTGGGACAGGGCAGACTTGAAGAAGCAGGGTCTGGTTTTGACAGGTCTCAGGTACGACACAAACAGGAAGGTTACTGCTTTCTGAAATCCGAACTGAAGGTATTTGCTTTCACACAGTTCAGACAAGAACGAACTGAAGCATATGTAAACGATGTATTAATAATGTCAGTTTCACCTTTACGCTTCTAATGAAAAGGGTAAGTGATTCCCTGTTAATGCTTTTGAGGGGCAGCAGCAGACTATGATTTAGAGGTGAGATGACAGAGGAGAAGTGTTTTATGCATGTTTTTAAACATTGATGGGTGCTGAAGTGTCTTTTCAATCACCTCACAAAAGGTGAGAAGTGTTCCCTCAGGCCAAGGCTTAGACCTCAAAGCCCTCTGACATTCAAAACTAAACTCTTTATTGTCAGTGTACTGTTACAGCGTGATGTATGGATTATGTTTGCATATCAGAGAATAAAGCTACCCACACATCTGCCAGCCACGATTTCAGCAGGTATAGGAACGCTGCTGTCTTTTTGCATAGTCTTTCCTCTCTCAAAGTCATTCACCTGTGAAAAAAAAACAATGTAGCATCAGTTATCTACAGTTTCTTGGAGGAAGAGAACTTTTATGGCAGAGGGGTTTTTTTTAGATTTAGCAGATTTAGCACCTACAGAAATCTGCAAAAAGTTTTGTAATTTTTTTCCAGAATTCAAATGCCTCTTGCATGTTGTACTGGGATTGTTTTAGCACCCAATTCACTTAAGAAAATGTGCAAAAGTAACTTAATTTAAATGGGCACATCTATAGCAGTCTGCACTATACAGTAGTGCCCATTTAAACTGGATTGCAGGTTGTCAGTGAATAAGCATGTTTTTTTGTGCATTCCTAAAATCTTCCTATGGTAGCCTATTTGTGCCTCAGAATAAAAATTAAAAAACAACTGTGAGACAGTCACAATTACAAGAAATTGTCATTATTGTGATATACTGAAATCACAATTGTAATATATATAATCACAGCTGTGAGATAAAGTTGCAATTTTGAAATATAAAGCCCCAACTGTGAGAAAATCACAACTGTGAAAAGTGATGTTGCAATTTTTATATGAAGTTGCAAATTTGAAATACAAAAACAACTTGTGAGATATCAAGTCAGGATTTTGAGCTATATACTGTAGTTGCCATTTTTAAATGTAAAGTTGAAATTTTGGAATTTAAAGTGGCAATTGTATCACAACTGTGAGATATCAGGTCAGAATTTTGAGATATAAAGTCTGATATATAAATATAGATATAAATTAAGTTGCAATTTTGAGATATAGTGGCAACTGTGAGATAAAGCCACGATAGTGAAAAATAAAGTTGCAATTTTTATATGAAGTTGCCATTTTGAGAAATAAAGTCTGATAAATATAGATATATATTAAGTTGAGTTATAAAGTGGCAACTGTGAGACAAAATCACAATTTTAAGACAAAGTAAGATATAAAAAGTCAACATTTTGAGATATAATTATAATTTTGGATAAAAAGCTGCAATTACAAGATATAAATTCACAAGTGTAAAATATAAAGTCATAATTCCAAGAAAAAAAAGCTGCAAATATGACACAAAGAAGCCACTGTTAGATACAAAGTTATGATTGTGAGATTAAAAGCCACAATTATGGGAAATAAAGTATAAGTGATCCTGCTGATGCTCAAGTCAAGAATGCAAGAATGCACACTGCTTTGACAGGGGATCAAACAGAAAACAGATTCACTTCTTTTTCAATAGGCTAAGGCGAGGCACTGAAGTCAGGCAGCAGGCGGGTGGGAGAAACAGAGGGGTGTATTTCTGAGGAGTTAAGGGCTTTGGTTTTAAGAGGCCACGCTGATGTGGTGAAGGCAGAGCACTTACTGTAAGCTTTATGGCTTTCTCGGGAGCCACACCCAGAAGCTGCGGTACGAGGCCTATAATTAGAAAACAAGTTGATTAAAAAAGACAGGGGTAAGGGAAGCACAACTTTCCTCAATATAAACGCTGCAGTGCTGCCTCCAATTCCCTATCATCCACACACTAATGAACACTATTGATGTGGAGTGTTTAAATATTGGAAACTTAACAGTACTACAAACTCTTTTTCCCTTTAAAAACAGCCTTAACCCAAGTTTACACAGCCCTCAATTACAATGCAGATTTTTGGCTTAAACAAAAATAAACAAAATAATCTGATTTAAAATTGATGACCCACCCCCGGCAGTAACAAACAAGCGCTGTAATGTGGGCATAGTATACGGGTCTAAATAGGCCACACAGCTAGATGAATACAAACATTTGCTGCATGCATTGCCTACGGAGTGCATTCGTGTCTATGTACAAGCAAATGAATTAGAAAAAAATATTTTTCAAACGTAATCATCCATTGCAATTCCTGTAAACAATTATTGTTCTTGCATGCTGCTGATTGTTTTGTGTTTGCCAGGATAGTGACATCATCGGCTGATGTCTTTACCAATTTCTAAGCATCTACTTTGTCAATAAACAATCAGTGTGACTTTGCCTGAGCAAATATGTGTCCTGAATAATAGTAAATATGCCCTGCATTAAAGGATCGGATAAGAAAAGCTGAAAAAATATGCTTTAGAATAAAAAATAAAATATAAAGAAATTTAAAATAAAAAATATATATTTTCTTTTTACCTAAAATTATAGTTTAACCTAATAATCAAACATTTTTTTTTTTTAAGTTGCATTCAAAATCATGTGGCTCAATATTCTGCCTTTCACATCAAGATAGAATGGGAATGGCAATTGTATATTAAATGTACACTAAACTTTGTGTTGGTCTTTAAAGTATTTTTTATGCATTTTCTAAAAGCCAGGACTTGCCACTTCCTTGTTTAAAAACTTAACTATTTATATGTAAAACAAAAGCATTTAGTGCTCATTTCAAATATAGCGCTCTCTGTCATAAAGCACTGATATGCTCGGTTAAAACGAGAACTGATTTTTCATACCATTCCCCTGTTATAATTCTGCACGGGTGATGAAGATCTCAGCCTCTCTTTTGTCAGCTTTATGATTGACAAATACCAGTAGTTAGTGTTCTCAATGGAGGTCACATGGCAATTGCACCTTGCAATCACAATTTGAATCTGTGACCTCACAAAAAGCTTTAAAAACTCATGTTCCAGCTCTAAAAGCAGAGCAGATACTCATTATCTGAGTGCCATTGACTGCATAGAGCATTCATGTTCTTCATTGTTAAGTTCCTGTGCTGGTATGTGCCCTTTCATGCTCTGCACATTGTCCCCTCAAGCAGCAAAGGTAGACTTAATCTCTTCAAAGCAGGTAAGGTCAGAGGGAAGATGACCTGCCCCTGGCTTTCATGAAAACGCTTTTTGTTGGTGCGTCACCAATGGCCTGGCTGCACGAAGCCACTGACCTCTGTAGAGGCCGAAGAAGCCCTCGTAGCGTACAACCTTCTTGAAAAAGTCAAAGCTGTTCTTGTACATCTAGTCCATAAAGGAACCTGAAGAATGCTGGTTCTGCATGCGGGTCTTCACCAGGTCGATGGGGTACATGCAAGTGGCACCCACAGCTGTCATGAGAGGAGATTTGTTTAAAACTATGTACAATATGGAATAGTAAGACTGTTCAAGGAATAGTTCACCCAAAAATTTTGATTTGCTAAGAAATGTATTCACTCTCAGGCCATCTGAGACGTAGATGAGTTTGTTTCATCATCAGAGCAGATTTGGAGAAATTTAGCATTACATCACTTATCAATGGATCCAATGCAATGAATGGGTGCCGTCAGAATGAGAGTCTAAACAGCTGATAAAAACATCACAATAAACCACAAGTAATCCACATGACTTCAGTCCATCAATTAACATCTTGTGAAGTGAAAATATGTGCATTTGTAATAAACAAATTCATCATTATGATTAAGATTCATCTTTTAGCTTCCGGACAAAATTCTATAATATTGCTTTCTCTAGTGAAGTCATCTCATCTGAATCAGGAAAGAAATATGCACAGATAAAGCTCCGCTTGCATGTGAAAACAGTCTAAAACAGTTCTAAACAAATATGTTGTTGGATTTTAATGTGAGAGGACAACAGGAAACAGTTTTCACTGGAGGAAGTGTTATTATGAATTACAGATTGGTATTTTGGCCAGAAGCAATGGTTTAAAGTTTAAATGTTTTAATGATTGATTTGTTTCTTAAAAACACTTTTCATTTACAAGACATTGATTAAATCATTTACTTGTGGATTATTGTGATGTTTTTATAAGCTGTTTGGACTCTCATTCTGACGGCACCCATTCACTGCAGAGGATCCATTGGTGAGCAAGTGATGTAATGCTAAATTTCTCCAAATCTCTTCCAATGAATCTTAATGATCTTGGATACCCTGAGAATGAGTACATTTTTAGCAAATTTTCATTTTTGGGTGAACTATTCTTTTAAAAGAGATGTGCAGGCTGATGAAGGACACATCAAACAACAACAAAAAAAGAATGAACGGAAAGAAAGTCAGGATATTTTGGAAGAAAACATCAGTCAATTCTTATCTTAACTTTGGGGTGGACACAAAGGGGATACAGCACCGACAGGCTTAATTAAAGAGTGAGTCGCCCTGCACTACCTCCTCATTACCTTGTCTCCTCTGAGAGAGCCAGACTGGAGCCAAACACAGGGCCAAGCACCACCTCCTTACGTACACACAGTCCAACACACACACACCTCTGATCACTGACAGGTACAAAAGAATCTACCCAGCAGGTTCCCATGGTGCATAACCTCATTAAACTGGAGAAATAGCCCCCTAAGAAGGCAATAGGGCAGGCTTTGTTTTTCTTTTTGTCCAGTCCTGCTATCTGTCTTGTGGAGGAGGGGCTGCTGCTGGTGCAGGCTCAGGTAAAGGAGTGGTGCACAATGATCTGTGACTGACTCACCTCCAGCCACAGAGCCCAGGGTGAACCTGTACGCCGACTCAGCGGCCTGAAGCAGAACGGAGTGAGACACATCCCCACCAGACTGCTGTGGACAGAGAAAATACAAAGACAAGACAATCAGAACTGCCACCATTATGCTTTTTAAAGATTTTGAGTTATCAGTCATATAAATGGTATTTAGATTATGAATAAAAAGTTTCAAAGCTGTTATCAAAAGCAAAGGAAATACAAAGACAAGAGAATCAGAACTGCCACCATTACGCTTTTCAAAAATTTCTAGTTATCAATCATATAAATGGTATTTAGATTATGAATAAAAATTTGCAAAGCTGTTATCAAAAGCAAAGAATGGCTTTTTCTCAGAATAATTTAAGATGAGAATAGAATAGAATAGAATAGAATAGAATAGAATAGAATAGAAAGACAACATTTTAATATAATATAACATAATATAATTGCATATAAGGAATGCGTATGTAGAAACTTTTGACTAATCGCTGACATAATTTCATTCTGCTTTCTATTAGTTTAATTTCTGAGAAAAAGAAACATTAGGATTTTACAACATAATAAAATACTTAATTTAGTTTGATCCAGTATCCCCAGATATGAGAAATGCTGCTTTTATCATAGTGTTAGTCGAGGCAAGCAGAAACCACAATCAACTGGGTTCAATCATTGCTCTAGCCACGGCTGTACCCCCACAGTTAGAGAGAGCACAAGAAATAAGGCCAGCCAGAACCATCCAAGCGTCCCATGCCGCATTCCCCGCCAGAGATACAGTTGCCCTGCCTACCCGAGACCACCTGTCAGGAACCTCAAGGTAACTGCGCCCCCTCCCAGACTCACTGAGGGGTTAAGGGTGTGGGATGAACTGTGTTGGGGGGAGTGGTGAGGGAGAGCTGGCCAGCAGCCCATAAGGCCAGACCACAGCCCAAAGCAGCTCATTGTGGTGGGACTGGCGTCTCTGTCCCAGGCCCCCGCTTCGTATGGCCCTGCACGAAGAAATAACTCAGCCCTCAATGTGTTTGGAAGCAGAACTTCTGATAAAATAAAGAGGGAATATCTAGGCACAGACACACTCTCTTTCTTTTCCCTGTAGAGTCTTCAAGCCTTTCTGTCTGTTTTCATTTCCCCTCATCTCACCATCAGACGTTGATAAGTTTCCTCGACTGCTGGGCTTGCGTTTCATTTACAGCTTTTTATATGTGTGATCTGTGTGCTGATGACAGATTCAGATATTCTCTTCTTTCACTGCTCTGGTCAAAGCGAAGACGAGAGCTCAGCAGTAGCTGACGGAAAAATCCAGAGGGGCTGGAAATGATGCGTCGATCAGAAGCACTTACTTATAAACACAAGTTCTCAAAATATGTCTTTAACTTTAGCAACCGAGACATTCAAAAATGAGTGAATCAATAACATCAATATGAGTAAAAGTATTGCATTTAGATAACTATAACTTGTTAATGTGATTTGACAAGTTATCTAAGGATATAGAAGTCACATTTCTGCAATGTTTGAAAAAAACAAAGAAAAAAATAGAACAATACACTATGGGTGTGTCCAAATCCGCTCCCTATTTCAGTTACAAGTGTGCTAACCAGAGAGTCAAAATCGTTCAATCACTGTCAAAATAATTCATGTATACGAAACATTCCCAGAATTCATGATAAATTCAACTACATTCATTTATCAGAAATTCTGTCATGCCTTTAGCTCAAATTCTCAGTAAATGAGTACTGTAAATGCATGAGGAAAATGCCTTATTTCTGTTTTTAAAAGAGATTTTCTTTGTAACTGTCTTCTGAGCATCTCCTAATTTATACACTACTGTTCAAAGGTTTGCTGTCAGTAATATTTTTTTTTGTGAAATAAGTACTTTTATTCAGCAAGGGTACACTAAATTGATCAAAAGTGGCCGTAAGACATTTATAATGTTACAAAAGATTTGTATTTCAAATTAATGCTGTTCTTTTGAACTTTCTATTCATCCTGAAAAACCTGAAGAAAGAGTAGCAGTTTCCACAAAAATATTAAACAGTACAACTGTTTTGAACTTTGACAATAAGAAGAAATGTTTCTTGAGCAGCAAATCAGCATTTTAGAATGATTTCTGAAGGATCATTTGACATTACTGGAGTAATGATGATGAAAATTTTGACTTTTTAATCACATGAATAAATTATAAAATTTAAATAAATAAATGCATTAATTAATTTTAAATAAAATTATAATAAAACAAGAAAATAGTTTAAATTGTACTTTTTAAAGTATTTTTGTTCAAATAAAAGCAGTCTTGGTAGAGACTGTCATTGACATTTTTTTTTTTTTTTTAAATCATACTGACATTAAACTTTTGAATGGTAGTGTATGTTCACAATATACATTTATATTGCATGTGTTTAGTGGCTTTGATTTATTACATGTTGGTTATGTCTGAATGTCATTATGCATGTGTTATCTGTTTATCTTAAAAAATGCAGGGGAAAAAAGTGCATATTTTAAAATGGCACTGTACCATAGCATATCATAGTATCATAGTGTCCCAAAAGTTAGTGGACCAAAGCCCAGTACCAATCACTATAATCTTTTAAGACAAGTTTATACTCCGAGTTTCTGAGGGGTACCTGTCTTTGAACCTCAGCAAGGTTGTAAGGAAGAGCTCCCGCCTCCAGAGGTGCAATCATCTCAATGTCAACTAAACCAACACATCTGTAAAAAACCAAAAACATGGGCAGACATAAATAAACAGTTAAACAGATTCCTTTTTTCTGCCTTTTCAGTGCACAACATCTCAAAGATGTTTGAGGAAACGTGGTATAATGTACCCTCACAAGTAAAAACCTCCAACATCTTGACTCAAAGTGAGGTAGGTAATTGCAGTATCACATTGCAAAGAAATAATAATGTCCAAAAACCAACTCATGATCACCATTTGCTCCATTTGAGACCTACCAGTAGTGTCATGAGTCAGTTCATAGGTCGTGGCATCTGACTCTTCAAAAATGTTCATGTGATATCTTTGGTTTTGGAAAGAGGGGTTTAACTCAGCATGATTACACCGATCTATGGCTCAGAGCAGATATTTTGGAAATATACTTCCAAGCTCATTACTGTTCTGGTAAGAACATTGCACTGGTTACAGCAGTGTGGAAACATATGTGCCGCGACATGCTGCAGGAAAGTTAGAACAAGCTGGACCGTGTTCAAAACCTCCCGCTGTACAATAATAGGAGGAGTCATGTATCATCAACTATGCAATTGCCAGAACAAGACTAGAATAGAGAGACCAGAAAACTTTTCTCATATAATTACAGAAGAGTCAAACAATGCTGTTTTTAGACGGCGAGAGTGGCTAGAGGGCTCTGAAACACAGGCTGAGCTGAAGTATGTTATGGCTGAGCCTCGAACCCTCCTCTTGATGGGGAGAGGCTCTCAGACGATGATTCAGCAGGGCCCTGTCGCCATGGTGACTCACCCTCTCGGCTCAGACATGTCAGCCAGCTGGAACAGGATGTCCACTTCCAGAGGGGTCACCTGGCCAAACCTCTGGGCAGCAATGATGAACTCCTCTACCAAACAGGAAAAAAATACAGAATCATTTAATTACTGCTAAAATTTAATTTATAGTAATCAACAAGCTTGTTTCACAAATATACACAGTGGCCTATTCGAAAGTTTGAAATCAGTTTTTCAAAACCCTTTTTGACATTTATGCTCACTAAAATAAGTTTTTAATTTTAATATATTTTAAAGTGTAATTTATTCCTATGATGGCAAAGCTCAGTGTCACATGATCCTTTAGAAATCATTCTAATATGCTGATTTGTTGCTGATCAAAAACATTTCTTATTATTATCAATTTTGAAAACAGTTGTACTGCTTAATTTTTACATGGAAACTGCAAAACAATTCTTTCAGGATTCTTTGATGAATAGAAAGTTCGAAAAAACAACATTTATTTAAAATATAATTTTTTTTATAACAATGTAAAAGGCTTTACTGTTACTTTTTATCAGTTTAATGCATTTTGTTGAATAAAAGTATTAATTTCTTTAAAAAAAAAACAAACAAAACAAATCTTACTGATCCCAAACTTTTCAACTGTAGCAAATTTCACTTATAGGAAGAGTTCACCCAAAAAAGGTCATCATTTACTCACCCTCATGTTGTTCCAAACCTGCATAAGTTTATTTTATATGTTGAACACAAAAGATTATATTTTGAAGAACCCAACAGTTATTGGTCCCCACTGACTTCCATAGTTAGGGAAAGAAATACTGTCAATGGGGACCATCAACTGTTTGATTACCAGCATTTTTCAAAATATCTTCTTTTATGCTCAACATAAGAAACAAACTCATACAGGTTTGGAACGACATGAGGGTGAGTAAATGATGAGAAAATTTTCATTTTGGGATGAACTGTTCCTTTAAGCCACACTTTAAAAAAATATGACTATATAACTAAATAAAATATTAAATCAAGTAGCATCTGCAAACAACCTTTTCTCAGAACTTTCATCAGTCATCTTTGCTATTTTTTTATCAAGCTGGTAGCAAGGTCATTTTCAGTGGATGCACTGTATTAAGTCAGTGGGTGAATTACGTTTGAAAGTGAGCATTGCTGTTTCTCAGTCACTCAGAATGGCAGAGCACATGAAGTAAATACTCTGAAGTACGGTCGGACAGTACGGTCACATACAGCCTATATGTTCCCAATTATAGCTGTTACAATTATTCTTTCATGTCAAATATTGCCTATTTGTGTCTTTAATTCAATTCCAATTTATGTGGTATTTGTTAAAACTAAACAAAGAAAAAAATAATAATAATATTTTCCACAAGTAATCCTTAGGTGCACAATAACAGCTGAGGTAAGATCTCAAATTACCTCAAAATGCATGAATGCTGCTCAGAAGAAGAGCTCTTCATAGAGGAATTCAGTTACATGCTTTCATTAAAATGACCCTAAAATGACCCTATATGTACAATGTTCCTGTGGCTCAGTAGTAGAGCATTGCGTTAGTAGTGCAAAAGGTTGTGGGTTCAATTCCCAGGGAACACACATACTGGTAAAAAAAAATAAAAAATACATATAACCTGCATGCACTGTAAGTCGCTTTGGATAAAAGCGTCTGCTAAATGTAAATTACAATGCCTTGCACCATCCTTTATTAAAATAAAAGTCACTTGATTTGAAGTTTTGTTCATAGAGTATTACAAGCCAAATACATTTCAGTGTCACTGAGTGATCCCTACCGGATCATTAGTAAATAATTAATTCAAATATTTAGTAAGTCATATCATTGGTTGTGTAGGTTGCAGAGTGGTAATGAGCAGAATGAACACAGACCGGTTAACAGTGGGATTCCCACTGCACTGGTATAGAGTGACTAGCCTGAAAAAGGCAGCAAGTGTTCTTACACAGAGGCCTATTGAATCAAGGCCAGCTCAGCTTACCCCGGCCTTAAACACGCTGTGAAGTGTGAAGAACGCTCCAATCAAAGATCACGCAGGGCATCCTTCTCTTCAGCTCCCTCCAAAAACAAACACCAGCTACTGATAAGTGTGAGGAACATGCCGCCAAGAGCATTTGACCTGCCAAAAATCATATTTGATTCTACAAAAACTTTGAAGTATCACAGCGGAAAAGTAACTTGCGGAAATCACACGGAAGCGATGAAATAAGTGAAATGAAAGCAGTAAGATGATCCACATTAAATGTTTTTATACATTTGCAAGCTCTTTTTTTCTATCTGCGTCCTTTGTGCGGTGTAGCAAACGATGGCTTTTGCAATGATGAAACTATGCTTCGGAGTACCGCTCAAAACATACGGAACCAATCAGCTGTGGGTCAACAAGAGAAGTAGACATGGAAATTCGCACGCATAGGTCCCAGCGGAGCCCGATGGCGGCCTACAGCCTCTGTGGGAACAGCAGCGGTAAATGTAGTCTCCCCACCCCTGGCCCGGTCTCCACAGGGCTGATAGCATCGCAGGCTGGGTGTGTACAGCAAGAGTGTGTGTCCAAGATGCAGAGCTCCATTGCAGCCAGACTATGAGGGCTCTTTCACAGGTCAGCAGTTGGCCAGGGAGACAAAGACCAAGGGTTTTTTAAGGTTTTGGGGCCTTTGTTTTAAAAGCCCTCCTTGATGGGATATTGATAGGTTTTTGGATATTGGGATATTGATGGGATATTGATAGGTATATATATATAATATATAGATATATATATATATATATTTATATATATATATATATATATATATATATATAATTATAAGAGTTTGACTGAGTAAATATTCATCAATTTAACATTTCATTATTATCAATTTTTTTTAAGTTTTACTTTTTTAAAAGTACACGACAACATATGTAAGAAATATATAAAATTGTAAACTTTTTTTTTCATAATATCTATTATTAAGCAAAATCTATTTTAAAATATATACTGTATGTTTGCGTATTTATATATACATAATAAAAAGTACACATACATATAGTATGTAAACAAAAACTTTTAATTTGGATATGATTAATCGCAATGAATCATTTGACAGCACTAATATATATATAGTGGTGTGAAAAAGTGTTGGCCCCCTTCCTGATTTCTTATTTGTTTGCCACACTTTAATGTTTCAGATCACCAAACAAATTTAAATATTAGTCAAAGATAACACAAGTAAACACAACATGCAGTTTTTAAATGAAGGTTTTTATTATTAAGGGCAAACAAAATCCAAAATGACATGGCCCTGTGTGAAGAAGTGTTTGCACCCCTGTTAAAACTGTTGTTTATCACACCTGAGTTCAATTTCTCTAGCCACACCCAGGCCTGATTACTGCCACACCTGTTCGCAATCAAGAAGACTCTTAAATAGGACCTGCCTGACAAAGTGAAGTAGACCAAAAGATCCCCAAGAGCTAGACATCATGCCGAGATCCAAAGAAATTCAGAAAAAAATGAGAAAGAAAGTAATTGAGATCTTTCAGTCTGGAAAAGGTTATAAAGCCATTTCTAAAGCTTTGGGACTCCAGAGAACCACAGTGAGAACCATTATTCACAAATGGCAAAAATATGGAACAGCGGAGAACCTTCCCAGGAGTGGCTGGCCGACCAAAATTACCCCAAGAGCACAGCAACGACTCATCCAAGAGGTCACAAAAGACCCCACAACAACATCCAAAGAACTGCAGGCCTCACTTGCCTCAGTTAAGGTCAGTGTACATGACTCCACCATAAGAAAGAGACTGGGCAAAAATGGTCTGTATGGCAGAGTTCCAAGACAAAAACTGCTGCTAAAGGCTCGTCTCAGTTTTGCCAGAAAACCTCTTGATGATCCCCAAGACTTTTGGGAAAATACTCTGTGGACTGACAAGACAAAAGTTGAACTTTTTGGAAGGTGTGTGTCCCATTACATCTGGTGTAAAAGTAACACCGCATTTCAGAAAAAGATCATCATACCAACAGTAAAATATGGTGGTGGTAATGTGATGTTCTGGGGCTGTTTTGCTGCTTTAGGACCTGGAAGACTTGCTGTGATAAATGGAACCATGAATTCTGCTGTTTACCAAAAAATTCTGAAGGAGAATGTCCGGCCATCTGTTCGTGACCTCAAGCTGAAGCGAACTTGGGTTCTGCAGCAGGACAATGATCCAAAACACACCAGCAAGTCCACCTCTCAATGGCTGAAGACAAACAAAATGAAGACTTTGGAGTGGCCTAGTCAAAGTCCTGACCTGAATCCTATTGTGATGCTGTGGCGTGACCTTAAAAAGGCTGTTCATGCTCGAAAACCCTCCAATGTGGCTGAATTACAACAATTCTGCAAAGAAGAGTGAACCAAAATTCCTCCACAGCGCTGTAACAGACTCATTGCAAGTTATCATAAATGCTTGATTGCAGTTGTTGCTGCTAAGGATGGCCCAACCTGTTATTAGGTTTAGGGGGCAAACACTTCTTCACACAGGGCCATGTAGTTTTGGATTTTGTTTTCCCTTAATAATAAAAACCTTCATTTAACAACTGCATGTTGTGTTTACCTGTGTTATCTTTTACTAATATTTACATTTGTTTGATAATCTGAAACATTAAAGTAAATAAGAAATCAGGAAGGGGGCCAACACTTTTTCACACCACTGTCTGTGTGTGTGTGTGTGTGTGTGTGTGTGTATCTAATGTTTCAGATCATATATATATATATATATATATATATATATATATATATATATATATAATTAGATATGCATGACAACATATGTAAGAAATATGTAAAATTGTTAAAAAAAAAAAAAAAATAAGAAGAATTGGACAGTAACAGAAACTGGATTGGTTTTGAAAACTGAAAGAATTTGAGTAATATACAATTACATATTTATTTGTATTAAATTACACACATTATATGAATATAGCATTTTAAAAAGTGCACATCAACATATGTAAGACATTTAACTGTTTAAAAAATGAAAAGGAATATGAGCAACAAAAAATGAAATAAGAATATTTCTAAATACTAATAAGAAAATGTCTAAATATATTTAAATACTATTATATATATATATTTAAATACTATAATATATTTATATGTATATATATATATATATATATATACACACACACACACACACACACACACACAAACACGCACGCACATATGTGTGTGTGTATTTGAGTGTATATTAAATTACACACATTATAAAATACAAGTAATTATACTGCCCCAACAAACACGTAAAAGTATAATCTCTACACAAACTTATAATCTCCAGCAATGCATTGTGGGTAATTGTTTTGTGTTTTTGGAGTACATAAAGTCAGCCTAATCAGGGGAGGCAGGACAAAGTCAAAACAAGACAGGACTAAAACAAAAACACTACTAACCTTTAGTAACTTCCACATCTTTGCGGTCGCCTGCCAGGGTGGTATAGATCTTCCTAATGAGCTCCATGTTGTTTAGCAGAGAGTTGAAGCCATTAAAGTAGGAAAAGCTGACCTGATGTGACGTACTGCCACCGGCCGCCCGCAAAATTGGCAGACATTTGAACGAAGACATCCTTTTACGAGGGACAGAGGTGATAAATAGCTGAGAATTCTATGGAGTGCCAAACATTAATCAAGCTAGAGTGCGGCGACATCTTTAGCACTTCCACCCCACAGAGCGCTAAATAAATACATGTGTTTCACAGAAAGGCACACTGGTAATTTCAGAGGGATTCAAGCTCGAGGGCCATTTTTAATTAAGCTGTTTTATGAGAACAGGGACATATAAAGTGGAAAACTAACATGAGGTACATTTTTAAATAGCATCTGACAGAATGCTTGGTGTAAAAACTCCCTTTACCACTCTGATAGCAAAAGAAAATGGGCAAAAGAAAAAGAAAATTAGCCAATGACTAATTTCATTTATGCTGTAATAATAAGCATTTATGAAATATAACATTTTTCAAACTAGACTAGACGAAGTGTAGTTTGGCTAAAATATTGCTTGTATAGTTTTCTTCAGGCCTAAGAGGGATTGGAAAGAAAAGTGAAAACAGATTGTCTCTCACTAGATGGCGCTGTGTGCTTTGCAGAAATGGAGGTGTCTACCTGAAGCCACAAAATCAGACCTGCTCTGAAGTTTCCTTAACCAAGAGGTCATTTGTAAAATCCCTGCATAAACCTGCCCATAAAAAGTATAAACCTTTATGTAGATGGGATAAAATGTTTACACCTCCTGTCTTGTTTTGCAAGGCATCTAAATTAGAGGATTGATTGTATAGACTGGGTCTGAGGAGCGTATTGTCTTTAATTTATTTCTAATGGCCTCGAAATTGTGTGTTTACAAACATCTCCTAGAATCCCAAGGTTTATGAGGCACAAACCGTGGAGAAAATGACAGACTCCACCGAGTGAGTATAAAACAGACCACTTACACATACACCTAGCAAATAAATATCTCCCAGTGGTTTACATGAAACAAAAGTCTATCACAAAAAAGTCATACAGTACACCCACTGGCTGAAATAGCTAAAACATAAATAAAAATAAACAAACTCACTGCAACTAAGCATTCCTTCACAAATGGTGTGAGTATGTGGGGTCTGATGGTCACCATGATGTCCCTGAAGTCCAGAGCGGTGACGGTGCCTGTCTTGGCCTTGTCTCTTTGTATAAAAGCCTGTCTGGCATGTTCTAGCTGCATCTCCTGCAACACAATACATGTCAATAAGTCTGTGCATGCTGGCAGTTTACAGAATGCTGAATTGGAGCGATTTGTACTGAGAAAAACACACACACACACACACACACACACACACACACACACACACACACACACACACTGATATATTACATGCATGTGATTTTATGCATGTGATCCATTATGTACAGCTGGCCTTAATTATGTAAAAATGCAAATGTAAATCATTTCTTTGAATGGTTAAAGCAGCTGCAGATGATATATAAATATTAAATATAAAGACTATATAAGTAAATATAATGATTAAATGAACCCTGTGCATAGATCTAAATCAAAATATATGAAAATATTTAGTCTAAAACATTAAAAAAGGATTTATATGCATCAATTATGATACTATTTATTTTACTTCATAATCATAAATGCATTTTTTAATATATTTAAAAAATTAAATTGATTGTTTAAAAAAATATATTATTTTAAATGTTAAAAATATTTATAAATATATTATAAATTATAAAAGTATCAGTTTATATGCTCATGATGTTTCAATGAAATAACCGTTATGTGTTTGTTGTTATTTTCAATTAATTTATTTGCTTTAAGACATCTGCTGGAAAGACGTTTGGAGAGGAAACTCTCATTTTGTTGATTGTGCAACTCATCTGAAAAGGCTGCAGTATCACATCAGGAGATGAGAATGACTTTCTTACACATCTCAGGCTTTTAAAGAGAGTTGTTTTTCTTTCTTCCCGCAGCTACCGCTCCAAAACACTAGAAATATAGGTCTGCTGTGCGAATGGACGTGTCTTCGTATAGAAGAAACGTCTGCTCACAAAACACTATTAGAGAAAATGTCAAAGCTTTGAATGTCACACTCCATGCTAACCTATTTCTGATATTATAGAAATGTCACTGTCCTAATAAAAATACAGCGATAATACAGTTACAGACTGTTGCCGGTAATTTCACTATTATTAACCTATTTTTCACATCAGTATACTTATTTGAATATTTGCAAGACACATTAAAGTAAATGCTAGAAAAACAAAGAAGCTGACTTCACATCTTACACTGTGCAGTCTCCTGTGCTTTTCGAAAACACACAAACAATGTTTTAAACAAGGAGGAAATGCCAGTAGCAGTGTAAATAAATAAAACAAGGGCAGAGGTAGGGCAAAATATTATCTGGCTACAGATTTTTCCTGTCTTGCATTGTGCTGCTCCAGCCACAAGCATGTGGAATTGCATAATCATTGTGGATCTGAACCTTACAGTTTACAGTTAGTCTCTTAAAACCTTAAATTACTGCAACTGTGAGTGTTTCAAAAGCATGCTTTTTATTTAGGGAGGAGAAGAACTGAACCCCCGAAAGCTAATATTGAAACCACCATGGCATTTATTGTGCCTTTAATTGTCTTTGGATTCAAATAAAAACATTTGATGAGCCACCTCTGTTTGGGTCAGTTGTTTCAATTCAAGCGCTGGCATTAAAACTGCATTTAAACAGCTGTTAAAAATATCTGAGAAGTCTTAAAGATCTCATCATCTAGTCTTAAAGATCTCATCATCTAGTCAAGATCTCATTTACTTTTCAAGTTAAAAAAAAAAATTGCAGGATCTTAGACCTTTGGCTATGACAGTAATACCGTTTCTGACAGCAGAGCCAGATTTCCGACATGTCATATTTGCAGGTGGTCATGAAGTCAGTGTTGGAAAGCATCCATTCATAAAGGAATATAATTCTGAGAATTTGTGGATTTCATAGAGAGTAATTCAGAATCTACAGCTTTTTTCTCATACGTACGTGAAGCTGCTGGTTCATTTTTACAGTGCAGCGTGATATTGTATCAGTGCTGTAGTGGATAAAATTGAACAGTTAACACTGACCGGATTTTCAAATCACTCCAAACGACCATAAAAAATAAAAAGTTGCCAATTCAAAGAAAATGAAAATAAATTAAACAGGAAATGTGTTTTTTCATCGTTTTCAAGTTCCAAAAACAAAATTAATCCCGTCTTGGCCACAAACACAATATCGGCGTGTTTCTCGCAGTTTCCCAAAAACCCATCTGGTCCAAGTTAAGTTTAATATAAAAAGCTCATTCAGATATAGTGAGTGTAGATGCAAACTTGGCACAGCCGACCCCTCACACCCCCTCTGCCCACTCTCAGGTCTAGACGCTACATAGGAAAATGTCTTGCACACCACAAATACAAAAGGAATACTGCTATTCTTCTTGCAGGAGAAAACCTTTACCTGTTTTTGGGGAATCGCTAGACTGCACTGAGGTTACGTCACCTAATGAGAAACAAATGCTGGCATAGGAATATAACTCCAGTGTTTCATTAATGACTAACTAGGTCAATATGCCTCGTTGTGCTGTGGGAAACGGTGCCCAGAACTGTGTGTCAATCTAGGCGAGACCAGGCACAAAATATACCAAACAAGAAATTACATCGATCTGAGCTCTGCAGCGGTGAAGGAACATATGTGACGGGGATAGTATGAAAGTGAACGTGTTTGGCTGTACGTGGGGGGGAAAGGTGGGGTGCAAGAGGATCAGAGAGAAATTAGACAGTAGTCATACCCACCAGCAGAAACTGAATGAACTCCCCGTAGTTAAGGTGTTTCTTCCTCTCGGCACCAAAGTGGAGCTGAACAAATTCCGAGTTCCAGTTAAAGGGGATGTGCTGGTGTATAGTGGTCTGACCGAAAACTTGTTTCACATTCTCTGAAATCAGAGATAAGCCTGACGTCAGAAATGTCATTGTTGAGGATTGAGTTACAAAACTATGCATTGTTAGATTTTAGTACTGCCAAAACAAGGATCTAAAAGTAAACCTTGTTTAGAAATACAAGGCATCAAACTGATTTTTTTTATTTTAATTATTATTATTTAAACATGAAAATACACATAAAGCATTTTGGAAAAAATAATACAAATAAAAACCATTATGTAATGTATTATATCAAATGAAGCAGATATATTTAAGATTTGGCACTTTTATAAATTTAAGTCATTGAACGTGACTCTTTATACAGAAATTCAGATGTTCTTGCTCTTGGATCATCTCAAATCATGAGGGAGAACTTGATCAACATGTTTTACACAAAACTGGCGTTCATCAAATTAAAAAAAGACATTTTGACTTCTAAGTTCATTTTTCAATTCAACTGTTCACTCATATGCTGATGATATAAATTGTAATAAAACATATTCATTAAATTAGAAAATAAAAGGCTAAACAGAAGTGGCAAAATATGTCTTTGCGATAAAGATGACAATAAAAGCAAAGAAAAATGGGGTCGAAGGTTTTGCTGAGAAGCATTCCTCATGGAGCGTGGCAGTTCCAACAGGTTTTTCTTATTTATTGCAAATGATATACAGTAAGCAGTCATTTAGCAGATGCTTTTTATATTGCATTACAACAGAGTTCCACTGTGGAGCTACTCCAGACCTTTATTTTATCAGTGTTTATGAACCTGTCAACACATCTCTGTCCTTCTTTCTTTATATCGCTTTGGAGTCGCATGGCAGCCTGCAAGTTTATTACCTCTAATTCACCTAATTGAAGTTGAAGGGGGGAGAAAAATGAAAAAAAAAAAAAACCTAGTCATTCATTAATTAAAACCTAAATTTTCCAAACCCTTAAAAATATCCCTTCATAATATGACTTGCAATGACAGGGTTTATTAAATGGTGAAAAAAGACTGTTTAATGTAACAGCAAGAGACCTTTAATGCTTTTAATGACATTAAGAGGGTTATAAACGGAGTCTCCTTTTCACTTTAACACAGAGCGGCATTTCATTTTCCTACCCTCTGTATCGCATCACAATAAAGTGACTTTGACATGAAAATAATCTTAGTCAGAAGTTATTTGCTATTTATGTTGACGTGATTGCTGCAGTTGAAAAACAGGTGTATGAGACAAATACTGCCTATATGTTCTCATTACAGCTCAACCCAGATGTACCACTGACAGCATGAACAACAAGAGACCTTTGAAAGGCACAGAAACATCACCTCTAAATAACAGAGTCATTTCAATACAAAATATGCATATGTGCATGTATTATCTGATCTTATTCCCTATTGACTAAAACAGGTTGATGAAAGTCTCTTTCTCTCCTCCTAGGCACTTTGAGTAGTGCATTTGAAATTAGTCAATTAGGGAAATTTAAGGCATGAGATACACACATGCATTCTTCTTGTGCCAAGTTCTTTTGCAACATGAATATAACCGCAAAAGCAGCTTCTCATATTATTGGTGCATTACTATTCTTTGTTCTTAGTCTTGTCTGGAAGCAGATAACAACAATGAATGTATAGTGGAAGATTACACTGATGTCCACTAGGGACTGTTTAAAATCGATCTGCATTTTGAAGATCTCTGGCAGTGGATTAATAAACCTGATTAAGAGTTTTACCTTTACTGATCCTGTAGTACTTTGCTAAATGACAGGAATCTGTCGTTCTAAGCAAGCATTCAGATTAGACTACTTAACATTAGCCCTTTTTTTTAGGCCGGTGGCTGAACATAAGGTGCTTTGGAATTATACTTGATAACCTCACTGAGTTAGACATTCAGCTGATATAATTAGCCTACAGTTTAGGCCAAAACAAGGATTTTCATGTAATGGAAATTTAAATTAATTTCTATGCTTGAAATTCTTAGAAATTCTTGTGATGAAAAAAGCAAATAAAATAGCAAAACAAAAGCAAAGCAAATAAAAAAAACAAAGCAAAACACACAAAAAAACAAAACAAGAAAAAGCAAAGCAAAGAAAAACAAAACAAAAAGCAATGCAAACAAAAAACAAAGCAAAACAAAACAAAGACAAGACAAAAAGCAAAGAAAAAACAAAAAAGCAAAGCAAAGAAAAGAAAAACAAAACAGGGATGTTTTTACAAAAAGTGAAGTGCCTAACAAGGCTTTGAGTGATTAGCCTTTATAAATCACGACAACTGTAGATTAATAAAAGACTCCAATGTTCAATAAACATTTACATTTACTATTACACATCTTTTCTGCCAAGTAATAGAGTTAATTCTCGTAACTGTAGCCTGTTTGACATTGCCAAACAACACAACGACTAGGCCCATTTATACAGAAGGCATGCAATCACAGGTGAACATTTATGAACATTTTACAATGGCTTCAAACACAGCTCATCCAATCAGAATTTGAGCTGGAACTCTGTTTTATGAAGAGTGTTGTACACTCACCAAAAGTGGCAATTCCGTTTCCAGTTTTGTCGAAGAGCTGGAAGGCAACCATGAAGAGAGCATCCGGAGCGCACAGCACCAACTCAAAAGCCAGAAACTCCTGGAAGGAGATCAACCTGATGGAGACAATCAGACTTACAGCCTACATATTGTGGACACTTCACTCAACCAGCCTGGCATTACATTATTGAATGATGAGAGGGTATCACTCACTGATTACTGCTTCTCGTCGCCAAACAAAAAAAGGTAGCACATATTTTCATTGTGAACACTTGACACTTGAGTGATTTGTTCAACTGTAATTATCAGCCTAAAATTATGATGTACAAAACATCTAAACACACAGTCCAGCTTCGATTCTAGGCCCAGAGATTAAGTGAATGACAAAACAATTTGATATAACAGGCTATTCAATGATCCCAATCTTGATTGAAGTGCTTCCAATTTGACTGTCAAATGTCATTACCTTACTGAAAATGGGACCAGATCATATAAGGCCCCCAGGATAGGAACTCAGTAAAAAATGTGATTACAACAAGTCATGCTGCAGTACAGTAAGGAAATGCTCAGGAATTACTAGTATACACACATACTACTAGTCAAAATGAGACACAGTGATTTTTATGGTCTTCTTCAACAACTTACAATGTACAGGCTTATACTAAAAATGCTTCAAAATAATGAATATATAAACTATATAGTCAAAAAATGTAAATATTCTTAAATATTTTTCTAAATATATTTTAGGGATGCACCGATATGAAAATTTTGGCCTATACCGATAACCGATAATTTTTTTTTTTTTTTTTTTTTTTTTGAAAACCGATAACCGATATGTTGTCCGATAAATCTATATCCAAATTTTTATATGCTTTTTGAGAGCCTGATTACAAAAATGTCTCATCATTAAAAGCCACATAACAAACACTTCAACATAAGCAGCCTAGTTTGAACAGTGTACATTTTAAAAATAGTTTTACTCTCCCATTACCAAATTTCATCATAAAAATAAATAAAATAATGCATAAATAATGCAAACAAGTTGTCTCAGGTCAAGTGTTTCTGAAGGATATAATGCATTATTTATCTGCTTTAAGATATCGGCCAGGTGTACCCAAACTTTTTCTGCACATTTTGAGAAATAGTTAGGAAGCTTTCTTATATTTCCACTATTATTAAATATATCAATTTTAAGATTATTTCATTAGTTCCTATATGTGTGCTCACTTTACAGTAAGGATAAACAGGTGCTATTGTTCCAAAAATATTCAAGTAAACCTGCAGAAGGATTAAAAAATTGATATCAATAAAGGGGAACAGCACTACTTCTGCAAATGACTAAAAGTTTGAATCATAATGGAGAGCATGACATTTGCTGAACATCAGAAAACACAAACATGCACACAACCGCACACATACACACGTATCTACCTCATCAAATAAGTGATTTCAGCATTCATAGGAAACCCTGGGGACCATGCAATCTAGTCTTTATTTAAGCGCAGTTCAAAGTTGCCTCAACTCCATTATGAATTTCACAAATGGATACAGCAATTACTCGAGGTCACTGCTAACGAGCAGTCCCAATGCATGCATCTCTAATTTATTTCAATTTCCAGGGAGCAATGATTACATTTCGTGGCCACTCTAATTAATTTTGTTACTGATGAAATTCAAAGGAACGGAGAATTTACGCGCTTCCAGCATGCCAAATCAGCCACATTGTGGAGTCAAGAGTAATTGTTTTATTAACTAAGCTGACAGTAGGAGAACAGGAGCCTGCTGTTTCAGAGTGGGTGGAGAGCTACAAAGGCGATCTGCTGGGCCTGGGCGTCGATGATTAAAAACAAAAAGCAATGAGAAATGATACAGATGCTGCTGCTTTTACTAAAAGAAAAGTCTACTAAAACTCAGCAAGTGATTAAAATGCATCTCCGACACCAGAAACCATAGGAAGGATACAATGGTTTTCAAATCACCAGATAGTATTGCTTTCATTTCAGATCAGCTTGATGGTCACTGTAATTGATTTTGGGAGCGTATCTGCATTAAATATCCTCCTATCAACATATACAAAAATGAGTTGTGCATGTAGTTTCCCCAGCACCATGCCAGACGTGAGGCTTATGATGGTTGATTAGCAGTTCCTTAACTACTAGACAACAATTAGGCTGGTACACAAACACCAAGATTCCGTAGCCATGAAAAACAAACTAAACTGAAGCTGAAGTAATAAGGCCAATGCAAAACATCTTCCAACCATCAACTAAAATGGCACAGAAGCAGAAGGGTTACATGGTGAATGCAAAAACTTTTCTCAAATAAGATACTGAAACAGTTTAATAATATGGGCAGTTAATGTGGAACTGTGTTTTTCTAAACTCAAACTAGAAAACATTTTTAAATAGACCACCATCCAGTTTGGGGTCAGTAGTCAGTAGGTTTTTTTGTTTGTTTGTTTGTTTTTTTAAGAAATTAATATTTTTATTTAGCAAGTACACATTAAATTGACCAAAAGTGAGAGTAAAGACATTTAGAATGTTACAAAAGAATTTCTTTCCCAAAATAAATTTTCTGTTCAACTTTCTATTCTTCAAAAAATCTTGAAAAAATACTTCACATTAAGCAACACAACTGTTATTAACACCGATCATAATAAGAATTAAAAATTGAGCACCAAATCACACTTAAGACTGCAGTAACGGTTGCTGAAAATCCAGCTTTGCCATCACAGGAATACATTTTATTTTTAAATATATTGATTTCAGATTGTAATAATATTTCACGATATTACAGTTTTTATTGTATTTTTCATTAATAAATGCAGACTTGAAATTGTTTTAAATTCTAGATCTTACACTGCAATCATTAAAACTCTGGAGAGAGACATAGAAACCAATACATTACATTTGTTGTTTATTTTTCATAGATCAGTAATATTATGTTACTATCAATTTTCAATGTGTTATGCAAATCACAACAGGCATGCGTTTTACAAATCATTTCCCAATATCTCCCAGCGGGTGCCACGCACCTTTAAATTGTGTTGTTTCTAAAAGAGAAAGATGCTGGTAAACACTGTCCTTAGCAGAAACACTATTTACAGACTTATTATTTCAGTGGTTTAGCGTAGTAGCTTTTATCCGTGACAGGTGAAGAGAGAGCACCTTCAATAAGCTCTGGCCCTGTCATTGTCACTGACAAGCGTGGATGCAGAGGGACGCAGGCTGGTTTAGCTTTCCCTGAGTGCATACCTCAGACCAGCCTGAAACCACATGGGCATGGACTGCCATTTTCTCAGCATGCGCTCTTTACAAAGTTTTAACCCCCAAGAGGCTACGGAGTTTCACACTTGAGGAGTTTTTCCATCAGAAATGGAGAGGGGAGAAAAGATAGAGGGAGAGAAGGAGAGAATGTCTGGCAGATCTTTGAATCAGCAGGGAAGTCTACATGTGTTGAATGAATGATTCAGAACCGTTGGCAGGATGCCGCTCAAACAGGGCTGAGTGAATAAAGGAGAAGTGATTCAGTGCCTGATGGATGTCACCATATCACTTGATTTATTCCAGCTCAGGAGGAGGTAGAAAATGCATCATGCTGTTTGTATCCATCTCATGAAACAGAGATAACCTGTGAATCATCTCAATCAGATGAAAACCTACCTCGGTTGTAAAACATGGCGTGTTCAGCAAAAACATCGGCATCCACACAAACATATATATATATATTTTTTTGTTACAATTTTGAATACATTTCAACATTATAACGAGCTTCATTTGTACATAAATTTATTTTAAAAAATATGAACCGCTGTGAGGGCTTCATTCCATCATAATTCTGGGACGAAGGCCTCAAAATGAACGTTTCTTCATTTGCAACATTCCACAGTCCTGACAGCATGAAGGTCCCGACCACAGCTGCCACTACGACCAAACCTCAGAAATCCATATATATCCAGATCTTTATTTAACTAGTTCAGTAACCTACATGCATTGTGCGAATAATATTAAAAAAAGATCAACCAAAAAGACAATGCTTACCAACATACTCTATGAACCTTTTTCCATAATCTTGATTAAATCAAACAACGCTCCTATTTTTTACTCAAAGCCTTGCAAATAAATAAAAAATGATGTTCAGAAAGAGAGCTCAAGCCATGATTCCATAATAGTTATCCGTTAATAGCTGAGATGCAGCAATTTATCCATCCTCAAAGTCACACAAAGCATGAGAGCTGAATGGCACAGGCAATTACAGTGCGTGTGTACCTCTCCCGGTCTATGGCAGCCCTAATAATGTGTGCCGTATGACCACATGCACTCAGCGCGGAACGCGGCCCGGCTGGTTGCCGTGGTAACGCACAATCTTTTTGGACTTACGCTTGCGTATCATTGGCCATCATTATGTATCATTAAAAGCATACATATTAATGCAAAAAGGGGTTGAGCCGTGCTGCCTGAATGGAGCAGCACCTGAACAAAGTGTGGCGTGTTAAGATGTCTGACCCTTCATCCTAATGCAGGATTAAAACCGGAAGATACCGCAGCATAATCCACATCCATTTCACAGCAAAGGCTTTGTTTATGAATCAAATGAACTATAAGCTGCAATTTACACAAGTCGTGAATTATTAATGAAAAACACAAATTCATGCTGTGTGTTGGTTATTGTCATTTAAAAACTGGAAGAAAAAAAATGTATTATTTAGGGGGCATTTTTGTTTTGTTTTTGGTAGCACAGTTTGATTTGTTTCCAAACTATAACCTGCTAAAGGTTCAAGTGCAACATAATTTAACAGCAGCAGTAGAAATAAATTCTAACCCATCTTTGGTCTGGTTCACAACACCTGCCAGTAAACCAGTGGCCTCCCTGGAAAGCTGTATGTCAGTTTGTGCCTGAAGGAACTTGGACACAAAGTCCTGTAGAGACAAACACATTGCGATCTACATTCATAATGAATCTGTATATATATATATATATATATATATATATATATATATATATATACACACACACACACACACACACACACACACACATCAGGCCTGGTGCTCTTATTTAACATTATTTTAGGATCAAGGTTTTTTACAATTACATTCCAATGGTAATAGTGATCATATTATATGTACTAAGTGATATTATTATTAAAAGCATCTTATATGTAAGGAACCCAAGCAAGCACTTGTAATGTCAAGCTCAACTTCAGCTCACTTCAAGAATGTTTAGCATCCTATAAACCCCATGACACCCATTCAAGCACTCAAGCAGACGCTGGACAGTCTTTCTGCAGGGGTTTGATGCTTCATCCGAGCTCTCTGAAGTGCTCTTATGTCTCAGTGTCATTAAGAGACGCTAACATTCACCCAGGACATTAGCAGGCTTAAGCCTGTGTTATACTAACTGTTAGCTCTATCACACTGGCTGCTGTGTACTGAAGGTTATCAGTTAATCTCCAGTATCCTGCAAAGACGTTTTCTGGATATATACGTATGCCTCAAGATCAGATAGTGAGCTCTTTTCGTCTGCAGAAAGCCTAGATGTTTCTGTGCGTGAATAGCGCTTACCTTTGCTGCCAGGCTCAGCTAGCGCACACCTATTAATAGCAACAGGAAGACTTCTCCAGCTTGATGACGTTGCCATGGAGATCACGTGCGGGACAGTAGCGTGCGCGCAGAGGAAAGCGGATAAAACGCTCACGTTCCTAGGAGCAGTAGAATGTCCCTATCATTTTCATATATTGTATACAATAACAGTTTTTTAAGACTGTTAATCGTATATTAGTTAGTTATCACAATATCAGGTGCGATTTTTTTTTTTTTTTTTTTTTTTTTTTTTTTTTTTTTTTTTAAGGAAGCAGTTGCTTTGATTTTGCTTTGATTTTTTTTAAGGAAGCAGATGTTATTTGTAATTTTCCTGGGTGACCTGCACTAATTTGTTACAAAGAATATACAAATATAAATCAATATTTAATTATTTCCTATCTCTATTCGAACATTTTCAAAGAAACATATATTGTAGTATCACTTTATTCTTTCAGCCTATCATTAATTTCTATTTGTTTATCTCAGACTTAAACAAAAAGCCATTAATAACATCATCCTCTAGGAACTGACATCATTTTGATTGGAAGATAGCAGCACACGAATATCCTCAGTCATTAGCAGTTGATGAATTATGTGATGTTTTGTAGAATTTGCCTATTTCATAGCCTATAACTTACTTTAAAACACTCACTCTGTTAAATGAAATAGCAGAAACGGATGTGATAATATTAAATTCATAACTTCACCTTTATGCTGCTGCTAGGTATCTTACTGAGCAATGTTTTAGTGACTGAGTCTGACCAGAACATATTTCTGAAAGTTTGGCATGATAAACATGTTCTTTCTAACTCAAAAGGTAATGCATAGCAGAAGGAATAGGACCCATGATGTGCTCATGATGAAGAAATATTATGTTAAGCAATGGCAAATAACTGATGTTATGTTATCTAATGATTAAATCAAATGAAATACACTCTTTTGAGTTTTAATAAGCTAGTTATGAGTTATAAGTAGAAACAGACAAATATATTAAATTAAATAAATTGACGTTAACATAAATTCCAACTGATGAAAAACTAAAAACTAAAAAAAAAAAAAAAATACTTAACCCTTTATTTCATCTTGGAAATGTGACAAGTCTTCCCCATTCTGTCTTCATAAGCTATTTTATTCAACCATTGACTGAGCAAAGAAGGAACAGTTATATTTTTCATTGGTATAAAAAACTATTTAAAGGAGGAAAAGGTATCTTACAGGAGATGGTCTTCAGAAATAAAATGCATTTTGAGCTCAAAATAATTCAAAGTGTTTTTCTGGTGGCTTCTGGGATTCTTGAAGAACCAGTAGGAACCATAATATTTTTCACAGCAGGCTTTCTCCGTTACTCAAATGGGCCTCACAGGGGAAATTCTCTTCCCCCAAATATCCATGGCACCTGTTCTATTTTTATTCAGAAATCTCAATATATAGTGATGCATTCTGTTAACATTTCTGAAAGCTGATTGCAATATTCAACCCAATATGCATGTAATATTGTAAGTTTATTAAAGGGATAGTTCACCCAAAAATAGAAATTCTATCATCATTTACTAACCCTTAAGTCATTCCAAACATTTTGAAGACAGTTCATAACCAAAAAATTTACAAATGAATAGATATACCTATACCAGAATAATGCCCTATACCAAATAATGATGAAAACTTCTCTGTGCTTGGACTCCCCAGTGGTTGGATTATTTTGCCGAACCAGAAGACCTTTGACAGGTCTTGGCCTTCTGCCTCTCCTGGGACAAACACATTTTTGAAGAAAAAGACTGAAAGGGTAGACAGTCATCTTGGAGCAAAATCCCCCTATTTCAGTTGTCTAAACTGAGAGGTTTAAAAATAGAACTACTTATAAACAAATGATTGGACCACTTTGTTGCTCTTTACCACTGGAGTGTCTCTAATAATGGTCAGCGACTTGGGACTCCAGAGGTCTCTAAGGTTAAATACCTTCTGTTTTAAGTAACACAGGCATGGAGATGTGGTTTACAAAGTTGTGTCTATTTGAGATGTTGACAGGTTAATTATAGTCTTTCAAGTGCTGATGAAGATGACTGACATGATTTAACTTCTGCTTGAGCTTGTCTGCCTCCTTTAAATTCTGTATCTGGTCAGTTATATACAATTCACTAATCAAACC
Source organism: Cyprinus carpio (assembly GCF_018340385.1). NCBI lineage: Eukaryota > Metazoa > Chordata > Actinopteri > Cypriniformes > Cyprinidae > Cyprinus > Cyprinus carpio. The sequence goes on from NC_056615.1 coordinate 14,737,775, forward strand.
TTGTGTCCTTTCTAAATCATTTCTACCCAGGAAAACTACATTTTACAACAGTTAATTTGCTGCAAATATAACATTTAATGTTAACAGCTACTATTTTAAGCACCTCTAACAAGACTTTAAATGTTCATATACAAATTCACTGCCATAGCTTTTTCCCTTTTAAAATCTTTGTCAGCATTCAGAAGTTATATGGTTACTGCATTCTTTTATACTGATTTTCACTCTCTATCTCTAATGTCTGTTTTATCTTTATCTTGGAAAGATGTCAAACTGAATTAGTAGGGAATCAGATAAAATATATATAATTCCCCTGACAAAAACAGAATGAGCATTATGGGCCTTGACGGACACACACACACACACACACACAAAAAAATTGTTTGAACAACATCCCACCAGCTAACTTTGTATGTCTGGTTCAATTCAAAGTCCAATAGTAAAAAAGCACCGACAGTAGTCCAGTGATAGAATATAGACAAGTGAGCAGTAAGCAACTGTTCTTCCCAGCTAGACTTAAAACCTGACCTTGGAAAAGCCTGACTGATCTGTTTATTTTTATAGAGTAAAGTGATGATGAGGAGATCAACATTACAAGCTGTTCACTTTTTATTTGCCTACTTCCCCAGCATTTACACTTGTACACAACACATCTGTATGCTACAGTCACCTGAACCTGCTCACATCGCTTTGCAAAAGCCCCATGAAGTCCAGCTCCTGAATGAATCTGTTTAACGTCTTTCAGTTCAAATGAGTGACTACACTAAACATGCTTTGGGGCATATGGGATGGGCTGAAATTGCCCTACTGGAGGGACGGGCGGATGCACCAGGGCAGTTTGAGAAGGTCCAGACAAGCAGGCTTTAGCCATTTTGAAAAACAAGAGCCCACACTCAGACCTGCAACCTGAGAGGATGAGGGTACCTCTCCACCTAAGCGAATCCAGATGCTGCCCCAAACATTGCAGAGCGAGTCAAAGGCTCTGGGCTGCACTCTTGGACCTCAGATTCCTGCTCTTTCTCATAGCTGCTGATCATAGAGGCTGTTCAACAGCATTGTGGGAGGGAAATTATCAGCCTCGTTCGTCTTTGAACAAAACAAGAACACCAGAAAATCTTTAAGTCTTTTCCTTTTCCTTCTCCTGAGGACATACCACCTGGCCACAAATCTAGATACACAGGCAGTACTGGAAATCTGGAAAGTTGTTGGATTGTATTAGAAAAAAGAAAAAAAAAATCTGAAGCATGCTTAAAATACAGGACAATTTATATATTATATGTATATATATATGATAGATAGATAGATAGATAGATAGATAGATAGATAGATAGATAGATAGATAGATAGATAGATAGATAGATAGATAGATAGATAGATAGATAGATAGATAGATAGATAGATAGATAGATAGATGGATTGATGGATGGATGGATAGATAGATTTTTCTAAGTTTTTTTAAAATGCAATATTAAATGTTGCACTATACTGTAAAAATTACAACAAAACTACCATCTTTGAGGTTACACAGGTCATCCATTCATTCATTCATTCATCCGCCCATCTATTTTCTTTTGCTTTTTTTTCCCATTCATCAAATACTCCACATAGCATATTTACAATATTACAATTATATTTGAAGGATTGAAAATGCTGAAAATTCAACTTTGCCATCACAGGAATACACTATATGTTAAAATATATTAAAAATAGAAAACACTTAATATAAATTGTAGTAATATTTCATTGTATACTGTTTTACTGTATTTCTGATCAAATAAATGCAGCCTTGGTGAATATAAGATACTTGTTTCTGAAAAAAAAAAAAGTAAATAAATCACGCTACAAGTGAACTGACATGACAATATTATGTATAAAAATGGATAACAGTGTAAATTGGTACATATATGCTACTGCACATCCCTAGTCAAAACATTTGTTATTTTATTTTAGAGATTTGGACAACAGGAAAAGCACATCTTAGGAATGAATGGATGTGCATCAATAGATAGCTCTTTTCTTTTTATTTTGACATCTGCATTTTGGCTGAGGAACAAAGACAGTGCATAGTGGGGTTCTCATGGCTACAGAGTGGCCCATACAAAATACAAAACAAAAATCACCAAGGATGCATCATGTTACATGTCACTCAATCCATTTCAAGCAAAAACGAACAATCCTGTTCACTGTTCCGTCAGAACTGACGGGAGCCTGTAAGATGAGAGGACAAAAAGTGTTCTCATACATGAACTACAGAGATGAGCCTTTCCAAAAAAAGAGAAAAAAATCTGTTATCTGTAGACAATGCCAAATAAAAACCCATAGACATCACAATGGAAATGTCTTCTGATGTAATATCATTATAGCATTTCCCAAGTTAATCTATGAGTACAATATCCTTGTATATGCAAGATTTTAATGACGCACTGCCATATGTGGACTCTTGTAGTCTCAGCCAAACAGAAAAATGAGTGAGATTCCACACACTCTGCTTCCCTTAATCAGAGCATATGTAAGCCAGCACAATAAGCAATGATTCAAAGCTCGCTCTCTCCTGCCACGACAGAACAGCGTTCCTTAGCAGGGAGCCCTTCAGTAACATGTGTCACTTCTAATTTCGACGAGCTGCATGATGGCCACCAGACACTCCATCATGAAACACACACCACTTCTTTGTTTGCTTATGTGTTTCTTTCATTTCCAAATCCCAAACACAGCGGTATGAAAAAAACTGCACATTTTCCATTCCATTTCAGTAGGCGTTGCCTGCTTTGGCTCATTTTAAAGAAGTTTGCCACTCAGAGGACAAACGGTTAAATTAAAGATGACTAAATGATGACTAAATTTCCCAACACTGAATAAAAAAGCTTGAGTTTGCTTTTGAAATGAGGTTGACAAATGTAAGATTTTGGTTTTCCCATCCTGTATTTAGAAGGAGAAAAAGCAACGTGAATGGGTCATTAATTTGTCGTGTATGAAAAATTACCAGTGAAAGGACTGGATTATTGAATCCTGAAAAAAGGAGGGGGTGTTTTCGCTGCAAATTCCTATTAAGATGTATAGTAAGGAATCAGATGAGCTTGATAGCATGTTAACCACCTGTGTGTCTGTATGTGTGTCAGACGGAGAGAGAAAAAGAGAGATAGAAAGAGTCCACATGCCTGAGCGGTTTGCTGGATTTGTGTCCTGCCTGAGGGTGAGATTTGGAACATTGTTGTTGTCTTGTGAGCAGACAGCCGCTCACACATGATAAATTGTTTCCGTGTTGAGCTCGTACTATAAGTCTGTGCCTCTGCCAGGCCTCCCAGGCTCTCAAACCCCCAAAGCTGCATTTTTCCGTATTTTACAGTTGTACTCCACATTTCATTTGCTCATGAATCTATTGGCCTCAGCGCAGCTTATAGTTTATCCTTATTTAGTTGTCAAAATCAGCTATAAAAGCTATTAAAAACTTTGAAAAAATATCAAAACACATTATATTCATTTTAGTGTAGATTAACTGAAATATCTGCATGATCTTAGCTTTAAAACTAGTAAAAGTGACACCCATGATCAAAAATAAATAAATAAATAAAACTTTTGATCTTAAGGGCACATTTTTTAAATGTAATTAAATATATTTAAAAAATCTTATAAAATATTTATATTTCAAATAAACGTACATGGGTTATATCTACTATATTACATTTATATCTTAAATGTACATAATATTCATATATTTATTTGTTTAACATTTTTGGTCACTATATAATTCCCATACTTCAGTCTGTGTTATTTAATTTTATAGAACTTTTTTTTATTATTCTAAAATGTGATTAATAGTAGCAATTAGTAGGTGTGTCCAAACTTTTGACTGGAATGTGTTAACCTTCTGTGTATCAGTTATTGTAATTCATATTCTGTTATTCTCTAAGAGAAAGTATTATAAGTACTTTCGTTTTTAAAAGCAGTTTGACAAACATTAATGGTTTTAGAGAAAGATGAGGTGTAGCTCACACCTGAAAGGTCATACAGCATCTATCTTACAGTTACTGTGGAAATAAGAGAGCTTGAGCAAATGAGATGATTAATTAATAACAATTATCAGTGCTCTGATAATTCACTAGCGAGGATAACATCAAGAGTGCTTAATTGCCCCAACAAGTCTTGATGTGCTTTCCTCCTGACTGTCCAGGGTTATTAAGTGCGGTGGGTTGCCTTGATATGTTGGACATGCTTAAAATATGATTGCGGGACTGATGGAATAAAAACAACCTGTAATTGCTGGGTATCGCTGAGCTTGAAGATGATTTAGGGACTCAGTGGGGAACTGCATAAATAAACAAATAAATAAAACATTTTCACATTTTAAACAAACCACTTAGACCATTTCTAGCAGTGTAATAATATGACAACAAAATTATTTAACCATAATTAAAGCACTGTGTTTTCTGGATATACAAGTCTGGATTTGATATACAAGTCTGGACTTTATTTATTATTTTAAATTAGCATAAACAGTAACATTCGTATAAAACAGAGAACATTGTAAAGGCTTTTCATGCTGCACTTTACACTTTGTTGTGTTGTCAAAACATGCTGTCCGTTACCATGTTTTTTTCCAAACTTTTACATTAATTTAATTCAGAAATCAAATTGGATTGTAGCTATATAAAATTAACCTACAACTAATATTTTTGATAAGAACAACCTGTCTTCATAGTTTTCTATTAGCAGACCAGAATGCATTTCAACATATAGTTCTTAGAATTCGATCTCAAAAACATTTGTTATGCCGTTTTTATTTTCATATACACTCAAATTTTCATATATATAACATTTCAGTTCTAACAGTTTTTTAAATGTTTGAATCAGTAAACATTATATACATACATACATATATATATATATATATATATATATATATATATATATATATATATATATATATATATATAGTATATTTTTGTGCATTAAAGGTAGAATTTATTTGATCAAAATACAGTAAAACAATACAGTTGTGAAATTTTATTACAATTAAAAATAAATGTTTTCTATTTTAGTGTATATTTAATAGATTTTAAATATAATAAATATTTATATTTTCTAAATAAATACATATTTTTTATTTTATATGTAACATTTTTATAACATCAAAGACTTTTCCAACATCAGTTATGAAAAAGTCTTCAAAATGTCTCTTTAGCACAAAATGACATCCAAAACAACCGCTTTGTTTTTATAGTGACACAGCAAAACGCTGACCTACGCAGTGGTAACATTCCCAAATGCCACAATGAGCCTTACAAGCAAAATGAACAGCAAAGAAAATGAAAAGTAACAGCTCTTTTCTTTTAGTGCCACTGTCTATACAGTGGAAGAAGAAAGACAGACAAAGAAATGCATATAGAGAGAAAAAGGGCCTGAAATGAGGTTAACACACTCGCTTTCACCGATACACGTCCTTTTAGGGTCCCTCAATAGGGGAACCCTCATCTGTGTCTTCAGAAGTTATTTTCCACCCTCAATAAACAGGCCAACCATTGTCACATGGAGGGCTCTCGTTATTATTTTTTGAAGTAATTACACCTTATTATCTGTGTTTACTTTAGCGAGGGTGAGTGCAGGTGTGGGACAGGGAGTTGTGGGTGGTGGTGATGGGCCGCACTGCTGAACAGTTGCCCCTGTGACTCATTTTTTTTTTTTTTTACTCGAGGTTTGGGCATTGTAGCTGTGCTCTGCCACTAATTTCAGACCCACAAAAGAAACGTGCAATTAGGCCTATTATTGCAGCAGCTGCGCGCTCCCTGCACGACGGCCCCTTGTCTTCTCTTGGCTCATGGTGGAGATGCTTGCTGTGGTCTGTACCCCCAGTACAACCGCAACACCTATCCTATGTGTGACAGAAACACCGCAGAATAAACAAATAAACTGGATATAGGTTATCAGTATATAAAAACTAAGTGAGGGTGTGAATAATTTTTTTTAACCACAATAAAACAAATTGTGATGTTAGGTTTGTTGTTTGTTCTTTCCATTGATGTATGGTTTGTTAGGACAATATTTGGCTGAGATACAACTATTTGAAAACCTGAAATCTGAGTGTGCAAAAAAATCAAAATATTGAGTCCTTAGCAATGCATAATACTAATCAAAAATTAAGTTTTGATATATTTATGGTAGTAAATTTACAAAATATCTTCATGGAACATGATCTTTATCTAATATCCTAATGATTTTTGGCATAAATTAATTGAATTGAATGAAATTGATAATTTTGACCCATCCAATGTGTTGTTGGCTATTGCTACAAATATACCCCAGTGACTTATGATTGGTTTTGTGGTCCAGGGTCAGATATGATTTTTGAAAGATCGTTTGACACTGAAGACTGGAGTAACGGCTGCTGAAAATTTAGCTTTGGCATTACATAATCATTTACACTTTAATATAAATTAAAATAGAAAATAATTATTTTAATTTTTAATGTACTTTGATTAAATAAATGCAGCCTTTGTGCACAGAGGAGACTTCTTTCAAAAAACATGTAAAACTCCCAAACTCTTGAGCAGTAGTTTATAATTAATGTTTTCATATTTTAAAATTATTATTATTTCATAGCATTGACTGTATTTCCTAACTGGTTTATGAATTTTAAAAACCATTTGAGCTTAAATTTTTGATTTGTCATCATTAATATCAGGTTTGGGTGAATGACCCGTTGACAGAATTTAAAAGGATTCAGATTCACAAGCAATTGCAAACAGGACAAAAGAAATAAAATACTGCACTGGCCTTAAGATTGTGAATGCTTTATTATTCTCATGAACTGTGAAACTGACTTTTGGGGAAGCCACAAAGACCCACCTTGCTCAAACACAAGAGGCCAATCTTCTGCTTTCAGGCACAAACAAAATGGCCCTGGAATCTCCACTGTTGCTCTCACTTAGTGATTTTCACACCTCAATGACTCTCCAACAATTAAAATAATGATCCAGCACAGAGCACTTATTTTGAAGGGCATGGGTGGATTTACATGTTATGATTGTGTGCGCCTGCAAGATGTGGGTGTCCCCGATGTCAAAAAACGAGGATGTAATCATAAATTTGACATCAGGTCATTAATGTCAGAATCAACAACTGAAAATCTTTTAAACAACACATAGTTGAGCAAGTACATACAGCCTTCATACATGTGTAACTAACCAATGCTATGCACATCATAACCAAACATGCAAATTTCTGTCAGAAAGAATTGAAGTTCTAAAACAAATGATCATTTCATACATTTACAAATTATACTTTGAATTTTGGGGAGAGAAAATATGTAACATGAGGCTTTAAAACATTAGCAAATAATGCCTCTGTGGTAGGAGATGCCTTACTGGCATTGATTTCAGCTCATTATGTCTTTGGGACTCACAGCCACAAATCCAGAGAAATAATTTTGCTAGGGGGGAATGCGGCTGGGCAAATTGGCTTCTGGTTCTGTGTGGAGCCCTTGCTGTGAAGAGCAAAAGAGCAGGGCCCGGTCGGAGGTGGACAGGCCCAGGCAGGACCTGCTGGGGCTTCACGCTGTGACCACCTCCGTGCCTCTGACAAACACTTCACTGGATAATCTCCCCACCAGAGACTCTGCCAAGCCCCAGAGCTCGGGGGGAAGCGTCAGGGCACAGCCGTGCAGTTTCTCCATGGATGTGTGCAGCTGCATCACTGGATGTTACATGAAAATCTGCTGAATGACTAACAATATTTACCAGGCTTTAGATTTAGCAGTTTAGATTTAGGATTAGAAAGATGATTACAATTTCATGTAAGCAAAACAATGCTCTGCCTCTAAATATATATGCAAAAAAAAAAAAAATCAAACGGAATAGGGAAAACAATTCTTTATTATCACAATTATTAACACAACTTGTATGTAAGGGAGGGGGGAAAACATTGATATCAGTTTCAACTGACCCGTTTTATAACACAGGGCTTCTTACAGAAGTAATAAGAGAAGTCACATTTTCTATTGACAGAACAAACTGACAATATTCAAATGTGGGAGAATCCATTTTTAGCTCAAGTAGTCCAATGTTAAGAGGTTTCCATCTTATATCCGTGTTTTTCAAGCTCCGCTCTAAAAGATGGGGAAAAAAATGGCACAAAAAAGTTAAAAACTGGAATAATTTGCTAAACAAATAAAGAAAGTATTAAATTTGTAAAAGTACATTTTTACATTCCATTTTCATAATATTAAAAAACATTTGTATTACTATTAATATCAATAAGTTCAATAATATCCATATTATATTATTATAGAGATACTATTTTAGTTTTTGTTAATATTTAGAATTTTTGAAAATTTTGAATTTTGTTTTGAATTTTGAAGTTTTAATTTTCATGTAAAAGTTTTAGTAATTTTCTGTTTGCTATATTAATTAGTTTTTGTTTTTAAAACGTGTGTGTGTGTGTGTGTGTGTATATATATATATATATATATATATATATATATATATATAAAATTTAACTTTTACTTCAGTTTTAGTTATTATTTATAGTTAGTTCAGGTTCAAGATAAACTAAATGAAAAATGAGTACTGTTGCCTAGTTAACTAGCTGAAATAAAATATGTTTTTGGTTAAGTTTAATAACCCTAATTATAACATTCTCTTATTTAAAAAAAAAAAAGTTTCTAATTGGTTTCCAATTAGAAAACACTTTCGACCAAATATCACGAGTCTCTCCCCCTTTACCACACGTTCACTAGCCCAACCGTTTCCAGTGCTGGAAATCAAAACCATTTCATGAGCGATATCAATAGATTTATAGCTTTAAGGCTTCAGAAAAGATAAATTAATGCATCTACGCATTTACCTTTTTTAAACTTCAAACACAAGAATATTACATGGCTGTATTTTCTGCACTCAGGTTCTCACACATAGGAAAGTTCATAAATGTGGTTTGAGGCCACCATGAGGGTTGGTTAGCCATTGGACTATTAGATCCCCTAGGGACTGCTTTCTTCTAAATGAGTTTAACCACACAGAATTCCTCAGAAATAATGTGGGTTTCACAGGGACTCAGGAAGATTCTGGCAACAGCCACTGAGACAACACAATGTAATGTGTATGTCTAACAGGATTCATTCTTCGTTAATTTAGATTAGGCTAGTATGCTCCATAGTTTTAGTATTTAACTATCAACAATTAAAAAGTGCCACAAGATCTTGTCCACTTCGTATGTATAATCACACAAATTCAGCCGTGAAACCTACCTCAGCTGATTAGAAAAGTCATCCTCTACGTTGTCATCATCCCAGTTATCTTCCCAAACATGAGCGTCCTCATCTTCATCCAGGCCCGTCCAGTCTGGGAATGACACAACAGTTCAGTGAGGCTGATGATGATGATGATTTACATGGGCCTGATCCAGCACCAGCTCCACACACACCGTGCACAGCGTGGAGCTAATAGTTTCTCTTTATTTTACCCAAGATTAATAATAATAATAATAATAATAATAATGAAAAAGGTCATAAACTTCATTCTATACGTCCAAACGTTATTCTTGATTAGAAATTACTGAGCAAATATGAAATAATTACTGTAAACAATATGCAACTACATTAGGTTTTAAGGTGCTAAAAATGCTAACTGCTAATAATGCTCAGTAATATTGTTGTTGTTTCTTTACGTCTGTGGACCAAAGAGCGCTGAAATACTTTTTAAGAAATGATGCATGTTTCATTCATTATTTCATTCATGTCTTCTCCTTTCAAACGCGACAAACCAACCACGTATTGTATAAAGTGAAGGATGTTTTGTCGGTTAGCTTAGCAATGCTAGCTGAGTCACTGTGGTGTTGTTTGTAGTTGTTCAGCCGTAAACTGACTAAAGAGCGCATGGCTACCCAAAACTGCAATCATTTTCAGTTCACTCACCCTCTGCTGGGAATTCTTCAAATTCATCATCCTCCTCCAACAGCCCCAAGTCCACTGTTTGTTTCTTTTCTGACATGTCGTGCTACTGATCCAGCGGCTAAACACAGGTTCTCATGGACGCTTAACGTAATACTGAATATGCTGTGCGCATGCGCAGAACGGTGGTTGGTCCTAGCTCTTTGATATGCATAAGAGTTTATCTGCATGTATTATATGAGCTCTTCTAGCTGTTTGAAGTATTTTTTTCTTGAAGGCTCTGCATAATGAATATGGCTGAATGATTCTAGATAAATGTATTTATTTATCTAAATGATTCTAAATGTATTTATTTGTTTGTTTGTTTGTTTTTATTCATTGTCTTAAATTTGTGGAAATAAATACGCATGAAACTTACAAAATGGTATAATAATATAAATATGTATTTCACACATGCACACACAAAAATATAGGCTGTGAAATGTGAATGTAGCTGAATAACAAAATTATTTTTTCCTAAATAAATGTATTTATTTATTTACTTATTTGTTTAAAAAGAATAAAAATAAATACACATTAAAAAATGCAATAAGTAATAATATTAATACATATTTTATAGTGTGTGTGTGCTATGTATATATATATATGAATATTTATATATACATATATATATATATATGTATATATAATGAAATTCTGCATGAAAATGCAAAATCTTGTCATGGCCAAGAACATTGTGTAGTCTAGATAAATGACAGCACATACACCACAAAACCACACATGCCACAATGAAAATTGTCCTGTGGCTCCAATTTGCTGACAGACAGTAAAAACTTCAACCAGTGTCCTACTCGCCTAAATTATTCTGTAATCATCCAAACTCCAAATATAAGTCGACAGCAAATGGAAGTAATTTAGATAGGATGATGACAGTGTACTCATTTTTGCTGAAAAATCCAGCATACACATTAAGCAAAACAGAACAGCTTGTATATAATCAGACATTCTGGACACGGAGATGAAGAGAATCCCATTTTGGCTCCAGATTTACACCAGTGCCATAAAGATGGTGAATTACTAATCAAAATAATTGCATAAAGCTTATGAGCTCTTGGAATAAAGTGGAAGGATCATTCAAGTCTGTCTCTCAGGTAAGGGCCTGGGAATCTCTCACAGTGTCCGTGGAGCATACCTGAGACTGCAGTTACACTGTGGCGCCTGGAGTCTCAGGAGATGGGGAGGGGGGCTGCCCTGACTGACTCGCAGCCTTTCTTCGTATGTGAGAATGCCTTTCATTGGCCCCTCCAGGACAGTATCGCAGCTGAGTCCTCATAGAGGCTCCAACCCTGCCTGGCCAGTCTGGCAGTCTCGCTTCCACCGGTCCTTATCAGGACGGAGATCACAATATGGCTTGAGGGGTGCTAGGACGAGCGGCAGGGACAGGAGGGTTTTATAGGACGAAGGCCGTCATCACCCCCAGCTCCCATCTGACTGATCACTGACTCGGATTAATGACATGACTCTCCTTCTGCCAGTGAAAGTGACAACACACCAGAACATGGGCCTGTCTACCTGTCCAAGTGCCCTTGATGAGATAATCGCCCCTCTCTTTCAACATAAATAGAAGAATGCCAAATAAGTCAGCCAATACTTCACTGTGAAGACCGAGTGTTGGCGCAGAAGTGCATGTGCTATATATGAACTTTGTTTCTGAATTGCAATGAAAAACAATTTTGCATATAGGGAGTAGACATCTTGCGGACAGTGATTATGATCATAAAGAATAAAAAAAGGCTTAATAATCCTAAGGATAACATGTCAGCTTTGGATTTGGAAATCTGTGTGGAGTGACATGCTTCCTGAATGTCTGTCAAGTACATCTAATCCCACTCAGTCATCAAGCTTTGTGTTTCATGTGGTATTCATTTTATTAATATTTATATATATATATATTAAATTGATAACAAAATAAATAGGTCAAAAGGTGTGATAACATAAATGTTTGTATGCACATTTGAGGATTTTTTCTTTTTCTTTTTAAAAACAGTGTTTCCTCCAACCCATCTTTCTAGCTATTCCATTCAACTGTCTGTCAATAGGAATTTTACTCTCATATTTTTCATCTGTCTTTCTTGAAAAGGTCTGTCAGCTGGAGCTTGAGGTACAGTTTGCCAACAGCTTAATGACCCTTTATGGCAATACAATCTGATGTCTGTCTGGCAACCCGGTAATCCTGTCCACCTTTGCGGCTTAGTTATGCTCAGGCTTAAGTTGCATATTTTGTATTTATCAGGATTTTGCTGATAAATGCTATCAGCAAGAGAGAAATGAAATATGGTAGGTCTATCTCAAGTTGCAAGAACAGACAGTTTATTTCAGTGGTGAACCGCCGCTGATGCAGATATCCTGTTGTTATTCTCTTATATTTATTACTTAAGACAGCATTTGTTTTTTTGGTTGGCGCATAGTTTTATATAGACATCACCATGAAAAAGATGTATATGTTTTTATATTCCCCTAAAGTATTATACATTCTAGATAACACATCAGTAGGCTATAGATCTGTTTCCATCATTCTGACACACCTTTTCCCCAGATTTGCCACGAAACTCATATCCGTCCAATAACAACATACTCAGAAACAAAGAACTCCATGTACCTTGAAATAAACTCAGAATAAAGAAATTTTTTTCCAATGTAAACACCTCATTATTTAGAGTACATCAGTCATGGCTACATAAACAGCCCAAAGCCATATTCTGCATATAATGTTAATTTTACTCATTATTTATATAAAATTCTCTTAACAAAATGATTCATGACAAAAAATTAAATAATAATAATTATAGCGAGGTATGGGGTCACTTGCGAAGTTCGAATATGAACAGTAAAGTCTACCAACAAATTGTCAAGCTACAATTTCATCAGGCCCTCTATCAAAGTTTGGGGTAAAACATGGGCACAATCATTTTTTTAATTCCACATTCCACTTAAAATGACAATAAACATTGGGCCTCAGCCCTGCTTTTGTAAATGAAGCATTATTACATTAATATATTAAGCATTAAACCAAATTTTGGCAACACTATGATTAAGAGTTGCACTGTTGGTCATATTTGTCTGACCTCACATTACAGTAGTTCATTGTGATTGGTAGCTTATACTGAAAGGTCTCTCGCTCTCTCTCTCTCTCTGGAATGACATTCTCAAGTGAATGTCGCTCATCAAGGGGCTTACAGCGTAAGTGATAAAGTGTTCCACTCTAATACCTGCCCGCTTCTCATCTGTCATCTATAAAGAGGATTGGAAATGAAGCAACATTCTTCAGCATATAATGACCTCAGAAGCATACAGAGGGATATTGTAAAACATATAAATTGAGTGGGAAAATGTGTTTTTGTTTGATCAAAAGAAGTAAAACTGCAGTTGATCATGACTATGATCATTTCAGATATACATACTATAAACCATATATTAAATTATCTGCTTTGTCATCCATCAGATTATGTGTCAGTGTCAAACTGAATCAGTATTGGTTTAACCAGTGTTTTATACACCCGCCTTGATTTTAGGTTGCACAATGCAATATGGAATCAAGTAATACTCGCCATGTGACTACATAGGCCCGGAAATGGCCCTCATTGGACTGATTGATAAATGAAGCTGTCCTTGTTTTTGAGCAAGGCCCCTTCAGCTCTGGACTTTGTCCAGGAAAACCTCTAACAGCCACTTATTAAGTAGTTAGACTCAGAAGGCTGTGTGTGCACTGGTCACCTGGGTGTGTGTCTGTAGGTTCTGAGAACCCATTGGCCAACGCTGGACTCTCCATTGCAAGTTGGTAAGATAACAGAGCGGGTATAATCCTCATTCATCTCCCCTGAGGTCTGGAGTAGCGTGTTTTTACAGCTTGCTGGGTTGTTTAGCGATGTAATTATTAGCATTTCTCGTAAACATTCTGCATTACCTCCAATGAGTCTTTGTCCCCTTGACCCGCGCTTGACACGCTCAAAGAGAAGTCGCCGTAAAGTGGAGGAGGCGTGAATGTTTTTGCAACTCTCAAGAAAATAAAATTACGGATGACGTATTGAGCGAGACAGCTCATTTGCAAGATAGCATGATTTGAACTGCAAGGAGCCTTTTGCAGAAGTTCACAAAAACATTCAAATGCTAGTACAGAGAGCAGTTAGCGGCTAATGATGATTTGATCGAATTACGCAAGTGTGGTCACAAAAACACACCAAGCATAAAAGTCATTATTATAATTAATTGTTTGTTTTTCGGCTTCACTTTGATTCATGATGTTGTATCACACCCTGATGTCTAAGCTTCTCAAATTAATGCAAAGGGTGAAAATAAAATTTGCTGTTTGTTTATATGATATGGAAAAAATTTTAGTCCCTACCCCATTTATGCTTGAGTACTCTGGTACCACTTGTGCAAGGATCATACATGGTAGGAAGTGCATAATTAAGTGTATTTAATATATTACATATTGAGCCATTAGCAAAATCTTCTTGGTTCCTGAGCTGTAGACAAGCTGTGAACTGCATTTACCCAGTACGAAAGTTTTTTTTATTTATTTTTTTTAATCTAACACAGAGCGTATCAAGCCTCTCTTGTGTGTCTGTAAGTTATAGGGCAAGAAACCAAGAAAAAAAATCTACAGTATAGCCAAAGGCGAAGCTTGAACAACTCGGCCAGTGACAAGCTTTTAAGAAGACCAGAGCACCATGGGTAGTCTGCAGATGAAATACTAGGGGGTGAAAGGGAAAGTAGTGATTTGTCATTAGGACTTTTCAAAGAATAGTGATACCAAGGGTCCAATTTATGGTTTTTATACCCTGCCTTCTTCAGAACACACATCAAGTTCGTTGTGAGGAATAGAAAGCTAGTTTTTTCCCCCTTTCATCCCTCTCTCTTGCCATATAACAGAGTTATATGGAAAAATCTTTAAATTAAATGGAAATTTGGAAATTTAATACATCACATTTTGGCATGTCTGAGAAAGATTAAACATATATGTAACTGATTTTTAACAAACATATTAATGTAATAAGTAGTGCTGCTGACAAATATATTAGGCTCATACACACTGCAGCTAAATACAGTGTCACTTCACTACTGAGTGCTCATAGCATTCTGTTCATCCTTAGTTTGGTCATGTACATTCAATTAAAGAACAATGTATACATGCAATATAGGCTATAGGCTTACAATAATTGTAAGATCAAAAGCAGCAGATGGTTTTGTATAAGTACTATAAAAATTTATATTTTACATTTTATTAGTAGCTACTAACTAGCTATATAAATGCAATGATATAAGATTAAGTCCTGAATAATAATAATTATAATTATAATAGTCTAATAATAATAATACATGTTTAAAAAAATTACAACGGTTCAGAAAACAAAATCTTCAAAATTCATTAAAAATGTGTTTATAAGAGACTGTGACACAGTGTGAGACAATTCAGCTGAAAGAATCTGAAAAAAGAATAAAGAGCGTATAGATCAAAACTGTTGACGTAGTGACGTCACTGTCGTTTGGACACTTGCAGGTGTTAGAAAAATATCTCAGAAAGGGAGGAACGTGTCTTGACGAAGTCACACATTTTAGTATCGTCTCTCCCCATTGGTCTGGAGAAATTTATAAAATATGTTCAGGGGGAAACTTAACTTATACATGATGATCCAGAGAGCGCGTGCTGATAAAAACTACAGCTTGGGCGTAAACAAAACGCTTCCGTCAAGGATGTCGTTCAGAATCAGATTCAGAAAGAGATTTATTGCCAAGTATGTTTGCGCATACAATGAATTTGTTTTAGTGCAACAAACTTCCGTTCATGTTTATAGTTTATGGCTGTGGTAAGTCATATGGTTTCAATGGTTATTATTAATATGTCAGTCATCAATTTCAGGAGTGACTCCTATTTGCCGTGTACACACAGAAAGAGAAATAATTTAGATTCACTCCCATTATTACTCCCTGATCTTTGGAGCGTATATATGGTCATATTTTGGTTTTCCTGATATAAATCTAACACAGAAGCAGTAGGCCTATTTATCATGTTTGCTCAGACAGGCATGGTGTGTGTGAGGAAAATTGTTTTGTGCGTGGACTAGGCATTAATGCTTTATTTTCATTTTTTTGTTTTTCCTTCTATTAGCTATTCTATTAGCTTGTCCGGCAGTGGAGTAGAGGTAGTGCTTGGCCTCTGGTCCAGATGATTTCTCCTCCTACTGGAGCATCAGTAAGGCTTTCTTCTGTCAGCCTGTCATGGTAATGCAGAAATTAAATGTTCAGACTATTTACATTATATCGGTGTGTCCCAATAATTGTTATCACACATTTAATTTATTTTAATTTGTCAGCTATTTGTGATAGAATTATCACATTTATACATATCGTCATCCCTGGCACATAAAGCTTCAGGGGATTCCCCTATTTTAGGGTCTGGAGATAGCGTGACATGTCTGGGATAGTAGAACCATGTACCACTTGTTTCCTTTTAGGGCTACGCCGTTCTATTTGGGTATTTGGCCAAAAAAATTTGCCCCAAGGCACACCACCACTGAGCAAGATGATAGAAGTGCAGTGAGATTGAATAGCAGATGATGGCAAAACTATCCCTCACAATGATCTATGTCTAGATTAGTTCATTTAGTTGCTTAATTTCTTAGCAAGACATTATCATTTGCCATGATATTAAAATGGATGAAGTAGCTGGTTAAATTGGGAAACTATTTGTAAATCACTTATAGCCAGACTTTTGAACTTAGTCTAGACCAGTTAGCAGATTATTCTGGCCAAGAACCGCCCATTTGAATTCTTTAAGGTCTTACTAAATGGCATGAAAAGTGACCAGTTACTGTTTGTTCTGTTTTTGGATCAGTGATATAACACCCTATTTTTGGATTGTTTTGTGACTCTAAACAAACAAACATATATATATACATATATACATATATATACATATATATATATATATTATATATATATATATATATATATATATATATATATATATATATATATATATATATATATATATAGATACATATATATATATATGTATATATATATATATATATATATATATATATATATATATATATATATATATATAATATATATATATATATATATATATATATATATATAAGATATATATATATATATATATATATATATACATATACATATATATATATACATATACATATATATAATATATATATATATATATATATATATACATATATATATACATATATACCCACACACGTATACAAAAACTCAAAAAACATCCCTTATATATATATACATATATAACAAAAACTATTTCTTGAATACTAAATTGGCATATCAGAATGATTTCTAAAGAATCATGTGTCACTGAAAACTAAAGTAATGACTGCTGAACATTCAGCATTGCCATCACAGGAATAAATTACATTTGAAAATATTAAAAGAAAACAGTTATTTTAAATTGTAATAATATTTAACAGTATAACTGGCTTTATTGTATTTTTGAACAAATAAATGCAACCTTGGTGAGCATAAGAGACTTTCAAAAACATGATGGCATAAAAGTTTTTTTTTCCCCCACCACTTTTCATTCACTCTACACTCTCCTGTTAAGGCATAAATAATATTTAAAAACAACTAGTCTCTTGCCCCTCGTGATCCATTGCACACACACAGTGGTAATGTAGGTTGGATTGTACTGTAAATGTAGCATCCTCCAAACCCTTCATTCACATGATTATTTGTACTCTGTGTGTTTTGATGATATTGAGAAGCTTAGGTGGGTGTGTGAGGATAATTACATCTGATATCATCCACTGATGAGCACAACTGTGGCACTGTGCCAGTAGCCCAGCCATTTTCTATTAAGAGAGGAGAATGAATGCAACCAGTCTTTTTTTCTAGCATGCATTTGTTCATCAATGTATACTTTACCACAGTGATTTGAATATTTTGTACTGATTAAAACACATCTCTTGCTAATGCCTGTGTGGCACAGATAAATGTAGAGCAATTGAATGCGCTGAAAATGCATGCGTATAATAAGCACTTTATGGCAAGATAAAATTTTTTGTAGAGCATTTCTATGAGTTTTATAGTCTTATAAACTCCGCATTCTGAGGAATAGAAAAGGGCAAAGTTGTTTTCCTCCTGAGACATGTTCTTGTTTTATGTGTACATGCCAACCATCCCTGACAATGTTTTACTAGGTGATGACTCAGAGCTCTTGTTTATTTGCTTGCTCTGAGGCTTTATTTGGTACGTAATTTTCTTTAGGATAAAGGCAGACATTTTGAAAGCTGAAAATATGTTTTCCTTTCATCTTATTGCCTTTTCTACATCTTTTTGTCCTTCTTGCTCCTCCATCTCTTGTCCTTGTCCCATTCTTTCTTCCTTTCAAAAGCCGAGGAGAAAATGCAGTGCACTTGTTTGGATAAACTTACATCGCCTGGTCATCGAAAGTTCGTCACAATGCACAATAACACAGACAGCGGTTTAAGTGGGTTCAGGCAGAGAGTCCTGAGAGTGAACAAGTCTTATGTAGGAAGAGGACGTGACCTGGATGACAAGAAAACCTGCAGGACAGCAGTATTGGCCCCTCTGTCCTGTGATTGATGGTGTTGATGTTCTAAATTGGCCTCAGATACGCCAAGTACAAGAATCATAATAGCAGGGTTTTAGATTAGTTCTCTAGATAGCAGGAAGAGGGGGAGGTGGAACGTTCCGAGAATACTACAATGCATTGGATCCCGAATGTCGGCTGGAGGCTTGCAAAAGCACATTGCTAGCAAAGGATGTGAATAGTGATTCTAATGTGGAGAAGTATTTCAGGGGTCAGACTGCATCATTACTGCTGAACGGAGGTCAAAGCCACACACTTGTCCTCAAAGGCGAGACACTGCATCTGGGCTGAACAAAAAAGGCCTCTCAGCTTACTAATTGTTTGGGGAGCCTCTTTAAGACCATATTTATAAATGTTCTTTGATCACAAAGTTCGTCTGTGATTTTACAGAATTATGGCGAATTTTAATGTTGATTAACAACAAGTATGATATATTTTCAGTGGAGGTACACGTTAAAGGAATAGTTCATCAAAAAATAAAAATTTACTGAACATTTGCTCACCCTCAGGCCATCCATTATGCAGACGAGTTTGTTTCTTCATCGGAACACATTTGGAAAAATGTATCATTACAAAGGATCCTCTGCAGTGAATGGGTGCCGTCAAAATGAGAGTTCAAACAATTGGTAAAAACATCACAATAACCCACAAGTAATCCACATGACTCCATTCTATCAATTAACATCATTGTGAAGTGAGGAGTCGTGTGTTTGAAATAAACAAATCCATCATTAATGCTTTTTAACTTTAACCCATCACTAATGGCCATTATCCATAATAATGCTTCCTCCATTGAATAAAGTCCATTCCATGTTGTCCTCTTGCCCTAAAAGCTGTGTTTTAGCTGTATTTCTAACAGTTTGATAATAAAAAAACACCTCAGTGATGGACTTTTTTGTTTCAAACACACAGATTTTCACTTCACGAGACATTAATTGATGGACTACAGTTGTGAACAGGTGAACAATTCCTTTAAGTGAGAGATTTTATTTTTATAGTGTTTAATATCAGTTATGTTGATTTGAATTCACACACTCACCTCTGAATGGCTTTGAAACACTGTAATTCAAATGCCATACTGTGATAGTGAATGAAGGGAAAAAAAATGTGAGAGAGAGGGAGTAAAATAGAAAGCAATTAATTTGAAAAATTATATGCCCACCTCATATTTGTGGGCCATTACCGGGATGATCAGTTTGGGAGACAAAAATGACCACTTGTACTGTAGTGTGCAGGTATTTCATGGGCTTTCAGCACTGTTGAAGAGACTATAAAGAGTTTGAAATGATTAAACTTTGTTTTGACCCTGCAGTTAAATGCCTGTGCTTGTCCATTATGGCCAACCCACCATCGAGAATAATGGGCATTTTTCAGAAGAGCCAGGGAGTCAAACCATACACTACGTGAAAAGCAGCGTTAAGAGGCTTGAGATCTGTGTAATTAAATAAAACCCAACTGTTTTAGTGTGTACTTTATAATGAAACCCAGGAATACTTTGTTTTAAATACACTATGGGGCTGCACCAATGTTCTTATGTTTGACAGCGCTAAAAAGGGCTGTTTAATGCTTATGTTTAATAGCTTGTTCACAACACACTGACAGAACCTCTGTGCTCCTGCCCTGTGCTGCCATGACAGCTGTAACATTGTAGGGCTTCATTTGATACAACACAAAACAGGGTTCCTCTAGTCCTGACACACTGCTTAATGCCAGTGTAGCAAGCATATTATCTTATTTTGCAGTAAGTAAAAAGGTTAGTAAAGATATTGAAATGATTTAATAAAAAAAATCTAGTCTACAACAAAGAAATGTACACATGACAATGAAAAAAATGTGGTGTAACCATCATGTAAAGAGTAACGACATTTTTTTGAGTGTATGAGCATTATTTAAAAATATTACGTATTTATTTGTATTTTTTAAACAAATAACACAAATGATTAATTTATAAATATCATTACATTTTTTGATCACATGACATTCTAAAGCTTGCACTAACCTTGTCATAAAAATGTCAAATTATCTGGTATTACAACAGAATTGAAGCACATTTATTAGGATCTTCAGGGTACTCACTATGACATAATTTATTGTTTTATTTATAATGACATTCAGTGGGGTTAGTACATTTCTTTAAATAAATAATATTTTTTATTCATTTAGAGAATATGAATTAAATTGATCAAAAAACAAATAAAACCTTTGAACTTTGTTAATCAAATAATCTGCATTTCACTAAAATATTAGGGATCACAACTTTTCCAATGTTTCCAAACTTATCACATTTTTTCAGCCTTGGAAAATATATAAGAGACTTCTTTCAAAAACATAAAAAATCCTACTGACTTTGATTTGGTGGATAACTGTTTTTAAAACATTCATAAACAGTGAAGCAGTTTTGTTAAAAGTTTTTCTAAGAAATGAATGATAATAGAGGAATATTCCAAGGTTTTCTTTTCAAGAATTCTTTTCAAAATACTTTTTTTCTTCATTATAACATCAGGACAGTTGTATTATCATAAAAAGTTATATTCAAGTCATTGTGTGTATGGGTAGGATTTTTCATTGTAATTAATAGTGTAGACAAAAATGAGTGCCATGTCATTGACCCATATAAGAAACGAATAATTCTAAAAAAATAAATGACATAAGTCACTCAATAGGTCTTTATGCGTTTACAAGTTTTTCTACTAATTATCTTTATTAGCCCTTGTAAAAGGCCTGTGTGCTTGTTTATAGATAATGAGTGTGCGGCCTCCTCTGTCTGGAGTGTTGACGTGATTATGTCTCTCTAGCCTCAGGCATATTAGATTGGCATCCATTAAGCACCCTCATTGCGTAGAAGCCGCCAATCCCCCGTCTTCATTTCCCATTTGTCCCTCCTTCAGAAAAAGAGAGATAGCAAAAATCACAGACTGCATGATCTCCTCATGTGCAGCACTGAGATCCGGACACCCCTGACCCTGGTTCTGCTTTCTCTAGGCATGTGTGCATGTGTGTAATTTTCACCCTGCTGTCCAAGACAAGACTGCCTCTCTGGAGTCTTGGATAATTGTGATCCGTCTTTCCCCTGGTTGCACTACGGGCAGCCCTTCCGGCACTGATAGCGAAAGAAAGAGCAACCCGTGCACATGTGGAGAGTCTGCATCTGAACCCCGACCCCCCACATAAATGAACGAGTGCAGCCACAGAGAGAAACACATTCATCCATAAATTCAGACAAGTATAGAAATGACAGATATATTGCAGGTTATAGCATACAGTGTTATTATATGGCAGGAAAGGGGTGTAAATTTTCAAGGTCTCCAGTTCTGTTGATGTTTTTGTGATTTTTTTTTTGTTTCAGCCCCACCAGCTGATGAGCCTTTTTAAGCCTTTGCTCTTGGTCAACTTACAAAGCTCAGTCCATGAGTGTGGATGTGAGAACAGCATGGATCAATTTCTGTTCTTGTTAAAATGTGTCCCTAAATGCCACCAGTAGTTACGGCAGAGGACCACATACGTTGCGTCTAATCCATTCCATGAATTATCAGCACATGCAGCCTATTAATGTTCTCTGTGGAGAACGCTGCAGAGACGCCCAGACTCTGGCTTTTCTGGTGGTTGGAGCAAATCTGTCTAGGATTATAGAAATAGTGGTGTGGGAGACATAGAACCGACCAAAATTCGAGCAATGGTAGAGAAACCCCAAACAGCTGTCTGCAGGATTTGTTGACATTTCTCTGCTTTGCATATTCTCTGCTTGTTTGAGCTGGGTGACATTATACGCTTCATGATGTTTGCTGCTGTTCGGTATTTGGCTTTTAATCTAGTTTCTTCAGTAAAAGGGATAAGATAAAATGATAACGATATATTTGTATCGATACATTTATTAAATGGTAGATGATCTGTATGTCTGTCTGTCTGATAGATAAATGAACAAATATCTATCTGTCTGTCTATCTATTTGTTTATCTGTCTGTCTCTCTGTCTGCTAGATAAATGGACAACTATCTCTCTATCTATCTATCACTCTATTGCTCTGTCTGTCTTAAACAGATGTGTAGATTGATAATTCTGTCTGATTATTTGTCAATTTATGTACCAGACAGATAGCTAGATAGATAGATAAATGGACAAATAAATGGGTAGATGGATAGACACATAGATAGACATATGAACTGATAGATAGAATCTGCCTCCTAGGCAAAACAACAGAAGTCTGATATGTATGTATTCAGCAGGCAGTGTCTGGTGTTTTGAATGTATTGTCCATTCATGCAAGTAAGAGTAGTGCAGGCATCATGAAAGAGAGACACATGAAAGCATGAAAGAGAGTCAAACTTCCCCTATCTGATGTAATTTTCAGATCTTGGGCTCCCCAAACTGAGAGTGAGGTCAAGAGCGAGCTGGCGTCTGCTCTCTGATGGATCTCATATTCACCTTGTGTCCTCCTCCACCCTCCTTTCCCCCTCCTCCTCCTCCTCCTCCTCTGTCACCTCCCAGCTTTGTCATCCCATCCCTGTGCTTCGCTCCCATGGCACTTCTCTCTTTTCTTCTCCTGTTCGCTCTGACAGCTCCTTTCATCCATTGTCTTCCATCGTGCCTTCAGCTCCAGCACTCTCACTGCTCCTACACGGCAGGCATATTCACATTCAGTCAGCACCAATCATTACTTTTTTCTCCCTTTAAAAAGCAAAAATCAAATCCCGAAAAAGATTGATTGGGGTGCGTCGTGTAGTTCAGGTGTTATTGTTGTAACACCATTACAGTGTATTTTAAAGAAAAATACCATAGCAACTGCATTTTGTGTTGATAAGAATTTATAAAGGAAAAATCCAGGGTTTTATTCAACATAGAAAAGAGACTTACGACATCATACCTGAATCAATTGGATTTTGACAAGATTCCAGAGACAAGTATGTTTTCTGAAGTTACATTCACTTTGCCCACAATTTGCAGGGACAAAGTGAACGGAAGTCATTCCGTTTCAATAAAAGTTGGTGATTTGAGGTGAGCAGGACTTTGACAATGTGATGTTGGTGTGTCTGACACCATAACAAAGTTCAACTTTGTGCAAATGAGTGCAGAGTTCAAGTTTATGCAAATAAGCAGTGACATGATGCAGCAACTTCCGATGGCTGAGAAGACAGTGAAGCTCATGTGATCCGCCTACTGTCAGATGCTGTGGTCGAGTGTAGACGATGGAGGAGAAAATCATTTTTCTATTTTGTATGACTTGTTTCTGCCCACATACAGAGACATACACAAAAAGTGATGCATAGAAAAACACATTTCAAATAAGCAGTAAAATTGAGCATGCATTGATTCTCGTTGATGCGTGATGCTTTGTGCATTGTAGCAGTTTATAAACAACTGGTTTCCTTTACAAAATGTTCATTTTAGCAACTGTTTCTTTTAAAAAATGCAATATTATTTTAGCTGCAGTGCAGATTATGGTCAGACTTTTGTAGCTAGAAGTGCAGCACCATGTTACCAGATCAACCAGTGGTGACAAATTGGCAATGCAAGAAATTTTTGCGGAATTCCAATTTATAAAAAATGTGAAGTCAAACATTGTGGTGATAACCATTGAGAGTGGAGAATCTGCAACCTCCAGTGATTTGAATGCTATAGTGTAGGGCTGGGCGATATATCGCATGTGATTGTCATGCGCATTTCGTTAGTAAAGCCGGTTCCCTGATTACTGCTAAATCGCCCTCACCTGCTTTCAAATGGAGCGGCATTTAATATACAGAGCCGTAGTTCACTGACAAGCTACGCAATATCGCATTCATTATCATTATACATTCATTCCCTTTGCGAAATCTTTTTTTACGAGCAAACTGTTCGAAAACTTTGTGTTCGCATCGCAAAACCCCACAAAACTTTCTTGTTTGCTTAGAAAATCTTTTTATTGTCCCCAAGAAACTCAGAGAACATAAAAGCATTGAATCCTAAGTTTTTTTTCATCACCATATCATTTTAGAGGCTCCGTAGAGATGGATGGTAGACAATTTACATGAATTTCCGCGGTAATGTCCCTTGTATTAAGATCTGTGTCCTGCCACATTTTGGAATGCAATAATGCACGTGTTGCATAGTTAGAAGCTTTGCCTTATTCCAGTGTGTTTTGGCACTAAAGGCTTGATTACGTTGCCCTGTGAAGGCCACCTTAAAACCAGATCCTCCACCCTAACTTATTGCCTGTTTCCTCACTACACGGCAGGGGCCAATTGTTAACATTAATGGATCAGCTCAACGCGGCTCTGGTCCTGTTGACGGAAGCCCTGTCAGGGCTGCACATCTGAGATTAGTTTCCCGCCACAGGTGGCTCTGTCTAGTGTCCTTCACCATGCTGTAGCAGAGCAGACCCTCTCTCTGGTGCCTCAGGCCAGGGCTTTTCTAAAACACCCCTGTGGGAGAATCAACTCAGCCCTTAATGCAGATGCAGTGCGCTCAAATACACCCCAAACCTGTACTTTTCTAACACAGTCTCCCCCTCCCTTCTTGTGTTCCCGCAGCCATATTATTTTTGGCTCTCTTCGGGATGTATGTCATCGGGGAGAGTGTGCAGCACACGGTTAATTAGTCTACCTCAAAGCAGGAATAAAGCGCGAGATATTTATTAGTGCTCTTCTAGTGCCACTTGTCACGAACACGTGTTGAGCCTCTGCAACAAACTGTGTGAAAGCAAGTCAGCGGCAGAACCAACAGTGGGGCCTTAAAATGTCAGCACTCTGATTCATGGCCAAAAGTATTCACACAAAAGACTTTTCCTCCTCCATCATGTGTTGTAAGTATTTATTTGATATAATCAAGAGGACAGAGTGGTGTATGTCCCTTGGTGTTTGCTATTCAACCAGTCTCTAACAGGAAACGCGCTGTACTTGGAGCGTTCACTAATGTGTGATAATTTATTGGGCTATTTTAGATGCTTATGCAAGTGTCAGGTTGTTTGATTTTAAGCTGAGAGCCAATAAATCCCAATCCTGTGGTGCTCTAATGCTCCCGTTTATGCATTAGCGTGACAAAAGGAGCTCACCACCACATATTTTTTTTCCTATAACTTGCATATTTATTTTTTGAAGTGTTTGAGTTTACACAAAATTGATTGATTAATGACAAATAAGATGTCTGTAATAAAGGAAAAATCCTTTACAAATCTAGTTCAAGATGCTTGTGCCATATTCTTAAAAAAATAAACCCTTTGTATTGATGTTTTTTTTGAACCAATAAACCCTTTTTAAAAAAAAATTGGCAAAAACTTATATAATTTCTCTTATACCTTAAATACATGTGAATGTACATTTCTTATTAATTTCAATATTTTTAATCTATTTTCAAGGTAGACTGTTTTTATTATTATATTTTTTATTGTTGCTATTTTACAAATATTAATTTGTTAAAAATAATGTAATTTAAGTGGTGGAGAGGTTGCATCAAAACTTTTTTAGAATCTAAATAAGTTGTCATAAAAAAGTCAAATTATTTGATTAGTTTGATGGTTGTACCATATGAATTTGATTTGGCAGATAAAAGTAATAAGCAGTGAAGCAGTTTTGTTAAAATATTAAATATTTTTTCTAAGAAATGATAAAAGAGTATGCCAAAAAATACTTTCTTTTCATGAAACTATTTCTTTTAATGAGGCTTTTTCTTCATTATAAATCAGGACAGTTTTATCACCCTGACATTTTTTAATTTATATCCCCTAAAAATGTCAAAAGGAAATTAAACACAGGCTCATAATAGAGGTGTATTCAAGTCCATTTTAAAGCATGTTTGAATAAATTAATAGATTTAGACAAAAATGTGCATCACAGCATTGACCTTTATACCGAGCTACAACTTGCACATACTCAGCACTTGTCTGTCCACTGTTTCCATCCTCCAGGTCATCCTTCTTGTTAGTCTCATCCTGGACACACGCTGCATTCAGGCTGAAGGGCCGGCCTGGTTTGGGCATGTGATAGACATTAGCACTGGAAGAGAAGTCCAGATCATTATGTTTAAGAGCTTTACAATGCTCATTAACAGCTTTCTACCACACAGTCCTGGCAGGAGATCCTGGCTCCTTCAGCCTTTGGCCCGGCTCCGTTACAGCCTCCTCTCAGTGTCTGAAGACAGACTTTAACCCTGACAGCCCTCTACCTGACACACACAGTCAGCCCCTCTTTAGGGGGTTTATCTTTTTGCACAGCTGGCATAAACCAAGGACAAAGAAGCAGTATTAATGTACTTTCACCATCCACCTCCTTAAGCACTTCATCAGGAATGTTCACAAGGGATCAGATACAGTGATGGCAGTGCATGTTGCAGTACTGATGTCAGATTTACCTGCTACATATGTGGCTCAGACTGGCCACTACTGTTATTTTCATAAGACCACTTAAGACCCACTAAACACACTACCGCTGAGAAGTCTTTAAACAATTTGTCACTGAAAGGTTTCCAGGCAAAGTCTTGATTTAAAGCATCTAATTGAGCCTCAATTCATGGTGAGTTCCGAGACAGTTGATGGAACTGTCACTCGCCAGATTTGACAGGCACTATAAGATTGTCTTATTTAAAAACCATTTTATGCCTTGCAAACCTAAACATTTGGTTTTCTGTGACATTTGCAATTCCTGCAAAAAGATCTAAGCTTAAGTCTAGCTGGTTTTGTTGAAATTACAAGAATGCATAAGTGAGTCTTGGTAGCATTAATAAGAGTAGACTGAATATTACATACATATCTGTAATGTTTTGTCATCTATGCCATCCTTTTTCAGCCAAAGTGTTTATGAATTTATAGTTTTATTATTAAGTTTCTTTTATAATAACAGTATAATTTCCAGTTATTTTTGTAATTTTCTTTGTAAAGGCAAAAAAGTAAAAATAGACATTAAATATGTACAAAAAATGAAAATTTAAAATGAAGATATTCAATTATTAATTCATTAATTTATCAATTATATGATAAATTCCTTTAAAAATGTACGTTTGTCGTTTTTGTTTTCCGTTTCCTAACTATACAGTGGGGATCAGTTGTTAATGTTAATGAAACAGTAAGCAAAAAACAAACAAGCAAATAAAAAGTGTATTGTTGAGCCCCGTACATCGTTATTTTGTAGGAACATGGAAAGGATGCCTTGTGTTCACTGTTTCCTGGCACGTGCATTGTCACAGGATGTCAGTCTTACTCTTAACAAGCTCACATAGAAGCTTTTGAAGGATAACCTTAACCGTAATTCATCTTAAACATGAGTAGTTCTGTCTTTTTTGCAGTTTTAGTGGTACTAAAGTAAACTGCACAGTCTGTCTGCTGAGTTAATGTGCATAGCTGCACTCCAGGTTGTCTGTCTGTGCAGAGAGATGTCATCACAGTAAAAACTTCACGTACAGTATAAGTCACTCAACAGCTTGATTGGTGTGTATTAAAATGAATGACTTTTCTCAACTTTACGAGCCAGTGTGTAATGTACCTCAGCTCGTTTTTAACTCGCCACTTTAATTCTCCCACCTAAAGCTGTTTTAATTCAGCGTGAGGACTTTGGGGATGGCTGCATACCTCAGTGGAGACATTTTAGTGCTGGAAAAATGAATTCTTCTTAAGTGCTTTGCTGTGTTGGTCACCAACCTTAAAAGATATCCATAAAACCCAATTCCCAGTAGGGTCTAAAATATGATTTATGAAACCTTACTTATTAGTGTGTCTCACTTTAAAATGAATTAGCACAGTTCTCACTTTCTCAAAGCTGCAAATGCTTAATATGTACAAATAGGTAGCTGTTTCCATAGACATGGAGTCTTGTTTGACCAAGTCGTAATTTCAACTCACTAATCACTGGCTCCAACACAAGTGTTTGATAGCTGTTTGATGTATACAAAAAAACAATTATAATAATAATCCAGTGTTTCCTTTTTCGTGTTGTCGTCACCATCGTTTAAAGGCCAGCGACTATTACAAAGCAGACTGCGTTAATGGACGCCTTCTTTTTGTAGTTGCAAGACAGTGACTACAGTCTGTATGGTCTTAATACAAGCCTAGTGTTATAATGACAGTTTCTGATGATCTATAATTGCAGTGGCACATATAAATGGAAGTAGAAAATTGCTGTGTCTGTTTCTCGGTATTGTACAATTCATTTGGGTAATTGGTTTGATATCCAATAGCCGGATTGTTTGCGAATCAGACCAAAACACCTGGACCTGGGCTCAAATATAGTTCAGAAATCCAATGGGCCGGTTATAGCTCTTTATTTTCGAGGTCAAGAAAACGAATCCCTCCAGTCTTTTTGTTGATTCATATCAAAAGCAAAACAGGGCATGCTCGCAAAACATTTACTCTGCGCAGAAGGACTGTAAATGTTTTATTAAAATGCCCGAACTGAAAAAACGCAAAGGAGCACCAGTTTGTTTTGGCGTGTGTGGTTTGTTCCATTCTACTGTGGCTGCAGACTACTGGTCTACTGCCGGGCCTTTATTGACTGAATCTCTCACTGTGAGGAGGGGGAAAAAACGACTTTGTATTATAACCGTATGGAGAAAAAAAAATGTTGGCAACAGTTTTTATACAGAACACTTTTTAAAAAAGAGAGACGGTCCTGACCACAAGTCATAAACCTTACTTTATTTAAACTGGCGCTCACCCATTATTTGTTCATAGGGCTTTCTGTCTCTCAGAAATAATGTTCCAGCGCTTTCGGTTTGGGGGAGGGGCATGAGGACAAACTGCTGCCAGGTGTTGTTGCCATGACATTCCATTATGCGATTCCACGTTGCCTTGATGTGAATATTCCAAAATATGATTGCGAATGATGGTTCACCCTTGGATTCTTCTTATTTTTTTAAAAGTCAGTGTACATTTTCATTCATGCTTGAGAAATGACAGAATTCATAGTTTGAGAACTGAAATATTTAATTTAGCATTTAAAATACAACACATACAAGATGAGATGCTTCTGCACCTACATTACCAGCATGGACGAATACCTGGCAACAGCTGCCATTAGTAACGCCGTTGAACTCCACCTCGTTTTGCTTCTTGTCCCAAGATGACAAGTCCATCACGTAATGCTCTGAAGGCTCTCCAACGCCGAGCGCTGCCCTGAATGACCCTATCCTGACAGCTTCCTCATTACCTTTTAATGTATTCATGCATATTCCTCCTCGCTGGCAAGGCCGTCTTTTAATGAGAGGAAACAGCGAGCCGCTCCGTGCCTTGGATCACGCAATCCGCCCTTTGTTTCGATTAACAAAACAACTTCTGATGCATGTGGAAGGCAGGTTCTCCAGGGTAGCCACTGAATTTCCTGCAATATGACAGAGAGAATATTGGCACGTCAGTGGGACACCTCAGTGACTCTGGTAGACGCTATCATTATGTATGTTGGCAATCACCTAAGCTGAATTTTGTGGCGGAAAATGAGGGAGGCCATGTCAGCCTCACTAGCGTGTTATGAGTGGCCTGAAATGCATCTGCTATGAGAGTCGCATTCTGTTTACCACAGCAGGGGGCAAACACGAGAGCCCAGGCATCGCAGGCTCAACGTGCAGCACGGTGAAATGAACAAAATACATACATTATAAGTTTGCCGCTCTTCCTTCGGGAAATATAAAAGAAGCTGATTTCAATATAAATAGAACGGGAGTATGTCTTTACGTCTACTTTGATTGTCACTTTTCAAGCCGTAAAATACCCAGAGGCCTTTCCGTGGCCTCGCTCACATGTCAATGCTAATTTTCCCTTGTTGCCAGGGTAACACATTGGGGAGCCTTGATTTTCTTCCTCTGGTCATCGAGCTTGCGTCTTTCTTCTCAGACAGCTTGCTCAGTGCTTGAAATATCTCTCAATGTTGGGCAATCAAAAATAGGAGAACATCTCAAATCAGGTTCTCTGAAGGCTTAGAATCAACAATGATGTACAGTATTCATTTTCACTGATAAAAAGTATCCCGCTGTGTCTTTCTTGAGAGGTAATTTCTCAGAGTGCCCGTATTGTGTGCGCAAACCCATTGTGGCTACGGTGGAGATACTTATATAAATTCACACCGCAAGCAAATCAGTCTCGAAGTTTTGATAGAAGTGACATCGCTCCTGTAAGAACTCAGGAGGGCGTTATCTGAAAAAGGCTAATCCAATACAACATGCCAGACAGCCACTTTCAAGTATCAAATATTTCGAGCTGTCAGCCGTTGTGGTTAGGAAGCGCAGATGCATACAGCTGTTTCGTAGTCTGCAAATGACCCCTCTCAGTCTCTATGCCCCACTCTCTGACTGACACATTCTGCTAGATAACTGCCGGTGCTGCATCGCAAGCAGCCCGTCCAGCATGTGGTTACCTCCTCAGCTAGTGCACTCGCCTGTTCAAGGGTTACTGCAGGTCAGGATTTCAATGCCTCAGTTTCACACATTCTCATGTGTCCTTTTGCTTGCAATCTCTGTGTTTCTTAGGATATAGGGTCAAAAACGTTGTTTTTAGAGGATTTTTGCTCACATAAGCATTGGCAACTGTGTTTTTTCTTTTCTAATGACTTACTGCAAGTATTGTACGCAAATATCATTGTTTTGAATGGGAAACTTGGGGATTTGTTATTGCAGCTGCACAATGCAAATGCCTGTAATTATATATTTTAAATTATAGAGATAGCAGAGCTGATGACAAATACAGTGGGGGTCCAAAAGTCTGAGAACACCAGGGAACATTTCTTTCTTTAATGCAACATTTTTAATTTCAAAATATATTTTCAGTATAAATGAAGTTCTGCCTTTTGTGTAATGGTGTTATTAGTGGTCTAAATGTTAAATATTTGTCCATTTTCCTCATAACCAGGTGTAAGTTTAGTTACATTGAGATGCTGTTATAGTTTTTCTTAATATTTTGTATTAGTTTCTTTTTTTTGCATTTTCTGAATTTCATTTTAATTTTAGTTCATTTTAGCATTATTTAATGTCTGTTTTCTATTCATTTTTATTTCATTCATATTCATTTTTATTTTTTATTGATTTTTTTGGAGAAATGTTTATATATATATATATATATATATATATGCTTTTTAAAATATATATATATATATATATATATATATATATATGTATATATATATATATATATATATATATATATATAATTTTTTTGTTAATACAGTTAATATTTTACTAGACTCAACAGAAAATGTTTTTTTTTTTATGGTTATAGCTTTAGTTTTAGTTTTAGTTAACCATAAAACCCTACTCAAACATTTGTCAAAAACCTAATATGCTTATTTCCAGACTTACATGCAAATTTTAATTTTATTTTATTTTATTTTTTATTTGGCCTAATACTAAGGAACCCACTTTTTATATGATGTAGTTTATGTTTTTGTTTGGAAAAACTTCAGACTGAGTTTATTATTTTGTTGTTGTTGTTGTTGTTGTTGTTGTTGTTTTGTTTTTTTTTTGTGTGTGTTTTTGCTGAATATGATTTTCAGCAGCTGCAGTAATTAGTATTATCTCTCAGCTTTCATTGACCTTATTGTTAATGACATAAATGTGATTAAATTTGACCATAAATTACTTAGTATAAGTACAAACTTATTAGTTTTTTGTGTAGATTTCACATAATTTTTACGTACAACTTATTGCATGCAAGAATGTAAATAAGGTGACTTAGGACAGGGGGCAGAGCGAGTGAGGAAAGACCAAAATGACAGGGAGTTTAGTGCCGAATCCTTTTAGTAGACCACTGACACATGAATGAGGGGAGAGTGAGAGAAAGAGAGAAAAAAGTAGACAGCCAATTTGGGAGTAATGCAACTAAAAACAGACAAGTATAATTTCATCCATCTGGACAGATGTGTAAAAGCGCTCCTCAGAACATTCCCCATGATTCCCCCTGATTGATCTTCCCCCGGACTGAAACACCTATTATTAGCCATGAGCCTAATAGCACCAGGATGGCTTGCTGCTCTCCCAGAGGCCAATTCTCTGGTCATATCTCACTCACTGCAGCTGTAGAAACCAAACAGGGGTGACTGAGAGAGACGAGAGGAGGCCCTGGACAGAGAGAGAGCAGGATGTGTGGATGAGGTGCTTCATATTCAGTCAATAGATTTCTAAAGCACACGTGTGTCAAACAAAACAATAACATTGTTCATGCAGGTTTCCATTGTCATTTAGGAAGAGCATTTGTACACCCACCTCAAAAAAAGCATTTATTGAGCTGCTGAAACAAAAGAATGGCTTGTGTACAATGAAATCCTCCCGGTTATTTGAAATATATCATAGTTTAAAGCTACAGTTTTACTCTGAAAGAAATGTTTATTGAAGGCCACAGCTGTGAAACATCAAACGATGCTGGTTTTGCTTGAATATTCAAGAGACTCCACAAACGCTCGCCTTCTTCCTCCGTTGGACTGCTGGCTTTTGGAAAAGAAGGAAAGCAGTTGAGGCAAGCCTGAGAGTCTATGATTGACGGCTCGCCACCCATGCCATGCCATTTAAACCGCCACATGTCCCGAGTCTGGTATGATCAGATCCATTTTGATCCAGATCCAAACTCAAACAACATTCCCACTGTCCTTCATCTTTGCTGCTCTATATGGAGATGATTTTCAGTCCTCAGCCCACCCTCAGAGGGACCCCCCCCCCCACCCCAGTCACACACAAATCTACCCCTCAAGAAACATACCTGAATCTCTGTTATTTCTATGCCATCTCTCATGGAATGTTTGGAAAGCTTCTTTACTGTTGCCTCTCGGATGTTTTGTACGGTCATCCCGTAGAATTATTTGACTGTATATTCAGCATTCTTTTGAACACCCTCTCCTTACATTGATTGAATGAGCTCCTTGGTTTAATGCATTTCCAAGAGCAGTTATCACTGTGATTGCCGGCGTGTGTTTTGGTAAAATGAGAAAAGCCGAAAACCCTTCAGTTGAAATGGCTGTTAAAGTTTATGAAAATAAATGCTAAGGGGATCGTTTTTTGTTGTGGTTTTTTTATGTTTTGTTTTTTGCTCCACTTTAATGCGCTTATATAAGCTTAAACAACATTTGCGCAGATGATTTTAGGAATAAATTCACAGATTAAATGTACACACTATTATTTGTTTTGTTTGCTTTTTTCTTTTTTTTTCTCCTGTATTTTTACGCTTATGCATGCTACTGCACAAAAGGCCTATAATTTAATAGTCTGGTTAATGTTTAGTTATGATAAATTGGGGCGGGGGGTTCTCTAAATTTCAATCTACACAAAAATAATGTATCACCTTTAGTGCATTTGCAGCATTTAATCTGAAATAAATGGAAGATATGTTGTGTCTTCCATTAACCTTACAGCCATTAATCCATCATTACTATGCAAAACAGCCAAAAATCCTGAGACTAATGTTTTTGTACCAAACACTCATTTTTTACTTGCATATGCCTAATAGTGTGTCTGGTAAAATATACATTAATCCTTTCTTATGACTTAATGTATAATGGATTTGCTTGCTATTTCAATTTAATTCTCTGCCAATTTTTCCAGTACCACTTTTAAATACTAATAACTAAATTAAAAAGCTTGTGTTTTTAAGCATTAATTTATTCCCGCAAGCCATTATTTGGCTTCACAGCTTCACTGGTGTAACTGTGCAGTCCTTATAGCTCCCGCAGAACCTTTTGTGAGTGAATTTCAAATGTTCTTCATCAGCTAAGTTTGTAGTTTCAGCTAGTCTTTGTATTTTTGCTCGTCATTTGTGATTTTTAAGCCATGAACAGGAGCTTGAGAAATGCACGCAGCTCCTGCAGACTGGTTTTCATGTGAACCATGGCAGGAGAATGAATGTGGTAGGCACAAGGCGGTTCTCCAGGTGTGACTTTTTTTCTCTGCTTTTTTACGCCTCATCAAACTCAATGTTCTTGAGTTTCAGGCAAACAATTATTGTCCGTGCTTCATTGTTTGTGCCACTTCCTCACCTGACCTGAGGACATCCAGATCAGGAAAACTTCTCCTTAAATCACACGCAACATCAGCCCACCAAATGCCAGCACAAAAAAGCATGAGCTACAACATTATTTGAATAAATAAATAAATAAATATTATTTTTGTTGTTGATGAATAAATAAATAAATAAATATATATATAAAATAAATAAATAAATAAATAAATAAATAAATAAATAAATATATATATATATATAAAAAATAGGCCTAATCAAAATATCAGCTAAATTAAGCAAATACAATTGGTATGTTTTGTTGTATGGATACATGATTAACACACAAAGAAACCGTAGCTGGACCAGCTTCAATCAAAGATCAAAATCTATCAGAGCCAGCTAATAGCAATGATTATAAATAATGGCTATGGGTGGATAAATAGCTCAGGCAAATGCACTGCAGGATATAGGCGCTCCAAAAGCTGTGTTCAGACAATGCAGGCACAAATTCAAGATAAATATATACAGATAGATAATTTTTTTTTACTAGGATTAGTACACACATGGAGCACCGTCGAGGTAAACCACCTGCCTATGCAAAGATTCATATGCAAAATACTATCCGTTCAAAGGCCACAGGATCTCCGTATCACGTAAATATTAATATAGCCATTGATTTCACCCGCTTTTAAAGATCAAAGAGAAATCAGTGGATTAAACGATGCTGTGAATGTGAATAAAGAAATGAATGTACGATGTTCTGATAAATGGAGTGCCTAAAAAAAATATTTTTAAAAAAAAATATTTTTAATTCTAACTGTAGACTACCTGGCGTTGTTTCAAATGTTTCCAGTTAAAATGGTTGAGAAGTGACGCATACATGTTTCAATTATTCTGTAAGCAATAGCATCAATTGTTAACCATAGCTAAATTGCATTTCGATTTCAATAACAGAAATATCACTATAAATGATAATCATAATCAGAACAATACCAAATAAGTATTTAATATTATTTCTTCCAATAACTGAAATACAACAAAATATTATTTCTTCCAGTTAATAGTTGGGATTATATATATGAATTCCAACTATGGGAAGAAATAATATTTCGTTGTTTATCGTACATTTTTCCGATTAACATTTACAGGCTACTGTCACACATGGAAATAACTGTCATGCTGATCTCCTGCTGTTAATATTTACGAGTTTATCCGTTTTGGCGAGCAATGACAACTGTGCTGTTGCTTATCAAAATGATGATTATATGGTTGTCTTCTAGCAAGTCTTGTAAACTTGGCTTTTTTCACCTGTGAAATGTCTGGACAAGGAGTGTTGGTTATTCGTGCATCTCGAACAGGGCCTGTTTTCCGCGCGCTTGTTTACCAAATACGCATGTTGTGGTCGGCCACTGCGAGCCCAAATAACAATAAAGCATGTGTCTGTCATGACACGTAAACCTACTATTCGTTGGGTGTGTTTTCAAACTGTCATAACAAGTAATATTCTGACAAACTCCTCCCTGAGTCTTTGTGGATTACAAGTTAAGAAATATTATCAATACGAGTCGAATGACAAGCCACTTGTCAAAATTATAAAAACAATTAATTTCGTAGCCTATGTGTTCCTGCGATTATTTTATTATTGTGCGAGTATAATGAATGTGCAAATATTTCAATAGACCTTCAGTATTTATTAAGACTTAAAATAATGCTATTGTAAACAGTAATAGGCTACGTGAACAAATATTGCACTGATATGCAAACAGAAACAAATTACACTTTGCTTTACATTTAGAATGTATTGAAAATGCGTAATTATCTCCGGTGCACATCGGGAGCCCATTACATTTGCAAGTGTTGAATTCAAGCCTCAGAAAAGCAGCTAACGAAATTTTACAAAATGAAAGGGGGCTCGGCACAAGGAAAAAAGTGTATCTTTGTTTGCCCCTCTTTGTTTACCGCGGGATTTTTTTCATTTTACTAATTCATTTCAATGGCTTTCAAACTGGAAAATGGAAATGTTGCTCTTGCCCTCTATTTCAGCAGCCGCGTCCTGGCAACAGAGCAATTTTCTATCATCAGGGATAAACGGCATCGAACAGTACATTCGGATAAAAAAGCCTGTGATTGCTGGCCTTCCTGTCTGTCATCTCTCTAGAAAATCCTCTCCCCCAGACCTGAGCCGTGTGCTGTCAGAGCTAATAATGTCTTCTATTAAGTCGAAAAAGAACACTGAAAAATCCCACTGTTCTCAATTGTGCAACATTCTCAAAAGATGAAAGATTTTTCAGCAGAGCCACCTTCATGTAGATGAACTGAAAATTAATGCTCATAAGAGGCAACGTGCGCTTCTGCTTTGGCTGTAATTTTGAAATGAACATTGAAGTATCCTTTCAGCTCTGTGTACTACACAGTCGTATGTTCTTATTTTCTAGAGACAAACTAACTTCTTTGTTGTAGCTACATTGGGATGAAATATCCGATGCAGTAGGCTACGTCAAATGCACAGAGACGCAAAGCTAATGCTATATCTGTGACATTAGGCCTCGCTCGCTCGTGTTAATACATAGCTAGCAAAAATGGACCGTTACGCTATGATCTTAAGACCATGGTCACCAAACCGTGACCACTGTTAGTGTAAAGTTACATTAATCAACCCACCAGTCAATCAGGAGGAGCTTTTAGCAAGAATGAGGATATGACGCGAGAATTAACAGCTCAAAAACATGCCTATTTAAACATAAAGGCTATTTCGACACTTATAATCTTATTTTAATTTAAAATAACTTAAAGGTCTGCCCTTTAACAATCTAAATGTTTAATCGAATTTATGCCTATATTTTTAACAGGTAGCCGATTACATATTTCCATCTTTTTATGTCTCTGTTTTTGTAAACCGGCTTCCAATCTAATAAAGCATCTTATCCGAAATGTTTACCGAGCCAGTTAAATATTTAGAAATAAAATACGTGATTTAATATGAGACCTAGGCTAAATGGCAGGGAGGGGTCTGGTGGTATTTGTTATCCTCTCTTGATTTCTATTGTAGTGATCTCGCGCAGAATACCGACAGCTGCGCGTGCTATCCATCTGCCTTCGCTTTGCCTCGCCACTTCCTCTGCTCAGCAGCCATGGAAATCCGTCGACGCCTGCGAGTCTGTGTACAGCCGATGGGCTTGAGTTCGGGAGAGCAGACCCGTTCAGCCGCGTCTGTACAATCAAGACGGTGTCTTTCCACCCGAGCCGGTCAGTAAGTCTGTTCGGACGAATGACAACAAGATCCGGGGCGCTTTCGGAATGAAGACGATTCCATTTCAAACTAGTTTTGTGTTAAGGCTCAGATAAGGCTGCATGGATGCACTCGAGCGCTGGCATGTCCACACAGATCCCCTCTCTTTCTTTTTGACAGATTTGTAATATGATGCTTATGGGTTTGCATGCATGCTTTGCTATGATTATATTCTCAATAATAATAATAAAAATTATATCATTTAAATAAAAAATTAAATACATTTAAATAATTTTTCAGCAATAGCTACTAAAGACGAGTTTGGTTTCGCCTTTATAATACAGAAATTATAATTAAAATATTATTTTGTGCCATTTTTGTGTTTGTAATGAATTTTTTACTTCAATTTTTAACTTGTAACACAATGGTTATGGTGTTCTCAAACTAACTCAAAGGCACTCATATTTTATTCATATTTTTATTTTTCTATTTCTGCGCATTTTTTCCTCAGATTCTTTAATACAATTTTTCTACAACACAACACCATTTACGATAATTCTGCAGCTCGTAAATTCATTTAGTTTTAATTGACATACGAAGCCTGTGTACAATATATGCTGAAACAGATTCACTGGCCTGTTGCAGAATATTGTCAGCATTTATCAAATAATTTAATAGCTCAATCCCTGGATAATATAGTCATTCTTAGCAATTCTAGATATGTCCTCAATTTGTCAAAGGTAAACTGTCAACACAGCTAGCAAAGTTACCAAAACATGAAGTCTCGATCAATTAAGCACTTAAAATGCTAGAAAGCATAATTGGAAGATTTGTTTGTCATGCCATGGCTATACGTCCCTGGTTTCGCTCTCGCTTTACAAACATTTTCACACTGTTCATGCAGCAGAAATAATCAATAAAATTCCTGATCACCAGTTATCTCATTTGACAGTTGCATTTAAGCAAATTGTGGCAGATTTTAAAATATATGTATATATATATATATATATATATATATATATATATATATATTATATATATATATATATATATATATATTTAAAAGATACAAAAACATTCACACATTCAGTAAATATTATTCTTCAAACGAATGAACTAATGCTCCACGTTTCCTCTTACCTGGCACAATTCTTTTGAACTCAAAATGTTTGATATCTTGACTACAAGAAGAAATCCAGAAGCTTTCAGAGCGACCAGCTGCCTTTCTTTCTCTCCCAAGTTCAGTCCACCATGGAAAATGGTTATCTACGCCGCTTGTGCACTCTTAAATCCGGCAAAGTAAATAACATCCCTAGTAATAATAGCAAGGTACGCAGTTCTTGTTACAGAAAGGGAGAAAATTGAAACTAAATGCTGCATTTAGGGCTACCATTTTTGATAAGAGGATAATTGAGGCGACACTGGTGTATAATTAGCGGATAATTTATGCTATATCCACTTTTAATCCACCTCCCAAAATAAACAAGGTCCATAATCATTACAGACGAATTGTTCTTAATTTTATAGCGCCAGTCTGAATACAGTGTAAGGGATAATCAAAGAGGATTTGAATATAACTGATTGCGACCATAATTGCTTTTTCATTACCATTTAAAGTAAATGTATGCCATATCATGAGGAAACTCGTTGTCTATAAAATAAAAATTGAGTGAGATGAGAATGAAGAAAGCCTTGCAGTTGTAGGGTATATTTACATCGTGGTTTATAATGTGATCGCGATTTGCCAAACCACAAACTGCACTCTTAATTTGCATACATTTTCAACTGTGACTGGCTCGTGATTACTAGAAGGAAAAGCTGTCACAAACCCGGGCCTTTCAGTGACTGGGGCTTAATTAAACCAGAACCTATCTGGCGTGAATCCTCTCTGAAGATCCTTAAAACATGCCTTTTCTATTACGACAAATCCTAATTTACATCAAGGCGTAACTAATTCCTACAACTATATAATAAATCCAACGCTATCTCACGACCAATTCGTACGTATTTTACGAGGTGGCTAATTCGTACGAATTTGTACGACCTCACTCGTACGATTTCGTACGATTTGGCTAGACCCCACTGACGGGTAGGTTTAGGGGCGGGGTTTGGTGTAGGTCATTCGTACAAATTCATACGAATGTGCAACTCGTAAAATACGTACGATTTGGCAAAAAATCGTATGAATTTGTACGAGTGTGGTCGTACGAATTCGTACGAATTAGCCACCTCGTAAAATATGTACGAATTGCCGTGAGATCGGGCTGGTAAATCACACCCTATTTATTTAAGCGTTGTTCTGTGTGGTTTTATTTGTGTTGTGTTATTATTTTGCTATTGTGGATTCTGCTGTTTTTAGGCTAAATGCATTTAGAGATGATCGTCCATAAAAGTGAGTTTGTAGTTGTACATAAGGCAATGAATTCGCTGTCCTGTATCGTATTCTATCGATTCGATGCATTCATTCAGTGTTTGCGCGGTTTGTAGGCTAAACGTTAGCTATTTGGCACCTCTGCCGCGGCTAACAACCACACTAATAACTACTACGACAGCACCCACAACATCTCCTCAGGACTCGCGTATCTGAGTGGGAATTTAGTGAATATCAGAGGGATATCCCAGCATTATTATTCTCCACATGGTTATGGCTATGGTGGGAGCTGTTAAGGTAGGTTAACTCGCTGTGAAGTCTCAGCTAAAGCAGAGAACTGATGACGTTAGGTTGAATGACCAATCGGAAGGCGCTGCCCTTTGGAGACAAACCATTTTACTTGTAGTGGCTGCATCAAGTCTGGAAGCAAGGACTCAAATTTAACAGAATCCACCTTAAAATCTCTGCCTTTACTCAAGCCCACCTTCCACCATACCGCGTGAGAATTACAGGACCAAAAAAAGGATAAATTGTGGAGGTAATAACGCAATATCTCCTAACCACGGAGAGAAAGAAACGAACACAACGAAAGGACTCATTTGGACTTCAGAGATAGGGGGTAAGTGCTCTCAAAGCAGAAAATTTGATGATGACCATGACTACAATGGCTGACGGTCTGGAGGCTCAAGACTCGTCAAAATCTGCTTTCATGGAGTTTGGACAGCAATCGCACTCACAACAGAGCTCCCCGTCGATGGCCGCCAGCCATTATCCGCTCCACTGTCTCCATTCCGGATCTCATCATCATCATCAGCACGACAGCTCTCCGTACTCCGGCTCGAACTCCTATAACAGGTCGCTACCTTACTCCTATGTAAGCCATCCCCACCACAGTCCATACCTGCCGTCCTACCACAGTAACGCCAGCGGAGCACAGACCAGGTTAGACGCCACAGGTAAGCGTATTTGCACGCGTAAACATACAGCTGTTTTCATTGCTATACGTCGATAAATGTAACAAGGACATACACTGC
This sequence comes from Cyprinus carpio, assembly GCF_018340385.1. Classification (NCBI taxonomy): domain Eukaryota; kingdom Metazoa; phylum Chordata; class Actinopteri; order Cypriniformes; family Cyprinidae; genus Cyprinus; species Cyprinus carpio. The sequence goes on from NC_056615.1 coordinate 14,778,807, forward strand.
AAGTTCGTATTTAGAGCACCTTACCCGCTCTCTTTTGTTCTCGCCTAGTTTTTCCCGTCCTATGTCAGCGATAACGGTGTTCTCCTCAAAATGATTTATTGCGTTCTGCCAGTGATTCTACCCACCATTGCAAATTATAATTAGCATCTAATTGTCTCCGTCTCGACGTGTCACTACATGCAATTTCCTAAATATGACAGACAATGTAATTATGCTATAGAGTGCTTGAATGAACATTACAGACTATTTGTGTTTGTCGAGAAAAAAAAAATCGCATTTAAAATTCTGTACAGACTTATACATTTATGTGCGGGAATCATTCCACAATATTCACCCTTTTCAGAACAGCAGAAAACAACAGTGATTGAAAATGGAGAAATACGTTTCAACGGAGGAAAAGGCAAAAAGATCAGAAAACCGAGGACGATTTATTCCAGTTTGCAGCTCCAGGCACTAAATCACCGTTTCCAGCAGACTCAGTACCTGGCGTTACCAGAGCGCGCGGAGCTGGCTGCCTCTCTCGGGCTCACACAGACACAGGTGAGATGTGGACTCATTTGCATTATTATTAGTGTGTTGTGCTTCTCATTTAGGTTGATTATTATATCTTGATTGTTGTTACTGATAATGGTGGAATAATGGTGTTTTGGAAGTAGGCTGTATAATAGCCTACGTTTGTTCGTTTTTTTGCCCTGACAAAAATAAATTCTCATGTTACACTAAATTAGACATCACCTTCACTTAACAATTTAGCAACCTAAATTTTTTATTTGTCTTTCAGGTAAAGATATGGTTTCAAAACAAAAGGTCCAAGTTCAAGAAGTTGTTAAAACAAGGCGGTAACCCTCACGAGAGTGACCCTTTGCCCGGCTCCATCGCCCTGTCCCCGCGCTCTCCAGCTATTCCTCCTATCTGGGACGTCTCAGCCTCCTCTAAAGGAGTAAACATGTCTGCTAACAGCTACATGCCCGGTTACTCACACTGGTACTCGTCGCCTCATCAGGACGCCATGCAGAGATAAGCAACTAGCCCTTTTTTAGGCCAGAGGCCTTGGTGTTGACATCCTGTCTTCGCCCAGTTCACGTGCGCTAGGACGCACATTGTCATCGGCTTAACATCCTTAATAGAGACCTGTTCTGGCCTATTAAAGGGACGATTTCTTTTGAAGGATGAAGACATGTGGTGTGGCGAAGGTCAACAATGGAACTAACTGTTGATTGCATCATAAACAGACTGATTAAAAATCTGTTCTCACGTTTGACTCTAATCAAACATTCAACGCCAACATGAAATCGGAACAGGAAGCTAAACGTTTTGTCACATCACACGCGCACGCACGCGCTTGAGTCGCATTTGAAAACGAACTCAAACCTCTTGGGTAGATGTTTCTGATCATGCAAAAGCAAGCAGTTTGATTGTAAATATATTGTCCGATTTTAGTTGTTAAAACTTTTTATGTTTTGTCATAAATGGAGTAAACATGACTTCAAGTATCGTGTCGTGCCATTTTTCCTTTTGGAGACATTATGAAAAGCTTTTTAGAATCAGTTATGAATTTGATTATTGGAATAATCTGCATTGAATAAATAATTTCTTTATAAAACATACAAAAATAGGACTTATAAACGACTTGCACAGTAATATCTAAATAGTTACCTCCACATTTTGACATTTTTTCTAATGCTGGAAAGATATCTGATGCAATAGTAAAATAGCTTACCCGACCTGGTGGATTCTCAAAGTGTTTTTCCTACAGAATAGAGCTGCATCTTGTCCATCTTGTCATTCTCTAGCTCAATTATTAAGGTATTGACAAAATGTTTTTCCCCTTTCTCTCTGCCTTGATCTGGGAGACGCTGAATGCCTTTCGCCACAGGATCGATCCTGAACAAAGCACCCAGCTGCAGTCTCGTTCAATATGAAGGAGATATTTGGGACAATTTATGGGTTTTATCCAAGAGAGGGTTTTTTTTTCCATTCTCATAAATGCAGACATAATTAGGGTAATTTTTGATGTAGCCCGCTGATTACAGCGTTTTTACCGTCAAAGATAATTACCTGTAATTTTCTACCACTTTTAATACTAAAAGGCATCTTTATTTGGATTTGAAGTGGCAAAGACGAAACAAAAGATGAAATTATTCGGTTATTCATGTACAAATTGCCGAGGAGAGTGAACGCTTGGAATATTATCTAAAATTACAATGTTGAATAGGGAGACGAGAAGCCCCTGCAGCTGTCAAATCGTGGATGCCCCAGTCGCAGAGAATGAGGCTTGATTTTCTAAAAAGGTTCCCTCACCAGCGGATTGGGATGGTTCATTTAGATGTTTGCTCTGTCTATAGGAACATAACGTAGGCTATATATGTTGAAATAGGAACTGTCGAAAACACGCTTGTCATTAGTTTCAGCACTAGCCTATGCACACAGAAATGTCTTCAAAAGATACCCTGAGATTTTTGCAACCTAAAATACTACGTCTAAATCTTTGTTGGATGAATCAAAACTGATTACGCGTAATAATAAAAACGAAATGTGTTTGTGAGAGTTAAGGCCCCTACACATAGACAGACAGACAGAGACACGATCAGACACTTAACCGTGGATACCGAATTGCACGGTGTTAACAATACTGAGAATTAACCTAACCTAATTGTGAGAAAGCACTCTTAGGCTAAATATGCAAGAATGTGTGTGCGCGCATGTGAAAAATGGAGAGATAAAACACTAATATATATCATGACCGGTACATCCCAGCGTTCGTGTCACACCTTTTCCTGTAAAATAGCCTGGCTTTCTTTCCCAAGTCGAACTACAGATCATAACAATGCCCATCCATCAGCGACACTCAGACCAGCCAACAACAAAACAACATGGTAATAGAGCAACACTTACCTTCGATAAATGTATTGTTTGGCATACATCAAAATATCTGGTTTCAATGTTTCAATAAAGATACCGTTGTGAAAGCGGACGCTCCTGTGTACCGCTTGTGTTGAGTAAGCAAATCCAGGTGTGAAAGTGTTTGCACACCCCGACACCTCTTATATATTGCCTGCAAAATTAGCCGTTATTACTGTCACTGTTTAGTGATGGTGAGCCAGGGAAAAAACCTTCTGCAATCAAGAACCAGGCGCATCTTTGCAAATTATAGATAATTGTAAATGTCCAGATTATGATAATGGAGCTAATCCTGGTGGAAGTATAATTATTGTTGAGTGTTACAGTTGAGGGTGTCCAGTAAAGCTAACTGTCATTATTTATACACGGTTTGCAGTGAAATCGTTGAGTGGAAAATGTTCAGTTGGAATTTAACAAGGCTCTCGATATAATGGCATGGAATATAACGTGTTTGTGTACGTGAAATAGAAAGAGAGGCAAAGTTGGAGTTGATGGTGTGTGTGTGTGTGTGTGTGTGTGTGTGTGTGTGTGTGTGTGTGTGTGTGTGTGTGTGTTTTGAGCGTGAACGCAACGTCTGCGTGCGTAAGCGAGTGCGTGTGGGGAGGGGTGCGAGGGACATAAACAAAACGCATAAGCCTATTAGTACTACGTTATTCTCATAATCGTGTCATGGCTTTCTATTGGGTATATTCGTCACGTCGACTTGGTGTTTATCTAGGCTTTCAAATAAAAGCATAAACAATAGGCCTATAGCTTGTGTAGCGATTTACTTTTTGTTTTATAGTTATGGTAACCATTATTTTTGTGTTCAGAGCATGGCAAATACCAATTCTGTTCTGGTGTTATGGGGAAAAGTCAGTCTCCAGTTAGGCTATATTTATTTTATTATTATTATTATTATTTACGAATGGACTTAAGCTTGTGTATTTTGAACATTGACGCTCACTGAACACTTGTGAGGAAATAGCCTATCGACTATCCGCGGGACTGATTTTTTATTATATTGGTTATAGGCCTACAATATTATCAACTCCATAGTCAACAAAGAAAATATCAAACTAAGCCATGCCCTGATTGATAGTCCTTTTCACGATTTATCGTGGCATTCAGCTGTAGAAATGTTAGCACTGGTTTTAATGAGATGTTCAGCATTTTTCCAGGAGGAGGATCTTTCACGGCTGGGTTGTGGTCGCTGGAGCCGGTCTGCCCCCACAGGCATGCGGACTGCCTCAGATCTCCGCGCCGTCCCTTCGCCTCCTCACTACAACTCAAAGCTACTAATTGTAAGGAACACAAAGACAGCAAGGAAGAGCACACTGTTTGCCAGACCAAATTTTTCGTTCGTCAGGGGTGGTTTTAATCAAGATAAAGATCAAATATTCAGTTCTACTAACGTAAAAACATCTAAAATGTATTTGGAATTAGCTAATAGATTAATAATAATAATAATAATAATAATAATAATAATAACCAAATACATTCAGTTAAAATGTTACGTTTTCATTTAATTAACTGAAGACCAAATCCGAAGCAAATCTTTTTTTTTTCTTTTTTTTTATTAATCATATAAAAATGTTATCTATTTCTTCTCCATTAAATAGTGACTCAGCCCTGAACGAACGATCCCAAAATGTTAATACATTATCATGGTTTTCTCAAATTCCATTTAGAAATTATTTCTTTTTTGGGGGGCTGCAAAGTTAAAGTCCCTTTAGCAATCACAGAAATTTCGAGCAAACTGCATATCACAAAGGCTCAAAAGCCAAAGAAAGTGCTCGGTGCATTGATCTGTTTTGAGTTATAAATTAACTTAAAAAAGACAAAATGTTTGATAATTAAAGAAAAACACATTTATTTGGGGTTGTCCTTAATGTTTTGGCACATCGTCGGATGTACGCGTTGAGGTCAAAATTCAAGGCACCATTCAGAATGTTTGGGTCCATTGTCCATTTAAAACATTTAATAATTCTTCCAAATGCAATAAATTACATGCACACAATTTACACATTATACACGTTCTTCTAGGACTGCCATATCGATACATTGCATATTCCTCAAAAAAAAAAAAAAAAAAAAAAAAAAAAGTTAACACCAGTCCAATATACAACAAAATAATAAACCAATTTCAGTACAACGTTCCTGATCCCAGTGCCAACGAGTGCTGTAACGTGCCGGGTGCCTGAAGGTGAGAATTCATTGCCCCGGTGGAGGAATACCAGGACGAGCTGGCGCTTTCCAGAAACGTGGATACCGGTGTGATAATATTTTGCGGCTGATGGTGAGGTCTCTGAGGTCCCTGTGAGTCCCAGACCGCGGGAGACTGCGGTGAATTACACGCCATCGGGTCGCTGGAGCTCGGACTGTGTTCTGGAGGCAGCTCGCCGTTTTTCATGATCTTCTTCAGTTTTGATCTCTTATTCTGGAACCAAATTTTCACCTGTGAAGAAACAAAAGGTTTTATGAGATTCTGAGGACGAATTCCTTTATAAAGCATTATGGCTGTTCCTGTTAGATTTATACTTCTTAATAAAAAATATATTTTCTAATGTCGTTAACATCGTTTATTATTTTAACAGCCTTTGAAAAACAGGCTATTAAATGTCAAACAAGCGCTTGTGTGATTCCCCACGTTGCTGCAAGCTCATATTAATATTTTAATTTAAAGTATATAGCCCCTTTATTATGAGTATTACATAAAAGACAATAGAATAAAACATTTAATAAAATATTGTCGAACCTGTGTCTGTGTGAGTCCCAGCGATGCGGCGAGCTCGGCTCGCTCTGGAAGCGCGAGGTACTGCGTGTTCTGAAACCTTCTCTGTAGAGCAGCGAGCTGGAAACTGGAGTAGATGGTGCGGGGCTTCCGGACTTTCTTGGGTTTGCCGTTGACCATCCTCACCTCGGGCTCGGCTGTTTCTTTTTCTAACGGGTGAACAAAAAAAATTGATAAATGCGTGGGGATAGAAAAGCACTCTCTCGATTGTTGTTAATTCTTGCAGTGATTTATTTCAAACGTCGCAGTGATTTCATATTGCTACTCACAATCACTAAGACTTTTGATTGTCAGAGGATAATTTCTTAAATTTTTTTAAGAAGCTCGTATTTCTACGCAATCTATTTTTTTAAATGCATGCAGTGTTTTGCATAGGCTATGTATAAATAAAACACAGTAAATCGTTACAGAACCCATTTCGAATTAGATGCAATGCTGCAACAGCTTAAAATTATGTCCAGCTTAGTTACAAAATTCAAACCTTATAATACGAAAACTGTAATACCCTGGTTTTACAATAGTTTCAACAATAATGCTCAACCATGATAATGTGTATTGTGTACAATACCTAGTAGTAGCCTAGTTGTAGTTGTTGTTGTAATAAAAATATTATTATTAATAAATAATTGAATATATTATAGACTATTATAACTGACCTTGCGGGCTCGGTTGTGACTGCACCCTGTTATATGTTCCGGCATACTGGTGATATGCTGTGGAGTAGGAGCCGTAATCAGGGTAGGATTTTGCAGAGTAATTTCCAGAAGATCCATTGACTCCATGGTATTGGTACTGATAGGCATTAAGAGGTTTCCCATACGTGCCCGAGTTCGGTGAACAATAGCCATGATGAACTCCTCCAGCAGGGCTGTAATAGCCAGAATCCGTGGCTGTCGACTCCGGCATGGTTGGAGATTCCTGAGATGGATGATGCATCGTGGAGAGCTGAAAAGGGTTTTGAAAATCTGCAGGTTTAATACTCGGAATCCTTCTGTCGAATACTCCAGTCATAGTTTGGATAAGACAACGTAAAAAGGCAGTCTAACTCTATAGGGGTCCACAGAGTCTACACTAACATTGTGTGTGCAAGCGTCAAGCGTCTCTCTTGAAGACTGCTTTAAGCCCCGCAGCAAAGACTTGGTTAAATCCTAAATTGCGCTGTTACGCACTGCAGGGAGGATCTAGTGCCATTGGCCAAGGAGCACAGCAGACAGCAGTTACTCCCCAACTCGTTCAACCAGTTTCAGAAGAACAAACAAAAAACTTAATAGAGGTATTTATGGTATGTTTACAAACAAATTGAAAGGGAAATTGATTATTATTTGATATAAGTCACTCACTGGACGAAAAGACGACGGCTGCTGATCTATTCCATGTAAAGCTACCTCTAACCATGCAACAGAAATGTCTGATTCCTTAAATACGTTTTACTTTAAATGCAGATACCATTACATATCCAGATATTGTTTTCTTTAGTTAGGAGACGTTTTGCGGATTAAACAGTTTTTTTTTTTTGTTTTGTTTTTTGTAGGCCATTCTGTTTAAATCTCAGATTTCTGTTGTGTCTGTGCTAATCTACATATTACTTTGCATAAGGTAACCAGAAAATGCGCAATTTTTCAGATTACAATAATTTACCATTCAACACTAAATCAAATAATATGATTAAATGTCCATCTCTGTCAGTAGCGGGTGCTTGAGGACAATTTATGGCAGCAATGCATATAAAGGCCTACTTACAGCACTTTAGTGTGACTGATTTTATAATGACACAAACATTGATATGTACAATATAATTTAACGACTCAAAATTTTGCTAGTTTGTACTATTATTGTTCCTTAAATGTTAATGAAAAGTCGTCCAGCAAGCGTTGAGCGAGGGAAGTCAGCAATAGTGGTGAAATGGTGCCACCAAGTGGATATAAATCATGGTGACTCCGAGTTTCTTTACATCTGTTACCCATTTTCGACAAAGACAATGCATGGCCACTGTACCAGTGCATTAATGCAGGTGTTGACTAGTCATACATGATGAGGAAAAATGTCTAACCGGTTTTACTAATGAAAACCTGGCAGTCTAGTAATAAATCAAGGTTAGTGGTTAGGTTAACGTTTAATACCCAATAGGTTTGACTGATCACACGAATAAAATATACTCCTAATGATTCTGATAATTAACCTAATTAATTACCCCCCCCCCCCCATGTTAATCCCCCCCCCCCCCCCCAAAAAAAAAGTATGACCAAAAACAGTGTATGGTACAACCAAAAGCAAATTAATCATGTTAATAACTACAATTAACACATTCACTGGTGTAAAGCAAATGTTTCCAAACTCAATATGTCTTCATAGTTAATAGAGTATACTTTATATATAAGGTCTATTTTAATAAGATAATTAAATGCTTAATCAAATGATAAAAACCCACCCTCAGGGTCAGAAAAAATGACAAATTTTGTGCCATTGTTTTGTGAAACAAATTTCCCTTATTTAAAGGAGCCGTATGTAGGATTGTGGCCTAAACTGGTACTGCAATCACTATAAAAATACTGTAGAGCGGTGTATCCCCTCCCCCTACCCCCTGACTCGACGTTGCCAGATGAGCTGCAGGATTCAGCAGAAACGTAGGCTGCTTCAATGAGCTTCCAATAGCAAGTGACGAACAGACCAACACAGTAAGTTTTTTTTTTCTGTTAATTATGTTTATGCTTCATGAGAGATATTTTGATAAGTAATTATGGACTTTAAAAAATGTACTAATTGTCATTAGTTAAATATAATCGTAAAGATTTATGCTCGTATGTGACCGTATAATCGTAAAGACGTATGCTCGTATGTGACAGTATAATCGTAAAGATTTATGCTCGTATGTGACAGTATAATCATAAAGATGTATGCTCGTATGTGACAGTATAATCGTAAAGATGTATGCTCGTATGTGACAGTATAATCGTAAAGATTTATGCTCGTACGTGACAGACAGAACGGTAACTGTTAGTCTAACTTGTAACGTTATTTATCTATCATTAATGTAAGTACAAGCACAAGCCTATGTCACTATGTGTAACCAATATCAAAGATACAGCTATTCATTTAGCTGATGCTATAAGTGAAAGTGGCCAGCTGTATTTTTTTACTTACCCTGCAGCACAGGTCCATAACGCTAAAATATGTGATGTGAAAGATTACATGACATTCTATTATTTTTGGCTGTAGAACTTGCATGAAAAAAAGTAGGCTACAAAACGTTCCAAATGGCCCAAATTTTTCACATCATAGGCTTAAGCATAGATGAATCTTCTTACCTGTCCAGGAGAAAATTAGCAACGCTGGCGTCTGTGTTCAAATTCTTCTCCGTTTTCAGCCGTCTCCATCTTTCAAAAGCATCTCCAATACAAATTCTGGTTTTATTTCGGACTTTGTCATGACGAATTTCTGAATTATAACGAGGTCTTTTTGATTTAGTAACATTAGACATTTTTATCCGACTGGAGATAGGGTAGGTTACAGCAAAGCTGGCAACACGGATCCCGAAACACTACTGACTTCGTGATTGGTAGATAGGTGGAGGGAGGCGCGTCAGCCAAAACACAAAATGACAACATCAACATCAGTGTTGGGCTGCAATTCCACTTTTTAAATGACAATATCCTGGCCGGACTACTGTTGTCAGTGATATAAGTATTTGAAATTAACATGATTTCTTAATGTCTAGTGACACATCAGGGCCATTTTATGATTAATTGAAATAGATTTCTTACATACAGCTCCTTTAAAATGTGGGAGCAAAAAAAAATAAAAAAAAATAAATCTTAGCCCAGCTTTATTAATAAAAGATGATTAATTAATAAATCCAGAAATTACATATTACAACAGAATAACACTACTGCGAGAAATAACGAAAATAAAAGATATAAAATAAATATATCCTAAACTTTTTACATTAATATATGCCTCTAAATTATTTTTTAAAACCCTCTAAACAAAGCCGGAAATGACGTATCATGACCGCCAGCGTTATTTAGACGTTGTTAAATTCAATTTAACGAATGTTGTGTTACTGCTCGTGGTAATTTTTAATAAATACATAAAATAAAGCATAAGGCGCCGCTGAGATTGCTCACGCATATGTAAATGTGTGTTTCCTTGAGCTGTGAAGCAGTGAGAGTGTGTGAAAGTCGGGTAAATAGGCGCTCGTGCTGTGGAGGGGGGATGGGATGGGGCCACTCAGAGCTCTCGTGCTTCACTAACTCAGCGCGCTCATTAATCCTAGTTTTCTCCTTTATATCGATGCTGTTTTAAATTAAACTTCATCTTTCCCGTTACCGCATGTGTTACGTGGCATCAGAAAAGCAAAAAGTATCGGTCTGCGGTTGAATTTTGGTGCAGAAAGCGTTTAAAATGTATCCTATTGGAGCAGCTGGTGGTGAGTATTATTATGATTAGCGAGCGTGCTAGCGACGAAATGCTAACTGAATAAGTGTGGTGTTTTTGATAAAGATAAAAATGTAGTTTAATGGTGCTCGGCTGTATATGACATCAATGTTCAAATAATGTTTTAGATTATAGTTCTGAAGTGGTTTTTTCCATCTCTGTCGACGGTTTGTTTTGTAGGCCCATTGTTATTGTTAGCCTGCTAGCTAAGCTTGTTGAACTGCTGGCTTTTGAATGTACAGCGGCTGGTTAAACTTCTATCCACGTCAGTTTTAAAACCTTAACATGATGTACTTTCTAACTGTTTTAGATTTGGGGATATTAGCGTAGGTTAGAGTTTTTGGTCTAATTATTTTATGTGAGTTTTAGATGTTTTAACTTTGGTGGTTAGGCACCAGTTTGACTTTCTCCAGCTAGCCAGGTACTAAAAGTTACTTACTAACGTTTTAGTTAATAAATTGTTAATTGTTCTTCTTCCTAATTTTGCACGTTTCCGGTCGAGTTGTAACTTTTTATGTATTTTTGCACAGTTGCAATGTTCAGCTTAAGTTGACTGTGTCTGTCTAAATTAATGGATACAAAATTATTATTTGAGTTTATGAGAGGTAGTTTTAGAGTATAATGCATCTTCATTACATTTCAGTAAGAAGTATCGAAATTCCAAAAAAATGCATTTCACACATTTTAAGAAGCAGTAAAACTACAGAACGTTTTGTTCAAGTCATAAACTTAGTTGGTAACACTTTACAAGAAAGTACCATTTAGTTTATTGCATTACACGTGAACTAAAAATGAACACTGCTTTTATGACACGTTGTTACTTTCAACCTGCTTATATAGTTTTAAAGTCAAAAGTTGAATTTGTTAACGTGTTATTGCACATAAAGAACTAACATAAATAACAGTTGTTTTATTAACACATTAATAAATGCTGTAAGAAATATAATTGTTAGATTATGTTAGCCAATGCTTAATGTTAACAAATGGGACCCTATTGTAAAGTGTTGACACTTTGGTTTCATGAAGTGATGAGTGTTGTATTATATGCTTTAGAGCCCTTTTGGTATTTGTGGAGCTTCTGAAATGGTGATATGAAGAAAAGCAGTTGCTGTAGTTCAATGAAAAGACATCCTGGTACTTGTGTGTGTGGGAGAGTTTGGCAGGTTATTGAGTTGCTTGTGTGGTGTTGGTGATAAGGAGGTAAAATGCCTGTCGCCCAGTGGGATGGGTTCATGTCCTTAGTATCTTCCTGCCGTGTTGTGTTTTTAGGGTTGATAAGATGGGGTGAGACAGTTCAAGGAATCTGTCAGCGAAAGACTTCAGATACCCACAGCCTCCTTGTACATCAAACCTTTTAAACACGTTTAACCAGATTGAATTAACCTGACCTGTTTTTCCCAAATCAACAAACCCTTTGAACCAATTTTATTGTATGCTAGACATTTGTAAACAACTAAATCTGATGGATATTAATGTCCAAAATCAACTGCTTTAATGTGATCTTATAATCAAAGTGTAATTTTACAGTGCTAATCTGACTTTGAACTGGAAACCTGTTTTCAATTTAAATGGCTGTATTTTCATGGTTAACATATGTTTCTGCACATGATCACTAATGTAGAGGTTTGTTTGAAATAATCCAGTTATTATGTCTTTTATAGCTGCTGAGCTGGTTCAGGGACATCAGTCTTCAGGGTCAGATGTTTCTGGTAAGCAGCCCAGACTAAGCTGGCCTGTTGACAGCCTAGCATATATTTTCAGTACTGTTTATCAAGTTGCTTGAAATGTTTAATTAAAGATGTAATCCAAAGGAATGATTATCTCTAAACTTAATTTACTTTTAAGAGGTTTGTTTTAACACGCTGTTTTTCTAAAACCTTCAGTATTGTATAGTATTTTTCATTTTTTTGCCTGCTGATTGGGTTAGTACAGTAGTAGATAAAGTGTATTACTTAAAGGTGCCATAGAATGCAAAAATCATTTTTATAAGGTGTTTGTTTGTTTGAACACAGTTGTGTGGCCGCAGTCTGTGAAAACAACCAACCTATAATGGTAAAATTCCACCCACTCATTGTTTTATAATCCCAATAAATCATAAACAGTCTCTCCATATGAGCAGTTCCAGGTTTCTCATTACTATGACAAAACTCGTTATTAGCATATACACAGCCCTGAGTGAGAAACAGCGTTCCGCCATTATTGTTTTCTTGCTGTGGCTGCTGGAGGTACAACGTCAGCGCCTAAGAGCCATTAAAAGTGTCGTGTGTTGGGATGCATCAACAAACATAGGAGTCTCCATAGACCGCTGAGGACACGGTGGTTAAATTTCATTTTTGAAGGAAATGTCCTGGTTTGTGCTAACATTTTACGCTGGACTGGCTCACAAACAAGAGTCAGTTCAGCGCTGGAGTTGTGCAAAGATTGCTTCTGAAAGAGGGATCGATACCAACGCTTCGTGCACAAACGTCCAGACAAAGTAAGCATCACGCATCATATTTTGTTTTCAAAAGAGCTTCTTGGCTCTCTGTAAGGCTAATGTTGCTAAAGCTACCATTGTCTCTGCCTGTTTTCACTAATGCTGCCTTCAGGTGCTACCAGAATGATCGTAAACAGGAATGTGGTAGTTAAAAATTGCATTTGGAAGCACTGAGGTCAGTAACACGGTCACCAACAGTTAAACCATAACACCGGTATGCCTGCGAGCATGAGCTCTTGAAGCTCTGCACTCTTCTGAAAAGGGAGGCGTGAGCATCAGCTCATTTTCATTTAAAGGGGACAAACACATAAACAGTGCGTTTTGTCTCATACCCTAAAAGTGGCAATTTCAACAAGCTATAAAAAATTATCTGTGGGGTATAATTTGAGATAAAGATTCGCATACACACTCTTGGGACATCAGAGAACAATTTAAAATATTGTATCAATGCATTCTATGGCACCTTTAAACAGTATCACGCTATAAAAAAAATAGGGCACAATTTATTAATTTGAAGAAAATTCAAATATGTAAAAATCTGTATTTATGAATTTCTGTATGTTTTTTTTTTTTTTTTTTTTTAAACCGGTGTTTTAGCTGTATTTTGAATTTTACACTTCATTGTGTTGTGTTTTAGGGTTAACAGAAATGTCTGTAAAAATTAATGGATGATCTCTTGGCAATAAATGTACTGAACATCAGCATTTTAATATTCAGTACAACAGCATGAGTGCTATAATGCTTTTCAATATAGTTAAACAAACATGAAGTTAATTGCAAGTAAGTAACTTTTCAAACTAATGTTGGCCATTTAGTTATACAAAAATAAAGGTGTAATGTAAGGTGGGGTGCTTGAGTTTATATGGCACAGCAGCGCTCTAATGTTTGTCACCTTAATGTTTGTGAGGGCCTACGTCTAATTAATAGGATTAAGTTGTTCAGAGGTCACTGAACTAAAAATGGACATTTCTAGCTTAAAATAATAGACCTGGTCAAAAAAAGGTATTGTTTCTAATTAATGTTAAAAAAAATTAACCATTTGTTTGTGTCCCATAGCTCCCCTGTCTCCTCCAGCACAAGAGTATGTCTTCAAACCACCTCAACGGCCAGACTTTGGCACAATGGGTAGGACAATCAAGCTTCAGGCCAACTTCTTTGAAATGGAAATACCCAAGTTGGAGGTGTACCATTACGACATAGATATAAAGCCCGAGAAATGCCCACGGAGAGTTAACCGGTAACATCTTTTGTCTGAAACTTGGAGTTTCAACTGATTGTTTGGAAGGACATTTATACTTACTTTTTTTTGGTAGTGAAATTGTTGAGCACATGGTCCAGCACTTTAAGACGCAGATCTTTGGAGATCGAAAGCCTGTCTATGATGGAAGGAAGAATCTCTACACTGCCATGCCTTTACCCATTGGAAGAGACAAAGTATGCACTAATAAATTCATATTAAAGTCTGTGTTGGCTTTATGATGTTTATGTTTGATAAAGCAGTTACTGAAATATGTTATGCTCTTACTCTGTACCTTCTCAAAATGCTACATCGAAGTCTTTTTACATTTTCACGTCATACTGATGTCCCGAACTGCCCTTTTAGGTGGAGCTGGAGGTCACAATTCCAGGCGAGGGGAAAGACAGAAGTTTTAAAGTAGCTATCAAATGGATGTCCTGTGTGAATCTGCAAGCTCTACATGAAGCACTGTCTGGACGGCTACCAAACATCCCTTTTGAGACCATTCAGGCTCTGGACGTTGTCATGAGACATTTGCCCTCTATGAGGTTAATGGCTGTGTTTTAACTCTGGTTTTCATAAATCACCATTAGGGGGCGTCAAACTTCACCCTTTTGCCCACTGTGCCATTTTAAAGCATATTATTGCTGTGTCTGCAGGTACACCCCAGTCGGACGTTCATTCTTCACTCCCTCTGAGGGCTGCTCCAACCCCCTCGGTGGAGGAAGAGAAGTTTGGTTTGGCTTCCATCAGTCTGTTCGACCATCCCTCTGGAAGATGATGCTCAACATTGATGGTTAGTGTGCACTGATGTCATTAATAAATGTTTCTTGAAAACTTATACTAATCTTTTTGTTTTGTTATATTTATCTTCAGTGTCTGCCACTGCATTCTACAAAGCTCAACCTGTGATTGAGTTTATGTGTGAGGTTTTGGATTTTAAAAGCATCGAAGAGCAACAGAAGCCCTTAACAGATTCCCAGAGAGTGAAGTTTACCAAGGAAATCAAAGGTGATTCATTACAGTAATTAGTGACTTCCCTAATGGTTTTTATGGAATTTACTTTTATGATTTTCTGAACACTGCTTTATTTTCACCTGTCAGGACTGAAGGTTGAAATCACTCACTGTGGACAGATGAAGAGAAAATACAGGGTGTGTAATGTGACTAGGAGACCAGCCAGCCATCAAACGTAAGCACATTTTTTAAAAATTTGATTGAGGTCTTTCTGTATGAATGCCATTACATTTTATATTCCTCCTTGTGGTGATGCAGTGTCAAAGGACAGTGTTTTAAAGATGTATTTTGCTTGCCTCCAGGTTTCCCTTGCAGCAAGAGAATGGTCAGACCATTGAATGCACTGTCGCCCAGTACTTCAAGGATAAGTACAAACTGGTGCTGCGATATCCACATCTCCCATGTTTACAAGTTGGTCAGGAGCAAAAACACACCTACCTTCCGTTGGAGGTTGGTCAAGACCACATCTCACACTTACTTTTCCCACCTATCGCACTCATTTATTTCTCTGAATGTCATTAACCTTTTTTTTTTTTTTTTTAAATCCAGGTCTGTAACATAGTAGCCGGACAGAGATGTATCAAGAAACTGACAGACAACCAGACCTCCACTATGATACGTGCCACAGCCAGGTCTGCGCCTGATCGCCAGGATGAGATCAGCAAACTGGTAGGTGCAGCTCTCTGTAAGTTTTCAGTCTTCTTAATCTCATCCACAACTCACAATGAATTTCATTTGTTTGTGACAGATGAGAAGTGCCAACTTCAACAACGATCCTTATGTGCGTGAGTTTGGAGTTATGGTAAGAGACGAGATGACTGAGGTCAATGGTCGGGTCCTTCAGGCACCTTCAATTCTCTATGGTGGAAGGGTAGGAACCTGTCCTGATCAACTTGACATTTGTCTTGCTGACCTTGTGGCTGAATCCCAATCTGGATGTGTCTTTCTAATTTGGTTGTGTCTCTCTGGCTTTTTCAGAACAAAGCAATAGCAACCCCAGTCCAGGGTGTGTGGGACATGAGGAACAAGCAATTCCACACATTAATATAAAACAAAGTGCTATCTACTGCTTTGCCCGCCCGCAGAGGCAGTGTACAGAACTTCTTCTGAAGTAAGTCAGCTTTGACCTGGATCTGAAGAAGTTGTTTGTATTTGGTGGAATTATTAAAAAAAAGTTCAGACTTTAAAGGTCTAATCCTTTGTTTGTTTTCTCTAGGGCATTTACTGACCAGCTCCGTAAGATATCACGCGATGCTGGGATGCCCATTCAGGGCCAGCCATGCTTTTGCAAATATGCCCAGGGAGCAGACAGTGTGGAGCCCATGTTCAAACACCTCAAGTACACTTACCAAGGCTTACAGTTGGTGGTGGTCATCCTGCCTGGGAAGACTCCAGTTTATGGTAATTTAGCTTCTCTCTGTTTCTTTTGTGTTTTTGTTTGTAGTGTATTTTGTAACACTCTAAACTGTCAATTCTCACAGCTGAGGTGAAGCGTGTTGGAGACACTGTTCTTGGCATGGCCACGCAGTGTGTCCAGGTGAAGAATGTACAGAAAACCACACCTCAGACCCTTTCAAACCTCTGCCTCAAGATTAATGTCAAACTGGGTGGAGTCAACAACATTCTTCTTCCACAGGGCAGGTGAGGGCAGCTTTTCCAAAAGCCTTTGACATGCAGAAAGCTTAAGGCACTTTCTGAGTCTTTGTTTGATTGTTAGTTAACGCCTGGGCTGGTTTCCCATGAAACTTGACCGGAAAGTACAGATACCTACAGTGTTTTTTGTTGTTGTTTTTTTTTGCATTGCTTTATCACTGTTTTTGTTTGTAGGCCCTTGGTGTTTCAGCAACCAGTCATCTTTCTGGGTGCAGATGTGACTCATCCACCAGCTGGAGATGGCAAGAAACCCTCAATTGCTGCTGTAAGTCTGACAAACCTCAGATATTTTAAGGCTGATTATGTTAATTGCATAGTGCCAAGTAGCACTAATACCACACGTGTGACCAATTTACATCTTGTAAATTTTTTAAGCCACATCATATAACACATCATATAACCTCAAAAGTCTCTAAGGCTTTTAACATCTCCGAGCCAAGGGACCCTCTAAATAACAATAAAAAAGCTAACTTGAATTTTTTTTTTTAATATAATATTTAGGTTGTTGGCAGTATGGATGCCCACCCAAGCCGATACTGTGCCACGGTGCGGGTGCAGCAGCACCGTCAGGACATCATTCAGGATCTAGCCACCATGGTGAGAGAGCTGCTGATCCAGTTCTACAAATCCACACGCTTTAAACCAACGCGCATCATCTACTACAGAGACGGCATCTCAGAGGGCCAGTTCAACCAGGTAGGTTGCAGGTCTGCTTTTTTTGTCAATGCTTGCTCAGTGGTGCCGATACATTTTGTTTAATCTTCATTGTACTGTTTTGTCTGTGCAGGTTCTACAGCATGAACTGCTGGCTATTCGTGAAGCCTGCATCAAGCTGGAGAAAGATTATCAACCAGGCATCACCTTTGTAGTAGTGCAGAAGAGACATCACACCAGGCTCTTCTGCACGGACAGGAATGAGCGGGTTGGTTATGGCACAGTTTTTTAGCTCTATTTAGGTGTTCCTTGAAGGAAAAGGGCTTCTAGCAAATACACACAATTTGTACGATTATAAACAGTGCCCAGTATGTTTTAAGAGAACATCCCACATAGGAAGTATCCTACATGAGAAAATGTGGTTATTGCAAACTTCTTGTAATTCAGAAAACCCTTTGCTCTTTTCATTGTTAAAGAATGATTATTCTAGAATTTATTTTAAAAGTACATGTCCTTGAGTAAATTATGTGTGTTAAATTATGATATTTTCTGACTTTCCAAAGTTTTTTTTTTTTATGTCTTTTAAATTTGCCTTACAAATTTGCTGTTTATATTCAAGGTTGGAAAGAGCGGCAACATCCCTGCTGGCACCACAGTTGACACCAAAATTACTCATCCGTCTGAGTTTGACTTTTATCTTTGCAGTCATGCCGGAATTCAGGTACCATTGAACATTTCAAATAGTTCCCCAATGAAAGGTCGATAAAGAATTAATTGACTTACTATATAAAGTGAGTGCTTATGAATGCTTTATTCTGAGCTATCAGGTACCTAAACAAGTGGAGGTTAATTGGCTTTAGTGTTGGTGATCATTATGCTTGTCTAAGTGTGTGTGATTTCAGTTCTTCATAACTGCTGAATCTCCACAGGGAACCAGCAGGCCGTCCCACTATCACGTACTGTGGGACGACAACCATTTCACCTCTGATGAGCTGCAGGTCCTCACCTACCAACTGTGCCACACATACGTGCGCTGCACCCGCTCTGTCTCCATTCCTGCACCAGCCTACTATGCCCACCTGGTGGCATTTCGTGCACGCTACCACTTGGTTGACAAAGAACATGACAGGTACTGGGTAGGGATGTCAACGATTAATCAATGATCGATTAATTGTTGATAAGAGATGCAATCGATTAAAGCAATCATGGTCGATTAACCTGTTTGATTGTGGGCTGCGTGCAGCTCATGCGCAAAACACATGCGAGCGGCTTTGAGTGATGGTATATAAACGCATCAACATTCATTCATAATGTACAAATTAAGCTTTTAATGTGATTTAAACTTTAAAAGTAAATTAAAATAGAAACAACACAAAGTTATTCAACATGGAAAGCAATAGAAATGTAGTAACGAAGTAATTTCCCCAGATAATTGTTTCATCGTGCGCTCTGCAGGGCTGCGGGACACAGGACAGAAAGGCTATCAACTTGTTAATTCATTCCGACTTATTTTTTGTGGCAACTGTCCATGTTTCATTAATTTGTTCCTTAAATAACCCATGATTTAACTGAAGTAAGGGAACAAATTAATAAATCGAACAAATTCTTAATTTGTGAAATCTTTCATTTCCCTTCCTGCATGTTTACCACAGTAAGAGATGCGAAAACAGTGATTAAAAGTGAAAGACAATAAAATAAACCTGCAAAATTAGAGGGTTAGACGGTGAGGATTTAGGAAAAGAAACAATGCCTAAATATAATTGAATTTGTGGAAATTCGTGACCAACCGGCAAACCAGAACAAAGCCGCGTAAATGTAGGCTATGGGCTGGAACGCATCCAAAAGCATGGTGCGATGTAACATTTTCCAGCTAACCAATTATTCTTCTAATAAACAAAGCTTTTATACCACACTTGTCATAATCAGAGCTTATAATTTGTCAGTAAATAAATGCTGGATTCAAAACAGCAATTAAAAGGCGCTGTGACCAACCCTGACAATACGTTTTCCCGGAGCATTCAATGATGTAACTAAACGGTGACGCCGAGCATCATTCACAAGTTTCTGCATGGACCTAACTAGCCTAGAGCACAGGTTTTCAAGCCCTGGGACAAAATGGGATGCTTTAAGGAAAATGTATAGCCTACATAAGTAATAGGCCTAACATAAAAATAACAATTTGTTTTCATAAAAAAAAATAAAAAAAAGCGAAATATATCTGACTTAATTAAGATAACAAATTTAAAACAGAAGTGTGGCAGCACTCCATAAGTTCATGTAAAAAAAAGAAGGATGACAGCACGCATTCTGTTTGTTTGCTTTATTTTACAAGAGCACAGATCTTCTGTTTTTATTGTGAGTGTGCACAAATACAAGTAAGGTCTTTTGTGGATTATATCTTACTCCAAAAAATGGGTTTTTTTTTTTTTTTTACTTTTTTTTTTTTTTTTTATGTCTCAGCTGTTTCAATCGCACTGGCACCTTGCGCGCACTTATTCTAGCAATTCCAACTTACATCGCAGTTCATTATCAAAATAAAATACAGCCAACCAAACATAAAAGGTTACACTGGTCAGTTTAAATAGACCGTAGTATACCGGTCCACTCTGCTGTTATGCCAAGGACGTTTTTTTCTTATGTGAAGAGGATTATCTTTTCCGTCTATATGCGAATGCGTGTAAAGTACAAGCCTAATTTACATTATAAATAACAGTTTCACATTTAAATACATTGCGAATATGGAAACATTTGGTTTTGTGCTGAATGAGACGTGAGCAATAACCTCCAAATACATCCAAACGCACTCGCTCGTCCTCGTATGCACGCACACATGCGCTGTCGCTATCTAATGCATTGTAAATCCTGGATTTTTAAAAACAAATAGGCCTACCGGAATGCAAAAATTCAAAATCTGACATTTTCCGGAACAGAACCAAGCAGGATCAAATTAATTACTGGTCATAATATTCGATAAAAATGTTTGCTGCAGCAGCGCCGATGGAAGTGGTTCTCTGACTGCGCAGCACAGCCACACGCACCGCAGTTAGGCCTATGTTTAGGATGATTTTATTTTAAATGCCATAAAGTCAGTTTAAAACATTGCAATTGTGTTTTAAAATACAACAACGAGCACCACGAAGCCATTTAAAGAGGCGCATTCAGCGGTGTTCGTGCCGGGATAGAAAACAGTCAATAAAATAAAATGATCTCAAACATATGGCGCGCTCTCTTCATTTTATCAAATGATCTTAATCACATCTATTCGTTTTATAATCCTGCTACTAGCATTTTATTCAGACCCCCTTTTTTTTTTTTGCTCTTACCATGTGGGTTTTGCACATCCTGTCATACCGGTGACTGCGTGCCGCTGCAATAGACGCATTTTGCAGCATTAAGGTTAACAATTAATCGATTAAATGAACGTTAATTTAAACGACGATCAATCATGGAAATGATCGAAAATTGACATCCCTAGTACTGGGTCTTAACATGATAACATGTAGAGAAGGCTATGTATGTTTGTTATACGTTTTCTATGGGCTGCAACATCCTGTCTCTGCTGTATACAGTATGCTAAAATAAGTCCTTAATGCTTATAACTTACAGATTATTCACATTTATTTCCTTACACAGCTGGATGTGACTGTTTTTTGTTTTGTTTTTTATGCAAGACCTTATTCATTGTGCTTTATTATACCAGTAGATCTGATTATGTGTGTTGTATTTGTTTGCCGGCAGTGCTGAAGGCAGTCACACGTCAGGTCAAAGTAACGGCAGAGACCAGCAAGCCCTGGCCAAAGCTGTGCAGATCCACCAGGACACACTGCGCACCATGTACTTCGCCTGAACATAGCCAGAAACAAGACTTACATCCTGAAAACAGCACGGTGTGTGTGTGTGTCTGTGTATTTTTATGTGTTTGCCTCTATTGTATAAATGAGAATCTTCAAATGGGCAAAAAACCCAAGAATCGCCATGCTGTTAGGTTTCCAATTACCCACATAGTCAATTTCCATACATACTTAATATCCATGATTTTTAGAACTGTAATATGTGAATTTATTAATTTATCTTTTTTTTCCTTTAGTTTAAGGGCATGGTTATGTGTCTCAGTTGTACATGTGTATGTCAGATTAGAGGTTAACATGTTTACATATAGTCAATCCAAAAATTCAGACTATTTTTACACTGAAAGTTACATTTGCATCCGAGTGGGCTTGATTCAATACTATTGCCAAGGTTGGTTATGGAGACTGTCCAACAGTAGTTTTTACAAACTTATCAAATGTGTTCGGGTTAGATTAGGACAACACAGATCAGGTTTAGGGGTTGTGGGGATGCAGTTTCCACAGCTAAATTATTTATCAGCAAAAGCAAGTGCACTGACCAGATGGGGACTTCAGGACAAAAGTACTTATCCTGTTTTGTTTCATTTATTTGTGCTAATATTAATTTTTTTTTTATCATGGTGTCATTTATTGTTCAGTCCAGGGCTCAGTCATCCTACTGTACCTGCCCGCCAATGACATGATCGACCGAGCACTATCATGTGCTTATATCATGAAATTTTAACACAGTATGTGCAGAATCAAGAATGCATTTGGAATTGAGAATGTAGGAATTGTTCTGACAATCAGTTTTCTGGCGCTCTGCCGCTCACATGACACTGGTTCTCACTAGTGACGCCCTCTGTTTACCTGTGCCAGGGTTCTCAGTGCGGAAACAGCTCTCGAATATGGATAATTGTCACAAAAAGTACTAATATCTTTGGGCTCTAAGCATTTAGATGAGATTATCTTGTACGTACTTTAAATTACTACTGCCATGAGCATTTCTTTAATTTGTTCGCTGTTAATAACGTAAGGTTTCAGCGGGTTGGGTGTGCGAGTTAAATTTCTAAAACATGTCAAAAACTCCCTTAAGGAAAAAATACCATCACCTTTTACTTTAAGCACATGTTCTGAAATTTTTATTATGATGTTGTCAAATCTTCCCCACATTGAAACGCAAAGCCAGTTTTGTGCTGAATATTGGGGAATCTGGAGCCCTGGGATTTGCTTGGTTCTGTGCGCGGTTTCTAATAGTGAAGTTTGACTGTACTTCGCCTGCCAGGTTTAAGCTGTCATCACACTCCAGCTGGCCATACAGGCAATCAAGACTTTTTTTATTAATTTTTTTATTTTTTATTTTTTTAAAGAGTAATACACATAAAGTTGCATTGACACAAAGTCGGAGTGAAAATGTCATACAAATTTCAAATGCACCTTAGTAGTTTTTTTTTTAAACCAAGAATCTCTAGCTTATAACATAGAGGTTTTCATGAGAATAAGACAAATTCCTTTTTTTTTTTTTTTTTTTTACATTCGAGATACATTCTTTTTAGATATATAAAACTAAATTCATTTTTTGAAATCTAGTTTTTCTTTTTGAGACTTTTTGTAGAGTAACAGGGTGGGGCCATTAGTCGAGTAGTTGTTAGTTTTTGTTGCTTAACCGCATAGAAAATATATTTAGTTTGAATCCAAACTTAGTTCAAATTGAAGCGCAATACATTGTATGTGTGTCGGTAAACTGTTTTCATGTAAACAGTCTTATCCCTTCTAAAGCATATCATTGTGATGTGTAGTGATTGAGTCTTGTTAGTGAAATAACTGTAAGATCACATCCCAAAATAATTCTTCAATTTTAACTTGAAATTCTTGAAATTTTTAACCATCTTTTTCTAACTATGCATTCTTAACAAAGAGATTTTAGTGGTATGTTTGTGTATATGAATTATAAATATAGAACATTTGTAATGTAGTCATTTTCATGCTGGGTACTTTTAGTAGTGTAAATAGTGCAGTCCTTGTACCCACTGTAGCAGTATTAGCTTACAAAATACTCTATTTTTATTATCAACAATTGGATGTTCTTTCTATGACTCTCAATTATTCCTGTTAGCCGAACAAGATTACATATGTACTTGTAGTTAATGTCCTACCATAACTGAAGCACAATAGGACATTATAATTGTAGGTGCTAGAGTTTATTCTTGAGACTACCATTTTTTTACGTATCTTGTTTAACTTCAACTTTTAAACAAGAATCACAGACTGGTCAGAGAGATTAATGGGTATGTTTGGTTTTTGATCTGGCGAAATCTATGACTTTTGACCCTGAAACCCTGACCCTTCTTTTAATAAATCCAATAGACTGTGTATAAGGGGCATTTTAATTTATGTTCAAATACTTGACTAGAGTTATGTTGTTATTTGGCGCTGATCTTGTAACTCGTGAAAGTAGATGCACTTTGAAGAGCAATGGACACAGATCCCTAGTTCCGGTGCTTATCTGGATCACGAGTGTGTTATCTGGGTGCAGTTGTGTGGAAATGTCCAGATGTCCTACCTCCTGTTACCTGTTCCTTGTATTATGGTAACATTACCGCACTGGTCATTTCCTCATAATTGCACTTATAGGGAACTTGTCTTTTCGTCCCTCTGAAAGTGAAAGGGGTAGATGTCACAGAAAATCTTGAACACTTGCTCTAAAATGGCATCTTGAATTCATATTTGTTCAGAGGCCATACCTGCTGGCATTTAGCCTAGATGATTTAGCATTGCTGTTGTCTTATGATGGTAGTTTTCAGCTATGTATTCAAAGCTACAGTTGAGTGCTACAAGTTTCAGACATGAATCCAAAAGATCATTATATGCTTTCCATGAATAAGTGGCTTGATGCTTTAAATGTGCTCAGTAAGCTATAAAAAATTCATATTTAGTGTGAATTTCAGTTTTATCATTTTCTGTCCTTTTTAAATTGCAGCGCAGTCGCTTTATCCATATACTTGTTTGAATGTGTCGCATAGGTTTGAATGATAGAAGGCTATTTATCATACAGCAACAAAAACATGAAATGAAATCATTGCTCAAACTACTACTTACAGACATTCTTTTCATCCTCATGACATGCTTTAGTTAGATGTTTTTTTTTTTTTTTTTTTTTTTAGAAGTTACTGAGTTTTAGTATTTTAACCTTTTTAAAAATTCAGCACCTTAGTCACAGGTCTACAACATATGCAATTTCTCAAGTATGAAATACGGGATGTTTTTGCACTATATCATAAGAGGTGTTACTAATTTACAGGTTATAGAGAAGAACCATCAATATTAGAATAGTCTTGGCCTTGTTTCTTTGTTCATATACAATCATATTGGCACTAATCTATTAAAAGTTAACAGACGTAAGAAGGTCTTGAGTTCTTACACTATGCAAAAACTCACTTCCATTCAGAGCCGTCATTCTGTTTATATATGGGGGTCAAATTGTCGGATTTTGTCTGTGAAATCTGTCATGCATACCAAATTGAGTTAGGGACTTTGAGTGAACGCAAGTCTCACGTGTGTGTGTGTGTGTTTTTTTTTTTTTCATTCCCTCCTTCCACAATACAATCAACTGATGTTTTTAGGAATCTGACGCAAATGCTTGATTCAAATAAATCCGTTCAAATATCCGTGAATGCAAAAGTAATGGAGGCCAAGGATTAAGGGAGGAGAATGAAGGCGCTGGTTTTGTAGAGATTGTCGTGTTAATCTATGCTGCAGCATCTCTGTTTCAGTTCTTAAGAGGCACATACAGTGTTAACTGAAAATTGAAATGGTGCCTCAATTTCCCTGGAAACTTTGAATTATTTATCATTGTTATGCCATTTACGTTGTCTCTTGAGTCGTCTTTTCTAGAGTATTGTCTTTTGCTGCTTGAGTGAAGCTTGTATATTGCTTGGCGAAGTATCTTTCCAGCTTTGTGTGGGGTTACAGTGTCCACATGCCTCTTCGCTTTACACCTTATGGTTTGAATAAAACTAGTTCGTTGTGTGTTGATTCTTAGTTGGTGCCCTGATGAGTTTTAGATTTTTTATTTTCAGAAACGTTTTTTTATTCATGCCAGACAAAAATAAATAAATGCCAGTCTCATCAACAGAATTGTGCCCCTCAGCTTGATGATCAGAGGTGGTCTTTTAACCTTAAGAAACCTATTGCTAATGTATTTGCATTAGAACTTTGCACTAAAGTGTTCCGAAGCAGAAATGTAAGCCTCTCTCATACCATTGTAGTTTTGTTACTGTACTCTTTGCTTTTTAATTCCTAAGGTGGCAAGTTTAAAATACGCTACCTTATGACCTGCTAAAACCATAAGGATACAAGCGAACAGTTTGAATGTACTTCATACGCCTGCATACTGGTTAAGAACATCCACCTTATTTTCACCTGCTCCACTTTGTTTTATGCATGCACATTTTAAGCAGCATTGAATCGTTGGGCTTTTATCCATGAACTGTATCTCACCATTCATGGTTGTGATGTACTAAATTAACATATGGGTAGTTTATTCAGAATACACACTGGCACAAAGATCCTCGTATCGCTGATGTTTGTGGTGCTGTACTGTAAAAAGTGTACATAAGGCAATGTTTTGAGCTATACTATAACACCCGTGTTCATGTATCAACCCAATAAGCCAAATTCGCTTTCACTGAAGCCCTTTTACCAGCAAACACTCTGTGGTGGTCCCATAATGGTGGTTCATTGTGTGCACAAACTAAACCTCTACTTCATTTTGTTTCGTTACAGGTCAGTTGCCATTCAGCTAGTTGTTGATTGGGTTTCAAAACACTTTTTAGGATTTTGCCCCCTCCCCCCCTTCTAAGTCCTAGACTAGTTTTAAAACTAGTCTAAAATGACCAAAATTGAAGCTTGTTGTAAGGGATAAAAATATTGCAAAGTGTCCTGTTAAAAAGCACAGTTCCATTAGTTCATTACATGCCAACATGTTATTTATTCAAATATGAGCATCCATGTAAGATGAAAATGGGGCCTTGAGACTGATTTATTGGAATAATTGAGAGCTTCATCATAACCTGGCTTTTTAAACCAACTTTGAAAACTACCTCAATAGTGTCATGGTGCTAACATTAAAATATCCCTTATATGTATATGTGCTCATGACAAAGAACAATAATTGTGACCAAACAACACAAGCCTATACTGTGTGTTAAGTGTTTAGTTTTCTTTCAAGCTTTTTTTTTTTTCCAAGCGATTTTAAAAATTTGTATGGTGGATCAACATGAGGGATGTTTCAGCATGTAACAAAATTGCAGGGGACCAAAATAAATATGATTTAAAAGCTTCCCTTTTTAAAATGTAGTGATTAAATACTCATCAGCTTTTAGAGGTTTATTAAAATCATTTTCCACTGCAGCTTTTGAGTGGAGCTGTTCTCAGATCCTCTGGTTGTATCTATGGAGAACAAATGAGAATTCAGGCCAAGATAATTGCCAAAACATGGTGGTTAAGTTGGTGTAGTTCTTTTCTGGATCTTGACTGAGTTGAGTTGATCTGGTATGTGGCAGTGTCATCCCCATGTCCGTCTCTAGCATTGTGCCATATTATGGATAACATACTGGACAAGAAACGTCCAATGACCACTGCTCTGTGTTTAAAGTATGTTCTGGGAAAACTGACAACATTTTCTTATGAAGCAGCTTGTCAGCTTGTGTCAAATGGCAATCGTTGAGCTTTACTGTCTTTGGAGTGCTAGCACTCTACTTGATTCTTCTACTTGATATATATCCAGTATTGCAATAAAGATGTTTCGCACTCATTAGACCCAGATCCGTTTGATGAAAGTTCTACGACGAGTCTGCGATAAGCTATTTGTATTTAAACGTTGTCATGTGAGACTTCGGAGTGCTATTCGTCGCAATTGACGTGTATTTACCTTGCTACATTTTATGAAGGGAATTCAATTTTGATTTGACGTCTCTCAGACTGATTAAGGATGCGTTAAGCATTCTAATACACTGGCATTTGAGTTTCTTGAGAGATCAATATTAAGGTACAAAGAAGGTTGTATGGAAATCATTCAGATTCTTGTTTTTCATCGGTGAGCTTAAAAATGTGCAGCATGTTTTGTTTTTTTGTTTTGTTTTGTTTTGTTTTTTGTCGTATGTGTGCCTTTTCAAAATCTCTCCCACCCCTGATCGAGGGACTATCCTATTAATTTGATACTCAGCACCACATTGAATAATTTGTACATTTATCATGCAACCTTGAGTGAATGCTGCATAGAATGATCAGTATTTGTATTTTGCACTTTCTAAGCAGTTTTAAAGGATGCCCTGTTGTAATTGGGCACACAGACGAAGACTATTTAAGACGAGGTATTTTCTGCTACAATAGGAATTATAAGGAACCATATGACTTGTTGGTCTTTTCGAAAAATAAAGTGTATAGATGTGAAGTACCTCATAAGCCTGATAAATGCTGCATAAACTTCATTTATTGTTGTGAACCTCATTTTAAACAATTTCCCCTATAGGGAGGTTTGATGCCCACGAGCTGTGCAAGCACCTTCTGAATTATATGATTGACTATTTAAAAGATTAGCAGTGATGCACATCAAATGCAATTCTGATAGATTCACTGACATAATACAATATTACCGAGCCTCTAGCTTGAGCGTTGCTCATTTGATCGTGACTATTAGATATGTAGTGACGTCTTGCAGTCAAAAGTTACAGTTGACTCAGGTATTGCCATTAAGGGCTGTATCTGCTATTGCCTCTCGTCCTCAATCCCCTCACCTGTGTCTTAATGTAGCCTTAGAACTGCATTTATGGATGGAACATAAAGTATATCTGGCCTTAAAATATGCACTATTTACCACAACATGCAAGTCACTACAAATCAGGCCATACGTTTTTGCCATAAAACTACCTCCTGAGAATGTAAGAGTGTCCTGGAACTGACAGATGGGTTTTTTTTTTCTCCTCCAAATTGTACTCTGTAAGTTGACAATCATCTTTTACTTTTTTTTTTTTTTTTCATGAGTAAACTACAAACAGTTGAAATTCCAGGACACTCTTTGTTGTTTTGTTTTTTTTAACCATATTCATGCTAGTGATGGAAAAGCCAAGTGACCAAAGTTTCTATTCGAAGGCTTTCTTGCACTGCATCGTGGTGTCAAACCTCCCTCTCACATCAGCAATTTATCTTTCATTTAACCTTGTGTTTGCTCCTTTATAACATGCCAAATTAAATTTGCTGTCATTCCTGTCATGAATTCTTTAATTTCTGATACATGTGTTTTGCATTCACTGCTAAGCTCCTTGTTGTTGTTTCTTGGTAAAGTATGAGCTTTTCTTTTCTTTTTATTTTTTTTAAAAAACAAAAAATTACAAAGCAAGATATGCTGTAAACCCTGCTAAGACATAATGTGAAAATGTATCATTTAATATAGCTCACTTTCGCTTGACTGTGTATTGCATCATTTAATAAACTTAATTTCCTCTGACTGCCGTGTCTTGTGTTTTCAATGTTATGCCAGATTTTTTACTTCTAGCTATGATGTTTTTGGATATGCTGGCCTCAGCTAATGTCTGCTGCTTTTGCCAGCTTTTTTCCATTCCTGTTTGCTGAGATCATATTGGCCTTTAAAATCCCTCTACACTTATGTTTTCTAGATCAGCAAACAGCCATCGGTAAGTGTCCACAGATTGTGTGGATTCTTGCAAAGCTCAAAACAATGTTGCCTGAGGCCAAAACTGCTGTTTACTCTCTCTTCTCACACTACAGTACAAAACGAAGCTTTATATTGTAGAGTTTAGCTCACATAAGTAAAAGTTAGGGTTTATTTAAGGACAATCCTTGTATCTTTAAAAAAAAATTGTGACTGCCTCAGACTCTCCTTCGCCCTTCAACATCAAAAGGAAGGAAAAAAAAATCACGGACAGGGAAACCCTCCTTAAAGTTTACAACGATCGTGTCTCAAAACCTACTGCATATCTGCACCGTGTTATAGAAAGAATGTTTTTCTGAGCCCAAATGATGTCTAAAAGGCTGTCTAGATAGACAGTACACTAGGTATTGAGACACGGCCACTCATCCAGCTGATAAAAACTCTGGAACTGGAAAAAATATCTCAGACGTCTGTTTAGTTTTGTTTTACTCCACTCTGGCAGTTTTATTTTTAAGTACAACGCCCGTTGTTTATTTAGTGTATTGTTGTGTTTGTGGAAATAAAAAGTTTTTTGCTTATCTAGACAAATATGCTGTGAGCAGCTCTGAGTTGAGCTGTGAAGAGCGAGTCAGATTTTCCAATAGCTCATTTATGAAAAGCACGCGAGCTCATTTTCTGCCTGCTGATCTATAATAGTCTGAGGTAAGTTTAAATGAGACTTTTAATAGTTTTATCATTTTAAGGTGTTAAATGCTTTTGCTTCATTTGTTAGTTGTAAGCTCAATGGCGAAAACGCCGTTTTATCAGAATTTTCCTCATAAAGCGTTTCAGTGGAAAGAACGTTTCTACGTTTCATAAACGGCGACAGAATTCGACGGAATATTAAGTCATAAGTTTATATATATATATATATTCCATTCATAAACTTAAAAACTAGTTTATTTCAGAATTTCTTCTGTGTGCGGTGTTTGTATATTTATTTCTTTTTTGTTTGTTTCCTTCAATAACACTAACTTTAGATCGGTCGTGAGTGAGAACAGTAAACTTGTCTAATAAAACGATACATGTAATGTACACATTGTTTCGATGTTACTTTCTACTGTTCCAGCATAACAGCAGAGGCAACCTAAGCAAGTTTTGTCTGATTCCTCAGAAAAGTGTATATTCTCTGGCACTAGTCAAATTGCTCTGTTTGAGCATCAGCTCAACATAATAGTAACAGTTCGACCTACCTCTTTATCTGACCAACTGTAGGAATGCTGAAGATGAAAAGCAATCGTTATTTTACAGTTTATTTCTATAATCGAAAACATAAATTATTATTCATGGGGTCCATTTTGGGTCTGTTTCTTGGTGGAAACGGTACAGTGAACTACTAAAACATCAAGAACAACACAACTGCAATATTATTCCAATAGATTTTACACCACCTGCTGCATGCAGTCATCACAAATATACTTTAATAATGTATTAAATAAAATCAATAAATTAAAAATATGACGACATTAATATTCTCTATAGCAGTGGTTCTAAACATTTTTACTCCCTTTTGAAATAGACAGTATTTGTATGGTGTCATATGTAATCTGATAGGTATTTATGAAGTGTTTTACTTCTGTTTTTAATTAAGATTGTTGAAATTACTGAACTATATAGGCCACTTGAGAACTACTTTTTTATACATACAAATAATTTTAGACTAAATGTTTCATAAACTAACAAATGACATACTTTTTAATCTGTGAAAATGCTGTTTTGAATAAATGTGCAGCCCTCTTATAATTCAGCATGCTAGAAAAAAATATTAATATAACCTTAAGAATGTAATGTAACCCCAAAATGTAGTTTTTTTTTTTTCTTCTTTTTATTTAGATACATGACAATGACACTATATGTCGGCACACTGCCCACAAGGCTTTAGGCACCAACCCCAACATGTAGGGCTAATTTATTATTTTTTCAAAGTCATCCGGTCTTTATTAAGCATTGTATTGAGATTCTTTTATAGGCATCAAATGCTTACAAAGTCAGGAATATGGGTTTGACACACTACGCTCACACAGTGCAAGGACACTTAATTCTTTCCATACTGTTTACTGTTTGTCCAGTATCACCAGTATGCTGTTGCTCCAGGACAGAATGAGAAGGACTTGTTTGTCCTGGTGCCTTTTCCTGCTGTTTGTCTGGTACCCAGCGTGCAGCATAGTGACAGAGCTTGAGGATTCGGACCAGGACTGGGACTGGGGTTCTGGATTACATGAACTCCTAAACAGCTTTCCAGCTGATAGTCCGTTTGTCAGAGAGACGCCTGGCAGGCCGGCCAACTGCACTCAGCGCTTCTGGCTTCCTCCATCCTCCCCTGTGTGCTGGGATGATATAGCAGGCCCAGAGGAGTTTGAGAAGTCCCGCCTTCTCGTGCTGCAGAACCGGGCGGCACTGCAGGCCATATCCACATCTAGTGGTCTCGAGGAAGGAGGTGCGTCCTACGATCAACAGGCCAGGGAGAACATGCAGGGCGTCCAGGCTGACCATCTCGCTGTGGCCCAGACGGCTGATACAATGCAGAAGGTGTTCATGGATTTGGATGAGAAGAGGAAGGAGGGGAAAGAGCATTATACCTTCTCAAGGTAATTGAGTAATTTTGATGTTTTCATGGAAGATACGTTTGACTGAGATTTAAAACATTCAGCAGAATTTTACTATGAAGCCGCCTTTTTACTATCTCCAACAAACCACTAACTGGAAATCATTCACTTCTGACAGCGAATAGTATGGAGCTGGGTGGAATTCTGAACATATACAGAATTTTTAGACCCATTTGAGCTTTGGGTGCATTGAAAACTGTGGACACAATGTGAGAAAGACCAATATTTTTGCTTTAAAACATTAATCTTTAAACACATTTTCTGTAAAATGGGCAATTATGAACATTTTCAACATATTGCTGATAAGTTTTATGTGGTTATATTCAAACATTCATTATTCATTCATTCTTACCATGATGGAAGGTAATGTGTCCTTCATGACCAAACTGAAAGTTTCACACAGCTGCCACTATAGGATGAAATGAAATTTGAGATTTGAAAAATCATCTGTTAGTTTTAAACCAACCAGCTATGAGTTATGAACACTACAAACTTTTTGTTTTAAAGTAAAACTTTAAAATGTTGATTACAGATATATATATATATATATATTTACCTTTATTGCAAAATGTTTATATATTCACAAATCTATAAGTAGTCTTAGAGTGTAATGAGATGTTTTTTAAGAGTAACTTTGGCTGAATTTGCATAGCGTGATTTGTGGAGATTTCCTTGCAGAAACATGGGTACTGTAATTTTGACACAAGGAATTGTGCCATTGATGTTTAAGTTGAAATAATGCAGGCTGATGGAAGGTTTATAAGTTATCGTTAAAAATCAATTTCTCTGTTGAGAAAACATACTTCCTGGAATCTGACTGTTGCACTCTATGCCAGAGATAGTGGAAAGGCGGCATATCAATTTTCTCTTTCTCTCCCTCTCAGTCTGAAGGAGCAGATTGACAACACGAAAGACTCCATTGCTAAAAAGGAGCAAGTAGCAGCTCTTCTAGAGAAACATCTTGCCAATCTGGAGAGGTCTTTGAACACTATGCGGCTTCGACTGGCTGAACTACTTCCCCAGTAATTAATTTGAGCGACACAACCTACACATGTGGAAAATACTATAGTGCATGTTTTATTATTACATTTTATCAAACAAACAAGACGTGTATGACTATGTACTGCATGCCAACAGCACCCTGTATGTCTCTTTTGGTACGTATTTTCCTCTTGTTTTCCACTCCATTAAGTAAATGGGATAAATATTAGGTAATTGCAATAAAATCTATTTTTATATCCCCAGACTATAGACTGTTCCCTACGAATGTAAGGTACAATTATATTACGCTTAATAAAAAGCAACACAACAGTTCACTTTCAAATGTTTTGCACGTCATAAATTCTGACTGACTGCCATATTAAAAATAAGATTATAATGAACACATAATCAGCAAAAGTATTTATTCAAATACAAAATTCAGACTGTTCAAGCATTTAAAAACGATACAGTACACTATATAAATCTTAAGCTGCAGTCCAGAGTCAAGTATTAATCAAACGCATTTTTATCCACAGTGGTTAAAATGTTAAAACATGGCCATGAAGTACACCTCTAAGATACATTTTACACCCTGAGAAAAACATTTTCAATTTGTAGACACATGAGCCAGGTCTGATTTCACATTGAGTGTATCGATGATTGGATCTTCCTTAAACATACAAATCATGGTGTCAAGAGGTAATAAAACACCAATGATGTATGACGAAACACCATATAACCTGTTTTCCAGTACTCAGAGTGGTTCAGCTGTGAATCTACAGTGGCTATTGAACATTTTGACACACGGCATAGTGTAAGTGGGTGCTAAAACATACAGACTACATTAAGTAAAACATGCACATTAACCTCTCTAAAACAACAGAGGTGTAAAAGTACAACTCTTTGGGTGAAATGTCCTGATTTGTAAGACAATGTCCTATGATTTTATCCAGTGTTTTAGAGAGGAAGTGGTCAGGACCAGTTCACAGTGATTTCCTCCGCCTTGCTATACATCACTACAGGTTTTCATCATCTTTTTCCATTTCTTCCAGTGACTTCAGATAGTCTCTGGCCAAGATTTTCTTAGGAAGGATATCTAAAAATAGAAGAGACAAAACTGTTTTCACACACCAGCTGATTTAGTTTGAATAGTGTTTGTCATCATCACAAAGGGCCAGGACTCACCGGTTAAAAACTGAAATGTTTCCGTCTCCTCTGCTACATTGGCCAGATCACTGTATGACAGTGTGTTTGTCTCCTTACCTGAACCATTTTTATATGAGGACAGAGCCAAGTGCTGGACAAAAAGCTCCTATGAGGAAATTATGAATATGTCACACATTAATAAAAACATAAGTCAGTGATAAACAAACACACTGTCGGTGCCTTTCCTTTGTACTCTTACCAGTGTGAGTATATATATATATATATATATATATATATATATATATATATATATATATATATATATATATATATATAGAATCAGAATCAGAATCAGAATGAACTTTATTGCCAGGTATGTTTACACATACGAGGAATTTGTTTTCGTGACAGAAGCTCCGCAGCTATTATAACTATGGGGAATGTGTATTTAAACTAAAAGCTAACTGATACCACAGATGTTTCTAGTGACTAAAACCAAAAAAGTTTTCAACTAAAGTAACTAAATAAGGCAGATAACCTGGCAACTGACCATTGATTAATAACACATTAAATTACCGTTGCTTTTGTTGTCAAGAAAAGAGCGTCCTGGTTAATACAGGACACGTCGGGAGAACTTTTCATGATTAATCGCACCCTCGACACAGGCAGAGATATATTTTTACTGTTTGTAGCTTGCTCAACTTTCTCCTCCATGTTTTTTCCAGACATGTTCTGTTCTGTTAGAGGCAGCCGCGTAACGGAAGTAAATCTACAGGCTTTCAAAGAGACGTCACTGGACGACGGTCACATGGGAATTGTAGTTTTATGACGAATCGTTTGTAGTCCTTCGAGAATTTATTATTTTTCATCAGTATTTCATTAAAGCAGCTTGAAATCGTGAATAAATAATCTGAGAAAATTATATATGAATTTAATATGAAAAATTACATATATTAAAAAAAGATAAAATATAATATCAAAAGATCAAAAATAGTGGCTTCCAACCTTTTTGACTCCATGGCTCCCAGTGTCTAAAACAATATTTGAACATTTTTGCTGTATTGCAGAGAGCATAAATTAAAATAACTGAATATTAAATTATATAATAAAATGTTAAAATTATATATATATATATATATATATATATATATATATATATATATATATATATATATATATATATATATATATATATATATATATATATAATAAAAACGTGCTTTGAGGGGGGAATTATTATAAAATTAAAATAATAAATATACTTTGTATTGTTCATGTTTTAACATTTTAATGTAACATAACTTAATAAAAAGTTTGATTTGTCCTTTCATTTATGACCTTTTTAAAATAATTGCAACTGTATGAAAGTATTCCAATACAAGTGTTTATTTATTTATTTATTTATTCATTTATTTATTTATTTATTTATTTTCAATGCGACAAAGTCAGGCGACAAAACTGCAAACAGTCCGCATTGTAGTTGTTAAAATAATTGTAAAAACTACGTTTCCCAAAATACCAGAGTTGTTTTTTTTCCTTCTCGACAGTAGTTGGGCGTGTGCGCCAACAGATAACGAATGAGCTTGGCAACGATGTTTACTACAGCCTTCAGGACTGCATTACCCACAATGCACTGCTCACCGTTGTCAGAAGTCTTGCTTTCTTGGGTCACTTATAGATCTCTGACCGTGTCAGTCAGCTTACTTTCTCTTATTTGACGGAATAATGCATTTGTCAGGCGCGGGCCTTGGGAAAACAGGGTACGGACAGGGGCCCGGAGCGGGACCGGCGCCTGGAAGCTGCAATCCGCGTAAATTCAGCGAGAAAATCGCCCTGCACAACCAGCGACAGGCTGAAGACACAGCCGCTTTCCGAGAGGTTATGATGGACATTACTTCCATCAGGGTGAGTCTAACTCAGTGGAAGACACGTCGGGCTCATTTACGACAGTTGTCATATATTTGACCTGGATTATTCCGTTATAAAGTGTTTGCAGCGGAAGGAAGTGCTTAAACTTTCAAACGTTATTTGCCTTATTAGTGTCAGTTTTATTGATTCCTGACAACTGGGCAACTTTAGGTACAGGGAAGTTCGATTACACAAAAACAAAAACAAAAAAAGTAAAAAAAAAAAAAAAAAAAAAAAAAAAAACGATTATAAATACTTAAACAGTTATGTTTGGGAACGGCTCCCTGGGTACATATTAACCCCGTTTTCTCCAGCTAAATGAGCACACGTGTATGCCTTTTTTTTTTTTTTTTAAATATTAATAACAATAAAAATGTGTATCTTATTCCTGGACAGATTTTTAACTGGATAACCAACTATGGACCAACTTGTTCCATAAGATCCAACAGAAAGTTGCAAACAATAAAATAACAATTACTTAAGGCAACTGTGCGGAAGAAGAAATAATAATCCGCAAATAAAAGCATATTTCTTTCTTCTTTTACTTGGTTTGATCTAATGTTACTTCAATCTCTGCAGTTGCATAATTTAAATCAATCAGTCACTTATTAAAATCAGGGCTCTGTTTACACGTGATCATGACTTTTATGAGATGGCAATCTTCATAATGCATAACAATAGACCCTTGAAATATTTTATGTACTAAATATGGTGGTTGTAACTGAATTATGATGTTTTATGGAGCACACAGACATCTGAATTGGCCATGTAACTCGATCAACGGCTGTTTAAAAAGCTATAAGACATGATGTGCATTCATATACGTTTTTTAGACCCTTCAAAATCAAAAGGTCATGATAAATGTGTTGGGACTAAATAGGACTTAGGAAGTATTTTACCATCTGTATATGGACTTGTGATTCAGCAGGTCCACATGGATTATGTCGATGCACAAAAATAGCTTTGCCAGTCACTCATCTGGGGTCTGTTTGACATTAGTGTTGCAGACTGAGGGATCTGTAAAACCCAGGTACAATGTCTGGTTTAAATTATGATGCAACAGGCATTTGTTCCCCTGAGGGTAAGGCAGTCTGGGAGAGAGTGAGATGAGATTTGTGTTTAACTCCGTGTTGGATGGCTATTATTGTTACTGTTATTGGGCTTCTGTTCCCTCCTCAGGTTCAGGCTGAGAGAATTCAGCAAACCGGAGACTTGGTCCCGTACTATGGAGGATCGCTACCAAATGTTAATCAGATTTCAAGATGCTCCACAGAGACCCAGGTGTGCAATTTTGATTGTTTTTTCAGTATTATTATCCTATCATTTTAAATAACGGAGAAACAAATTTAAGATTTTTTTTTTAATGTCAGGTCCTTTTGTTTGAAGGAATTTAATTTGATTTGCTTTTCTTCTATTAACAGTACCCAGGTTATCTCACCCAGCAGCTCCTAGAGGCAGATGAAGAGTACAGAGACGTCCAGCCCAGTCCTCTTGGGAAGCTGCACAGGAGACATGTATCCCCACTTTAAAAATGGCTGAAAGTCTTACAGATAGTATGAAGTAGAGTAGTGTGAAAGGAATATTGAAACTCTACAACTCTAATCTTTATAACCGTGTTGCTTTAGTCTTGTATTGTACTGATATCAGACACAACAGTAATTGTATACAATGAACAGTTATGTTTAATTATGATAAATTCTACCATAAAAAAAAAAAAAGATTTGCAGGGCAGGAAATCCACGCAAATTTCTGTTGTGATTTTTTTTTTTCTTGTTATGTTTTTCATTTAACGGCATTATAATATTTGTTCAGTAGTGAGTATGCTACTGATCAAACATTTGGGATTAGTATGATTTACATAAAGAAATTAATACTTTTGTACAACAAGGACACATTAAATTGATCTGTAAAGACATTTAGAATATTACAAAAGATTTATATTTCAAATAAATCCTGTTCTTTTAAACTTTCTATTCATCAAAGAATCCTAAAAAAAATCACCCAGTAATAATAATATTTTTTCTTGAACATCAGATCAACATATAAGAATAATTTCTGAGGATCATGTGACACATAAGACTGAAGTAATGACTGCTGAAAATGAAAAATTCATTTTAAAAGATATTAAAATAGAAAACAGTTATTTGTAATAATTGTAATAGTATTTCCACAATATTACTGTTGTATATTTTCAACAACAAAAAAATAAATTCAATAAATGTAGCCTCTGAGAGCATTAATCTTTAAAAAAAAACCATGTAATCATGAACAGTTGTAGAATTCTTAACTTAAGCCTTAACTTCATTTTACAGTTTGATAGCGCTCCCTATCTCTCTACCCACCTCTCTCCTCCTCGAGGTCCTACCTGGAGAAGGTAAGATTTGAAATAAAGTGTTCTCAAATCTATCACGCTCACCCTGTTACATTTAGATGCTAAACAATCGTGTCATTTTCACAATGAAGTCACCATCAGATGTAACTCCCTGAGCTTTTGTTTGTGCCAGTACCTTAATGAAGTGTTGCTTGTGTCCAATCAGAAACTGGTCCAGTTGTTCTGCCACCGAGAAGAGCCAGATGGTCCGTCTTCCTCTAACAGCTCTTAATAGGTAAACAGAAGTTCAGAACTCATGAGTGTTCAGACTGCTGAGTCCACATCAGCTCTTGTGCATATACAATAATTGTATAATTGTATTCGGATGAACATTTTGATTCTGGAAGATTTAGATTCCCACATCACCCTGTTTTCGCACACTCTATTCATCCTCACAGAACCAACTCTGACTCAGCCCTCCACACCAGTGTGCGAAACACCCAGCTGCATGGCCACCCGAAATCTGTCCAGATCCTGAACCCTCAATCCAGACACCATGGTGAGTTTAACTGTTGCAATGTTGCTTTTAATTAAATAGGAATGAATTACAAATGAAAATATATTAGAATAGAAATAATAATTTCATTTTAATAAATTACTTAATAATGAATAACTGAATAAAAGACTTTTCAAGTATATTAAAATAAAAAACTGTTAATTTAAATTGTAATATATTTCCTAATATTACTGTTTTTAATCAAATCAATGCCTTGGTGAGCATAACAAATTATTTGAAAAATGTTTTAAAAAAAACCAACTCCAAACCTTTGAACGGTAGTGTAAGTGCAGTCAAACAGTTTATGGACTTCAAATCAGTCAGTAAACTTCACATTAAGATAAGATTGTTCCAGATATTAATATGAAAACATGAAAATATTGGTATTTTGTTTTAAAGAACATGCTTATTTTAAATTAAACGGATTCTTTGGGTTTGTACATCCAGCACCACTGATTGAAGAAAATATTCAAGAGGAGACCCAATCTCCCAAACTAAAGAAGGTATTTATTCTGCCTCATTCATATCACACTGATGAATTGTTGTTAAAGACTTTGATAATGCAAGGCTTGTATCTTCTTTCATAGTTATCCTCAATGGGTTCATCAGGATGTGAAACACCTTTTTTTCAGTAAGTTTCTTTGTAGTCCTAGTCACTAAGCTATTTCAGTTTTTCTTATTTAAACAATGTTTGTTTGCTGTCTCTCCAGCAGCTTCCCATTGGCCGATCAGCAGATATCGTCCCTCCCTGTCCCGTCGGCCCTCAGTACGAGCGGCTCTCTTCCAGATCTCTCCAGCCTCCACCTGCCTTCTCCTCTTCCTGTAGGCCAGGATTCTGAGCCCCAAAGCGGTGCGGAGCAATTGAGCAACACTTCCACGCACCCTGACATCATGGCTGACTTTAACTTACCAGGTATGTTTCAGGATCTGGCCGTGTAATTACATTAATGCAGAGGCTTTTCACTTTTTGATGCCCCCAAATATGATAATCACTTTGCAATGGACTTTCCATTCTAAAATATAAAAGCAGCTGTGTATTTTCATGTATAAAGATTCATTTACTGTTGAAAAAATAAGCTTCTTTGTTTACTAAAGCCAAACAAATGTAAATATAAATTGAAAAAGATGTACTTTTTACTGTATTAAGAAGCTTGTTGTATAGAAACATTTTTAATTTGCAAATAATAAAATAATACTTTAGTTTGAAATGAAGAGTTTTGAAATAATACAATACATGATACATGTAGTAATTTTTTTTTAAACAATTTGGATGCAAATTTTAATATGAACTTTGACAGCCATAAAAAATTATTTTGAAAACTTTTTTTTTAACTGTCAACCATCTTGCAGTCCCTATTATTGTTAACCAAAACATTTTTGTAAATTGAAATTAAATAAAACACATTAAAATATAATTATTACATGAAAACCTTGAGCTTAAAAAACTGAAATAAAAATAAGACTAATAATAAGTACTAAAATTACTAAAACTAAAACAGAAAAAATATTATCTAAATAGAAATGTTAAAAAAACTTAAAATTACTAAAATTAAAAAATGAAAACAGAATATAAAGGTACAATTTTTTTCAAAATATTTTTATAAAAATCACTGGACTATGAAAGTTATGAATCTACAGAGACAGACAACATTTCATAGTCTAATAGTAAATTAATAATTATAATAATAAAATGACAAATAAAATAAAAACCCTAGTAATTCACCAATTTTGTATCATACAGTGTACTCCAAAAATGTCTGAGACCACATTGAAAATCAGCAATTCAAAATCTAATTTAAACTTGGAAATAAACTAGGTTTTAGCATTCCGAAAAAAAAAAAAACTATAATGCAAATTATTTAAAAATACTAAAGTTTCCACACAATTTTGTCTTTTAGGTCTGTCCTCATCTCTTCAGGCATCTTTAAGTAATCCTTTGCTCCAGTCTTCACTCAGCAATCCCAACATCCAGACCTGTCTGAGCAGCCACTCCCTGCCCAGCTCTCTCAGCTCCACTTCTTTGCGTCTGTCACTTAGTAACTCTTCCCTGCAGTCATCGCTCAGCAACCAGTCCTTGCAGTCCTCCCTCAGTAGCTCTTCACTGAGTAACCAGTCCATCCAATCATCTGCCAGCCGCTGCAGCCACAGCAGCGGAATCGGCAGCTCTCGCTCCTGCTCCTCTTCTTCTCTCTCTGGTTCTCCACGTGTAACAGGCCACACCCATGCTGCCACATCACGCAAGAGAGCCCAGCTCAGCCCACTCATTGTGCCCAGT
Organism: Cyprinus carpio; assembly: GCF_018340385.1. Taxonomy (NCBI): domain Eukaryota; kingdom Metazoa; phylum Chordata; class Actinopteri; order Cypriniformes; family Cyprinidae; genus Cyprinus; species Cyprinus carpio. The sequence goes on from NC_056615.1 coordinate 14,819,273, forward strand.
GGTGGAGAGTCCCGCTGGCAGCATCCAAAGCAGTTCTCACCCACACTGTCTCCAACCATCTTGTCTTCTGTATCCCAGGCAAGATATGAGCATTGTTGATTATTATGTTTGCTCACAGGGTTTCTGTAGGTTTCTTAAAAAATATTACATTTTTAAGTTTTAATTTCTTAAATTCACTTATTAATTTAAGGCCATACAAAGTTTTAGTACAAAGTAATTTACTATATATTATGAGTCATGACACAACAACACCAGGCAGAAATAATATTAAATATGTAAATAATTATTTATATAAACTTGAAGTATCGTTTTTATTTTTATTTTTTTTATTTTAGATTTAGTTATATATATATATATATATATATATATATATATATATATATATATATATATATATATATATATATATATATATATATATATATATATATATATATATATATATATATATATTTCTATTTATAGCTAATTTATTTTTTCTTTCAGTTTTAGTAACTTAGTACTCATTTCAGTTATTTACCAAGGCAACATTTATCTAATATTTAATTTATTGTTCAATAAATAAATAAATATATATATATATATATATATATATATATATATATATATATATTTAGATTTTATTTTAGCTTTATTTAAATGACTAAATGTGATTTACTGTTTTAAGTTTTAGTTAATAACTGTCTTAAACACTGCAGCTCATCAATAGGATTTTTGGCAATTAAATTGGCATTAAAATGTGCATTGCATTCACTTAAATGCATTTCAAACATGCAGATACCCTGAATCAACTTTCTAAAAGAACAAATAAACTTTCATCTTCCTGGTCATAATTTTGGATTTTATTACTTGTTCAATATTATTCTGTTTCTAATGTGCATTGAATATTTCACACAGGGTGCTCTCCTCAACCCCAACAAAGTTCTGAAGGAGTCGAAGCCACCAGCGTATCCCTGCACTCAGCACCTCAGATCCGCTCCTCCACTGTCCCATCAGCCAATGCGGCAGTATTTCCAGCCAGAGGCCCAGCATCAGTCAATCCCAGAGATGGAACAATGGAGTCAAGATGAACACCAGTCACAACATCAACAAACACACAGTCAGACACAACACCAACACACTCACAAACACAGTCGGACCCTGCAGCATCATTCACAATCACACGCTAAATATCATCAACAGTTACTGTATCATTCCCAGACTCGCCAACCACACATCTCACTGCAAGCGCTTTCCCAGCAGCAGCAGCAACAACAGCATCAACTGTACACACAGTTCCAGCCTCATCAGATACCCGAGGAGCAGTACCAGTATCCGGGCCAGTGGCAGATTCCATGCCAAGAGGGCCAGTACCAAAAGCACCAGCTACATCAACCTGTAATGTTCCCTTCTCCAGGTCAGGAGAAAAACTGGAATCATGTAACAGGCCCACATGGCTTGCAACATGCACAAATGAAGCGTAGACACTGTATGCAGATGCCAGAAGAACCAAAACTCCTATCTAAGGTCGCTGTCCAGGAGACTCAAGGAAAGGGATCGAAGGTCCCTCATTATAAGGAAAGTGAAGTAAATCCAGGTTTACAGGATAAAGGTTTTGAACTGAACAAGGTGAACCCTGTTTGCATTAGAGCATGTAAGCCAGACGTTATGATTATAATTATGATAATAAACACCTTTTTTTGTTACAGGAATCATATGTTGGCTTACATCTTACCCCTAGTCAGGCAAAGGCCCTTTCCCAGCAGGTACATTGTTTGTTTCATGAATCATCAATTTAGATTGCACATGTCTTGGCCATATGGTCTGATGCTGCGCAGAGACTTTGCATTTATGACTGACTTCGAAGATGTTTATTCTCTGTGCAGCTTGGAGTGCTTCAAAAGGAGCCTCTAGATGGCAGTGGAGTGTCAGATCTTAACTGTGAACCTGCAGAAAGCAAGGAACTGCCAGCACAGAATCAAAGCTACAGTGCTGGAGAGACACAAAATATGTTCAACATCAACTTACCTGGTAAGAGCAGCCAGTTTAACCATGTAAAGCCTGACATGTGAAACAATAGTCCGAAAAGTCCAAGGTTTTTTTTTTTTCTTTTTAAGTGGAACAGTTTATTAAATCTTTAGATTTAATAAAACAGATTTGTGTATTAAATATGATACAGTAGGCTTTATATAGTTGTAGTGTGTATAGCTTGTATGTCTTAACATATTTCATTTTAGATTCTCCTTTCATTCACTTAAATTTCTCACCATGTTTCTCCACCTTTTCAGACCCGTCATCCTGGCTGGACCAGGACATATCAAGTCTGCCGGACTCTGTTCTGGAGTTTGATCTAGAAACGTTCGGTCTGGACAGTAACTTAGGTTGGCCATGAATGTATGATAAAAGTCAACCAAAATGTACATGTGTGTTGTTATGCCACATACATTTGGAAAAGTACACTATTAAGAGAATATTTTTGGCAGTGGAATTCAGATATAGTTTTAGAGTCAAATAGAAGTAAACTGTTAATTGGCTAAAAGGTTCTTTAAGGGAACAAACAGGAAATTATGTTTTAATAAATAGTTTTGCACACAGAGGTCCTAAATAGCAGGTCTATGTGCCTTAATATGCATTTTTGGTTATATTTTATTATAAATAGAATAAATAGATTGTTTGTGTACAGATACATGAGGTGAAGTCATGTATGAATTGTTTAGGAAATGTATATTTTCACATTTCATAGCATAGAATAACTGGTATAATATGGAAATGTACGAAAGTATGGCTAGTTTAGGGCCTAAATTAACTTTTTTAATTCAGCAGAATGTTGTCTTGATGGCAAAACATAGTAAACATTTTTAACGTTTTACTCTTTAACATTTAGATCAAAACTAATTATGTATAATTAGTTATGTATAGACTTAGATTTCATATCCATTTGTTTGCATGTAATAGTATTTTGTTATAGTGTGACTGGGGTCATTTTTGTGACTTCTTGTAACAGATCGTTGGCAGACACCTGCCTTTGAATTTCTGTATCATCATTTTGTTGCAGTTTCATCTTTCATAGATATTCAAAATGCAGTTTTATTATATTTTCATATTCATTTTGCTTTATCACTCTCTGGTAGAGGTCATGTTGTTTTTCAGTATTTGTCTTCAATGTGAAATCAAAAAAATATTTTCACACTGTGAATATTGGAATACATTTACATTTCTGACATAATTAATAACATAATATGAACAGAAACACCATCTGTAAATTACAGAAGTATTACAAATATAAAGTGGATTAATACCTCTAAGCGTACTTTTTCAGATATTGTTACTATAAAGGACTGATTTACCAGTTTACACCAGGCCCAGCCTCACAGTAAAGCCATATTGGTTACACTTTATTTTACAGTACGTGAACTTACATGTACTTACAGTGTACATACCTAAGAAAGTACCAGTAATATAAGGTAACTACATGGGGTAGGGTTAGTACCTAGTTATTACCTAGTTATTGTAATTACTATAATAAGTACATAGTATGTACATGAGTAACAGGACTGTAAATTTATTATGTCTTTGTGTATAATTGTGCCTATTTAATAATTAGTTAGAAAGTAATAATTTAGGAAATTCACAGTCTCCCTGGAACAAACTGAGGTTAAGTGCTTTTACCCAAAGGCACGATGGCAATTATCCCATGATGTAGTTGCTGAACCTTCCTGAAGTCCTCAGATTTCCCAGTCATTTAACTAATTGTATTCTTAGAATCAGAAAGAGCTTTATTGCCAAGTATGGTTGCACATACAAGGAATTTGTTTTAGTGTCAAAAGCTTCCAGTTCACAGAGACGACAACAACACAGAAATAAATAAAATAAGATGTGAATAAAATACACATACATAAATATAAATAAGCCACAAAAAAATAACAAACTGTATATACAGGTGTCCTATAGATAGAACAGGAATAGAATTAAAATAAATATACAAAATTAAGTTGAAGGGATGTACTAGGATGTAGGGTGATAAATAAGTATAAGGTTATTGCACATACTATTATTGCACAATGGGAGAACATTTAACTGTTCATGAGGTAGATTGCCTGGGAAAATAAAGTGTTCTTGTGCCTGGCTGTCCTGGTATTCGATGCTCTTTAGCGCCAACCAGATGGCAAAAGTTCAAAAAGGAGATGGCTTGGATGTGAGCGATCCAGAGTGATTTTCTGATCCCTTTTCCTCACTCTGGATGTATACATTTCTTGAAGGGTGGGCAGGGGAGCACCAATAATTCTTTCAGCAGTCCGAACCATTATCTGTAGTCTTCTGATGTCTGATTTTGTAGGTGATCCAAACGAGACAGTTATTGAAGTGCACAGGTCATACTCGACGGCAGAGTAGAACTGTTTCAGCAGCTCCTGTAGCAGGTTGAATTTCCTCTGCTGGCGAAGGAAGTACAAACTTTGTTGGGCCTTTTTAACAATGGAGTCGATGTGAGTGTCCCACTTCAGGTCCTGAGAGATGGTAGTTCCCAGGAATCTGAATGACTCCACTGCAGTCACAGTGCTGTCCATGATGGTGAGTGGGGGAGTGCAGGGGGGTTTCGACTGCACCAGAAAGCCAGCTCTTTTACCTCCTGTCTGTAGGCAGACTCATCACTGTCCTGTATGAGGACGATAAGTTCGATGTCATCTGCAAACTTCAGGAGCTTGACAGAGGGGTCTTTAGAGGTGCAGTCGTTGGTGTGGAGGGAGAAGAGCAGTGGGGAGAGGACGCAACCCTGAGGGGTGCCAGTGCTGGTGGTGCAGCTGTTGGATGTGAATTTACCAATTTTCACTAGCTGTTGCCTATCTGTCAAAAAGTTGGTGATCCATTGACAGATAGAGCTAGGAAAAGAGAGCTCTCTCCCATGTTGACTGCATCATCCAAGGACCTGTTTGCTCGGTATGCAAACTGCAGGGGGTCAAGTAAGGGTCCAGTGATGTCCTTCAGCTAAGCCAACACCAACCTCTCAAATGTCTTTATGACCACAGACGTTAGAGCCACAGGTCTGTAGTCATTAAGTTCTGTTATCTTGGGTTTCTTTGAGACGGGGATGATGGTGGAGCGTTTGAAACAGGCAGGGACTTCGCACAGCTCCAGTGATCTGTTGAAGATCTGTGAGAAGATGGGGGCCAGCAGAAGATGGTGCTTTTCTTCTCTTGTTCTTTCTGAAGACCTGGCACACATCATCTTCACTGATCTGAAGCGTAGGAGTGAGGGAGAGGGGGTTGCAGGAGGTTATAATAATTGAGTGGAGAGATGTTCAGAACAGGTGTGGGGTGTTAGACTGTAAGTTTCAAATCTACAATAAAACTCATTCAGGTCTTCAGCAAGTTGTTGATAGGCCACAGTGCATGGGGATGGTGTCTTGTAATGGGTAATTTCCTTAATTATATGACAACCCCTTTTTAATTGGCAGCATAAGATTGCAAGATCTGAGATTGCAAGATGGCGGGCCGCTCTAAGGTGACTGAAACCCTGTGACAGGAGGTTTTCCAGATGAAGGCCAAAGGGATTACATCACCCTTTCAGCCACTGCAAGAGATGCTGGTCATTCAAAATCTGTGATTTCTCAAATATTGCAGGTTTACAATGACACTAATTTATTCAAGGCCTCCAAAAAGGCTGGTAGTCCACGTAAGACAAATGCATGAGAAGACAGGATAATGTGGATACTCTCAATGGAGAATCGGTTCAACGCTGCAGCTGGAATTGCTTGCCAGTTCAACACTAAACAGGGTAAGGATCTGTCTTGGCATGTTTAAGAGAAGTCAGACTGAAAACGCACTCTGCAGTGTCCAAGAATCTCATCAGCAGAAAGAATCAAAAAGCTAAGCTCACCTTTGCTGAGGACCATGTTGTGTGGAGAGAGGAAAACTGGTCCAAAGTTTACATTAGTGATGAGAGCAAGTTTAATTCATTTAGATCTGATGCGAAACATTTTGTTCGGTGTCAGACTAAGGAAAGGCAGAAAGCCAAGTGTGTAAAAATGTCAGTGAAAGATGGAGGAGGAAGGGTCAAGGTTTGGGGGATGTTTTATGCAGCAGGAGTTGGCCCTCTTATACAGCTACATGGGAGGGTGAATGCAAATGTTTATCAGAACCTCCTTCAGCAACATGCACTTCCTCTCCCAATCAGCCTGTAATTTTCATGCAGGACAATGCCTCCGTCACACTGCAAAACAGGTAAAGCAGTTCCTTGAAGCTAAGAACATTGAAATAATACAATGGCCTGCCCAGAGTCCTGATCTAAACCCGATTTAAAAACTCTGGAAAGCGACAAAGTTATGGCTAAGAATCCTGATACAGTTACCAAACTATGGAAACTAATGTCCAAACTATATCAAACTAATGTCCTATTGATGTCCTGCGGCTGCAGATGTGCTGAAGTCATTAAAAGCAAGGGCCTTTACACTTCCTACTAATTCTAACCTAAACTTCAGTGGTTACTGTTCTGTAATTTTGATCACTGTTTTTCACAAAATAAATGTTTTTAGTGAAATGCCTCAAGATATTTTGTCAAAGATGTTAGTAGAACAGTGGTATACACACAGCTTATATTCCTTTAAATTTTGAGTGATGAAGATTTACAATATTTCCGAAAAACTAAATCTAGTATTTATAGATTTTTCTCTAATTTTGATCTCCACTACATACTGTAACATGTTCAGGACTGCACTGTTGATCAGTCAATGAAAACCTGTATATGACTTATGATTCTTTTCCTCTGGCTCTTTCTTCCTCCCCTGTGCATAATAGAGTTAACAACAAATAAAAGGCATGGAGAGAGCAGTGAAAGAGTTTCTAAGTGTTAGGGTGGATTATCCCTTTGCCTGTATCCATGGTTAACTGGGCAGCCATAGAGCACCTAATGGGATAAGGAGCGAGTGGAACGGTAGGTGAGGCCCGTCTGATTCATTTTCTCTGTGACACTCGCTGATCTCTTCCTCTGGCCTGAGGACAGCCAATCCTGTAACACAAAACAGATATAATGAGGTTTACAGAAACTTTTTGTTGCTCTTTTTCACAATCCTTATATAGATTTTGGTGTTTTTATCCTGTCATGGTGATAAATAACGTTTTTAGAGTCCTTGGTCCAAGTGTCTTGAACATAATTAGATTACATAGATGTGCTGAGGATTACAGTGTTACGCATATAATACGATGTAAGACATTTGCTATTTTGGCTATGCCATTAAAAAGCCTTTTCATATCAGCATATTTCTACCTATTATATTGTGTAAGAAAACATTATTCAGTTGAGGCCAAAAAGTTAAAATAGGGGTTCCAAATTGAGTTCAAACTCGGAAATAAATTGAAAATTTTAGAATTTAATAGTAAATTATAAGTAAAAACAAATATAATGTAAAATGAAAAAGAAATAAGATAATGTAAGAATTGATCCATCATTCAAATTTATGATGATAATTCTATTTAAATAAAAAAATAATTGTATTAAATGATAAAAATGCAAAGTTTCAGCATTTATCTTGTGGTCTAAAATGCTTGGACTGTATATTCAAGGAATTAGGAAGAATAGTTTTAATTGCAGCATGACTTTAATAAACAGCATGACTATAAAAATGTTAAAGTTAAATTACAAAAATACAAATGCTTTTTTTGGACAAATTCTTTTATTTTTCCTTTTTGAGGGGATTTGCAAAATGCATGTAACATTATAAAAATGCAAAAATAGTGGTCTCGCATATTTGGATTCATACTGTATATTCAGTATGTTATATTTTATATATTTTATATTTACTTAATTAACAGCATGACCTCATTCTTGTAAAATTGTTAATGTGCCATAAATAATTTTAATGGGCTCTTTCACATGCATAAAATAGATCTGCTGATTTCCATTTTAGTGAATAATTTCACTGTCTCTATATAAAACCAGAGTTTGTTATGTGACAAAGTTTGTTATGTTCTTTCATCGTGTGGCTGAACAGTCTTATAATTGGTGTTTCTCTGCTTGTTCAAATGTTTCTCTAAATACTTCCTTTCAATTAGTAGTCTATATTAGTAGTCTATAATGGGGTGGGCCCCTGGGCAGACCACTCACTTTATTTAGCAGGCAGATCCATTCATATACTGCTTCATATGCTAATCGCTGCTAATTGAATCAGTTTGTTGGGTGTTTTCCTGGATTTAATGGCGCTTTGGATCTGACCACACAGGGGGAGACTGGTTGGACTCAAAATGCAGTGCAAATAAAGAGGTTTTGTTAAGGTTAGGCTAATTTACAAGTGCAAACGCTGACCACAAAGTTCCTTTGGTTCTGTTTAATACAACAAAATAAATCTCTGACCAATTGTATTAGGTATCTTAACGTACAATAACTAGTTTTAGGACTTTTTATGATCTTAATATTTAAATTTTGAATATTTGATTAATGACAACAGCTTGGTTACGATGTTTGTGAGTGTAACCCCTTGTGGTAAATCAACAAAGAGGCATTTTTACTTAAATATATTGTTAGCCATAACGCACCTACCCAGAGGCAGCGGTTACTTAATGATTGGTTCATCACAGAGCCACCTGTCACTGACGGCGAGAGCGCGCGCGTCAACGTCAAGCGGCGACAACAATATCATGAATAATGAATGCTCGCCGCACGCGCTCGCCGCTGTGCTGTGGAGGCTGGAGCCGCTCGCGGTGTATTCTCAAAGTGGCCGTGGACGTGACCAGCAGCGCGCAGCTGGAGCGCCGTTTTTTTCTTTCACTTTTTAAACTCTTTTAACCCCAAAGAAATAGCCTACCTCTTTTCATTTTTTTTTTTTTTGAAAGGATTTACACAGAAAAATGAAGCCACGGATTTTACTGACCCTCCTGACGTTTATTGGTTCATGTGAGTATAAACTTATTTATTTTTACATCGTAAAGATAGCCCTATGATTTATTTATTTATTTATTTATGTCATTTATATTTGTCATTTTATTTAGCCATTCACCCATTTGTGTGCACTTTGCTTTCCATATTTTTATAGAAGCATAATTTGACCAGAAAGATTTGAAGATCATATTTTAAGATGTTCTGTATCAAAAGAATAACTGTTTGTAATGGAACTAAAACTATACTTCAGACTGTTTGATTTGTTTCTATTTATTAGTAGTGCTTTGAATTAAGAATGTATGACCTAAAAACTAATTCAAATATTATAATATTAATATTTATTCATATTTTACTGATTTGTCTTTAACTAGCCTACATCAAATAGCCTACTTTTGTTGTAGAGTTTCTTTACTCTGATGAAGGACAATCTATTGATGCACAAAGATGTTGAATCTTAGTGAAAAGTTCATTAAAATAGTCATTTCAGCTGTTACTATTCATCTTTTTCCAGTATTTGATAATTGCTGATTAAAGTATTTGGGTTTTAAGTCTAAAAAAAATTCAGACTCATAAAATCTAGAAGAAATTACAGAAATTATGACAAGTTAAATGCATGCTGACAAAGATGGTACTATAATATTAAAAACTTTTTATATATTGTTGATATAGAATTTTGTCAAATGTAAAATCGATTGCATTCTTTTTTTTCTTCTTTTTTTTACTGTTGATTTGTCTGATTTGATTATCATATTAATTTATTCTTCAGGCTACTTAAATGTTGAAGAACATTTAAAAAATATCCAAAGCCATATAAGTTATCAGAATAGAGTAATCATATGTCATAGACTCAAACTTCCCTGCATCAAATTATTTTTTCTTCTCAGAAATTATTTCTTTCCTTCTCAATAATTCTTATAAGAATCAAACATTTCAGTTCTGCTTGTATATTTTTATAAAGAGATTAAATGACTGGATTGGGATCAAAACCATTTGTTTTCAAACCAGATGTTATGGCCATGAGTTTGGATCATGTGTGTTCTTTAGAATAAATCTTGCGTGGAATAATAAATAAACAGTCAGAAAGTTGAACAGAAGGAGATGGTGAGTCTCAGGCAGGAGGGGGTAGAAAGAGATGACCTTATAAACAGAGGGGCTACGTTGACCTTGGGCGGTATTAACCTTTTGGGGTCCCCCTTCTGGACAGCGGGAGCGGTCCAAATCGGGTGAAGCAAAAAGAGAGCTGGGTAGACAAACATGGCCACCTCTCCCCACCCCCTTTGACCTGACCCCAACACCCTGATCTCCATAACACTGCTCCAGCCTTATTTGGAGGCAGGGGTAAATTTAAAATCGTCTTAAAGCTGTTGGAGGTTTATGAGGGTGCATGTCTGAATATGTTTATGCTTGAGTAATCCCTCCACAGACTCATCATCTGTGGAAAGTTCTCACTCCAGAAGGCACATCTGACAAGACACCATCTAGCTAATCCATAAACAGGGCACAGGCTGCAGTGGGTGCCCGATGTCTCAATCACTGCATGGATTTCCTTCCTGTTGAGAAACTTGGGATATTTGACCAAAAGCATATAGATCCTTTGGCCAACTTTAAGCTCCAGTAGATGTTATTCAGTATATCGCCACAAAAAAGTTGTGAGCAGTCATATTTGCTTGATGCTATCAGGCTATAGCCACTTCAATCTGAACATTCATTGCTCTAATTGAAGCACTAGCCATTTTCCTCACTGTAATGAAGCTGCCGTAATAACCCGTAATACAGTGTATGGGCTAATCAGCCACAAAATTACTTTGTTTATAGAGGCATTAAAATTTATAGTTTCAGTGGTTCTGTTAAAGAAAGTCATCAGGGTTCATGAAGCCAAAGAGGAACTAACAGTAGCATTAAAACTTACATGTTGCAGCAGAGGGACATTTTAACCCTTGGTTGCTCCATTAATGAGATTGGCTTAATGGAAGACCTGGACCCCCTTCTGGTCCTTATCCTAATAATTAAAGACCTGAGGCCATAGTGATGGGGTGTCCTCTCCGTGCAATTGGAGCATATTGCTTATTGATTTTACTCAAAGGTTTTATGTCTGGCAAAGACTTTTTCATAAAAAGCTGTTGACCTACAGATACGATCTAATTAATAGAAACACATATATTTTACTAAGCACTGAAAATAGCATCTTACAACATCCTTTAAAAAGTATGAGTCAGATACAGATATTTTTATGAAAAGTGGAGGATAGATCAAAAGAAGAGCACAAAGGAGCTAATTGTTGAGTGGTAATTGGTTAATGAGGAGGTGGAGTGAAACTGCAGGGGGTTGTTTCCTCTCTTAATTGGAAATGCAAGTGTGTTTGCATGACTTTGAACTTGGCATATGCCACCTAATGACAATCAGTGTTTAAACAAAAGACAACTTTGCCTCAAATGACCAACACAAAGGAGTGTTTGTGCAGGCGGCTTGTGGCTGTTGTAGTCAGGAAGAATTTAACTCCCATTATGGAGTCAAAAGAAGCCCACCCGGAACAGCATGATCCCCCCTTTCCACCCAGCTTCTTTACAATTCCTCCCCCAAGTTTGTATTCAGCTATTGTTTATGTTAGCTCTCCTGCTGCTGCTGTGGAAATAATGGGAGAAAAAGAGAGCGAGAGGAATTTGTGAATGTCCATATACATTTAGAATTTCTTTCAAAGGCTTATATCACTTTTTGTGGCAGGCCAGTTTCAGTCATGCTAAAATCTTCTCTGGACAATGGAGAGACACATATAGAAATTATAATGAGCATTAAAATTAGAATATTTAGCCTAAAGTTTAAATTCCAAATCCTTGAAGGTTTTTTTCTCTTTTTTTCCTCAAAGCTCTTTTTCTTCTCCTTAGGTAAGCAATAAAACATTGCAGATCTATATGTTCACTACCATTCATAAGTCTTTTCAAAAGTTCAAAAGACTTTTATTCAGCAAGGATGCATTACATTGATCAAAATGGACAATTAAGATATGTATAATGTTACAAAAGATTTCTAATTAAATTCTGTTTTTTTTTGTTTTGTTTTTTTACTTTCTATTCATCGAAGAAAATATTGTGGTTTGCCATCACAGGACTAAATCACATTTTAAAATATGCTAACATAGAAAACAGTTATAAATTGTAATAGTATTTCACAATGTTGCTGTTTTTCCTCTATTTTTGATCAAATACAGCCTTGCAGGCTTTATATATATATTTAAAGTAAGGTAAAGTGATCGTGGGGGTTGTTGCAAATCTTTGCTATATTGACCCTTTAGAGATGAAGGTCATTAGAATGATGTCTGGCTTCCAACAATAGTTTGTGAAGTTCAGGTCCAACATTAGACTGGGGACAATGGACCAACCTGGGGGCTGGGACTGTGTGTGTGACTGGACACAAGCTGTCTGCCTTAAGCCCCACGTTGTTCCTCCACCCTTCACCAACTCTCTCATGACCCTTTAGGGACCCAGGTCACAGCACAAGGGGTGGAGATGGGTGGGGGTCTCCTGCTGCTCAGAACACCATCCACAATCCCCCAAAACCCCATTTCTATCCACCTCTCATCTGAATGATCAGAATTATCCCCATGCTTGAGCTCTTAATTACACTTCTGTCCGGGTCTCATGCAGGTTGGAATGGGTTATTAGCATAGACTCATAATCAACATACTTGGATGTATCAGGCAAGAACTAACATTATATTTGTACATCCATATCTTTATTGCTTAGACCCATGTGTTATTCTCTGTATTTCTGAATCCAGCTTGTGTGACATAACCCCCCTTTCCCTCTGGGACCTCTGAATTTCATTAACACAACGGCCAGATTAAGCCAGGGAAGGGTCAGATGTAAGCTAGCCCTCATAAAAATGAAAAAGAAAGAGACAGACTCGTCCCATGTACATCTGCTCAGTGAGTGACCTTACCAGGAGCAAAAGGTGCATCCCAGGTATTCCCTTCATTGGAAGTCTATAGCGCTATATATTTATGGACTCCGGTACTGATATTGTTCAAGGTATATGAGTCCAAGTTATATGAAAGTGAGGCAATTTAGCTTATCTGGTCATGTTGTCATGGGTAATGTCAGATTTTGCAATAATGGTTTCCTATATGCACTTCTAATTAGAGTGAAACAGATATTTCTGGACCATATCAATATTTTTTAAAAGTTGCAAGTAAATTATTCATCACTTATTATAATGCACAGTATGATTTATTTTGACATTTGCTAAAGATAATTTTAAAAGTGTCCTTCAATTATTAGTGTTTTTTTTAAAGATTACATTTAATTGAGCATTAGATGATGATAAAAGTTGTCTAAAAGTAAAATATTGGCATAACAAAATATTATGTATAAATATGGCTAATTTCTTAAATATTGACGATAGCCAATATAGTTCAAATATATTTTGCTTCCTATATAATGCATCATACACTGTTACAGCTCTAAATGGTGTATATGAAATTTAAAATGTCAAATACTGAGCAGCTGGATGCAGACAGCAGAATTTCTTTAAATGCCTAGTCCAACCAAAACTCAAAATTCTGTCAAATTTACTCACCCTCAAGTCCAAACCTGTAAGATTTTCTTACTTTTGCTGAACACAAAAGACACAAACAGCTGCTGGAAGTCAGCGACAACAAACATTCTTCAAAATATCTTCTGCACACAAATGAAAATATTTTAAAGAAATCTTCTTTTGTGTTCCACAGAGCAAATGGTGACACAATGTTAATTTTTTGGTGAACTATCCCTTTAAGACAAGACATTTACTTATGAATTTCATGTCATGATCAAGAGCAAGTGGTGTTTGTGAACCCCAGCTGTCAGAAATTAGTATATTTTAGCTACTAGAGGAACAGAAGTGCATAGTGAAAGTGGGGTAGGTTATATATCTATACCTAACAGATGCTAAAGGTACTTCACATCTCATCTAGTGCAAGTTCAAGAGCAGACTTGTGCTCCTTAACATAACAGCTGCCTGAGACACCGGCCATCTCCAGAGGTCACATTAAGGGTGGCTTTAGGTCTGGAGTTCTCCATATGAAAAGCACAGAAGATGTATGAAATGGCCATGTAGTAAGCTGACAATGAGAGAGGACCGGGGTGAACCAGTGGCATGGGAAAGTCACCCTAGAATCAGACTGAAAGGAAAATGTGACCGCTGGGGGTTTGGAATGGTGGGGGTTTGTATAAGTGGGGGGCAGATGGTCCAGACTGAGAGGGGTGCAGAAGGCTCCTGGTGGTTGCCTGGAGTTGTTTTTGGGAAAAGTGTGTCGTCACAGGGCTATTGTCATCAAGGGTGTGTTTGCTCAAAAGAGATTCCTCTAACTTAACCCCATAACTCAACCCTAATTCTCCATCCCTTCTACTTTGGCTTTGTCACAGCCCTCTATGGTTCACTGGCTGCATTGTGTTTGTCTTTATTGTGATGACCAGGTTTGGTTTGGTGACACTGAGTAAATAAGAAGATATGCTCACAATGACATCAGTAATGAGACACAAATGCAGTTTTGTGGATATGGAAAATTTGACTTCAGAGCTTTCATTTTCAAAGGCGTTGTCTTTTTGTTCGAGTCTTGAATTAAAAGAAAACACAGACATATGCAGCAAACACAGAAACATACATGTATATCATAAACTCAAAATCCATGAAAGTTGTGGATGAGACCAAAAAGGACTTTTGGCAATTTTAAAATAAAAAAATATTTCAAGGAAAGTAGCTAAAATCATTCTTTAGCTTTAGAAGACTTAAGAAGTCAAGCCACATTTACGTATATAGTGCTTTATACACAATAGATTGTTTTAAATCAACTTCACAATAATAAATGAGAAAATAACAGTATTAATTTTGCAAGGTTATGAAATGAATACAGTTTCAGCTGTAAAGCAGCTCTAAAAGACAACAGTGTTGTTATTTAACTCAATTTAGTTCAGTGTTGAATACATTTAGTTCAGTAACAGTGTTGAAGTTGCAGAGTTCATCAATTTTGAAACAAATTCAATTCAGCTATAAAGCAGCTATACAGAAGACAATTGTCATTATCCAGTTTAGGTTTCATTCTCCTTCGATAGCATCAGTGCAGTCATATTAATAATATTGTGGAATATTAATTGTCTGTTAAACCCAATAGACTTTCATCACTATTCTTTTTATATATCATCAATGTTTCATATGCATAGTCTTTTATTATAATCTAGTTTGTAGGGTTTGTTCCAGTTGTGTTCTGACCCATTTTCCATTTCTCTCTCACTATCAGGTTTGTGTAATGGATCTGAGTTGGCTTTCCTTACTGAGCCCAGTGATGTTACCGCGGTACGGGACAGGCCGTTGATGCTGGACTGCAGGGTGGAAGGCGAGGGTCCCATTACGGTGACGTGGCATAAGAACGGAGCTCCGCTACTTTCAGGAGTAGACAGTCGGGCGAAGATCCTATCCAACGGCACGCTCCTGATTCGCAGCTTCCAGAAGAGACGGGATGGAGATGCTACCGATGCCGGAGAGTATTACTGCGCTGCACAGAACCACTACGGCATGCTGGTCAGCCGCAAGGCCCGTGTGCAACTCGCATGTGAGTGACTGAAGAGAAAGCATTTCAAACATGGGCAACAGGATGACAGTAGATAGTTTTTCATTTGGATATGAAATCATATGCTTTGCCTATGATTATCCAATTGTTTGAAAAATACAGTTATATAGTAGAGGTCCATTTACTATCTGTTACTCTGTCCTTTCCCATCTTCCTCTGGTTCTCCCTTTGGTCCAATAAAAGCAGTAGGGTGGGTGATAATCCTGTAGAATTATAGCTGTCACTACATGCTTCCCCAGAAGGTACTGTTACCATGGCAATGAACTCTCATTGGGAGCCCCTTCTTTTAACACCCCTACCTATTGATTAGATGAATGACCAGGCTATTTAGACCACAATTCTCTTGGCACCTCACCCTACATCCCAATAAAAATCACCATTTTAGATGCCAATAACAAGTTATCACAGTAAATTCACATATGGGACAGTACAAACAGTTGTTATACCACATAGAGTCATAAAAATAGATTTCTTAATAAGTATGCTTATCTTTTGTTTCTGTATCTAGAAACTATCTAGAAAACGATATAATGTTATATGCAAATATCTTAACATCCTCAAAACAAGATAAATTTACTTCACAGGCAAAATTGTATATAGAATATTTATTTGATTGAAGTTTTGATACATTTATGCTTAATGTATATTATTAAAAAGAAATCTGTTTAATATTTTTTTTCAAGGAAGTCTCATATGCTTGACCAAGCTGCATCTGTTTGATACAGTAAACAACAATAATACTGTGAACTTTTATTACAGTTTATAATAAAAGATATCTGTTTTAATAGATTTTAACATGTACTTTACACTTGTGATGGCAAAGCTGAAAAACAGCAGCCATTATTCTAGTCTTCAGTGTCACATGATCCTTTAGAAATCATTGTTATTATATTTGGTTTATAAATAACTCTCAATTGTCTTCCACAGCTCTTCCAAAATTCCACACTCACCCAGAGTCCATGTCAGTAGATGAGGGAGGTGTTGCACGTTTCCAATGTCAGGTCAATGGTATTCCTGAGGCCAACATTACTTGGGAGAAGGACTGTGTTGTGCTTGGAACATCTGATGACAGGTAACAAACAGTTCTTACTGTATTTCTTCATACTCTTCCTCACAGGATTGCTCATTCATGTTACTCTTTCTGCAGGTACACTCTTCTCCCAATGGGTATTCTGCAGATTACAGGAGTTAAGAAATCAGACGCTGGTGTCTATCGCTGTGTTGCCACTAATATCGCCAACACCCGCTACAGCCATGAGGCCTATCTGAACATAACCGGTCAGTAATCATCCTTGATCTGACAAACACCCCAGACTGCATGTCCATAACCTTAACCTTAAACTCTATGCATCCTGCATATAAACAATGTGCTGTATTATGATTTTGATTACCTCAAATGTCATGATGTCAAATGTCATCCTTATATTAGTGATTTGTAATTTATCTCCAGTTTCATCATCTCTTTATTTGCCCTTCTACTCTCAGGAGGTGTTCCTCGCACCTATAAGGAGCCAGTCATCCTGTCCGGCCCACAGAACCTCACCATCACCGTCCATCAGACCGCCATCCTGGAGTGTATCGCCACTGGAAACCCTCGCCCGATTGTATCTTGGAGTAGACTTGGTATGAATCCTTACACTTTAAACCTGTGCAAAGATAACTTTAAATTCTAGATTTCGTGTAGTTAAATTTTTCTCATAATTTTTTTCCATCAGATGGCAGATCTATCGGAGTGGAGGGGATACAAGTGCTCGGGACTGGGAATTTGATGATCTCCGATGTCTCCCTTCAGCACTCTGGGGTGTATGTGTGTGCTGCCAACCGTCCTGGTACCAGGATGAGGCGTACCGCATTGGGCAGGCTGGTAGTTCAAGGTACATTTCCTGGATTTGTATTGAAGATATTTTGGGACATGTTCTTACTGATTTTCCACTCAAATTTTAAAACATTTTCATCTAATTTCTCCTCATTTTGGCCTTTTGTCTCAGCTGAAATATCATCTTACTGGACCCAAACTTTTGAATGGTAGTGTATTGAATCAGAAAAGTAGTTATTTTAGCTTCAGTAGTTCGTGGTCCTAACCCATGTGGGAAATAATAGCTAACCCCACACTGCTTAATCCTGATTTGTTGTGACAGAAGTTCACAAAGCTGCACTATTACAGTAATTTTATTATTTGCACACTTCACTGAGCACAACAGAGCAAGCCTATTGTCTTGTGTGTGTGTATGTTTGTAGCTGTGTTTGTATTGAATGGATATAGTATTTTTTGGCTGCTATGATGACCAGACATCAGGCGGAACTGGTTTTGAACATGACCCTTGAAAGCTGACTGGTCAGCACAGCAGGAGAAGTCAATATTCAGGCCCTCCCTTCTCTCACCTTTGCCCTTCTTGGTTTTTTTCCTCACTCTGTACTGGGGCTGATGGTGTGAGATTCTGGCTACCATTATGGTAATTAAGGCCTGCTGCTGCTGTCCAGCTGGGCTTGAGAGGAATAGCTTGGGTAATGAAGTCAGCTGTTAGGAGATATCCCCCTTCAACACCCCATGACACATCTCATCCATCACCCTGCTACTGTCCGTACATACAACCTGATCATATATCCCTGAGGTATATATGCTCCTTTTATTGGCTTTCTTCAAAGTAGCTGCACACTGGGGGTCTTTAGGAAAGAACAACATGAGAGAGAACAAATGGCTAAATCATCCATGAGAGGCGTAGTACAAAAGTCATATTTAATATCACAGTTGGTAGTAGTAAGTGTGAACGACTAAGCTTCTTATTCATCTGAATTTGAGAATAATCCTAATAATGTCTTTTAACATCTTAAAGTGATGGCCAGGAGGCAGATATTTGAAATATCTGCTGTGATAATGAAGATTATCCTGTTGTCCCTTAGCTTTATGCATCTATTCATTTGTTAAATTGTTGTTGAAATTGCACCCAGGTGTGCTTTCTCTATCTTTGTCCCAAATGTCCAGCTTAAGTCTGATCAATCAATAGTCACCCCTATCAGTCTTTTTACAACAGAATTGGCAGTGAAACCATTTGGGGGAGGTAATCTTGAATGTATTGATTTATTTATTGATCTGCTTTTTGTGTAAGATGGGAACAAAGAGATTAGGTTGGGTTATTTCTCCCAAAAAAAAAAAAGAAAAAAAGAAAGCAAAAACCTTACCAAAAAAACCCTGAGAAAAGCCTCATTAAGTAATTCAGATCAGTGAAGCCAGAATCAGTGACAGAAATTAAATTCACTTTCAAGGAATTGCGCAAGAATATGTTTGATTAATAATACTTTATAATAAGGTTTAATATGTTAACATTAGTTAACATTCAGTATAATGAATTAACAGCATTACAGCATTTATTAATCTTGGTAACTGTTAATTTACGGTGTAAACATCATATTGTGTATTATTTAGTTCATATATTATAAATTATGTTCATTTATTTAACGTAAAATGTTAACATGTATCAGTATAGGCCAGGGTATGGTTATAAAGTTTGTGGTCAGTGATATTTTATGATATATTGTTTTAAAGATATTAAAACTTTTATTCAGCAAAGATGCATTAAATTATTTAAAAGTGACAGACATTGATAATGTTACAAAAGCTTTTTATTTATACACACAAAAATATTAAGCAGCACAACTGTTTTTAACATTGATGATAATACAAAATGTTTATTGAGCACCAAATAGTAGCATATTATTTCTGAAAGATTGGAAAGACTGGAGCAACGTCTGCTGAAAATTGCCATCAAAGTAATAAATTACATTTTTTAAATATATTAAATAGAAGAAGCAGTCTTAAATAATTTTAACTTGAAAGACAAGCACTGTAATTCAACAGAATAAGCTGAAAGGGAAATTGGGATATTTTACTCATGTTGTGTGAACACATTTGATAACTTAACAGTCTGTTTGCCAGTAAAAAAGGTAAAATCAGCACATCCTAGTCAAGTTCAAAGCTGAAGGCTTTGTTTATGTCAGGTTATGGTCCTCCAGACTGCTCATTGTGGATGTGAGGTCTGCACTTTCACACAGTCATGAAGGTTAGGACAGATGCTGAGCCAGGATGTGGACAATAGAGAACAAAAAGGAAGACAGACAGGCAAAGAGCAGTCTTCCTAGTGTGCATGTGTATGTTTTTGGAGGGGCGAGGTATCCCCTCTTACCTCTGCCCTCTCATTTCTCACCTTTGACATTGGCCTAGGAAGCAGAGGGGGTGGAGCCTCCTCTGACAGACAGGTGATGAAGCAGCAGAATGGATGATCCTCAAATGAGGAAGGGTGATGGGGCTTCATGATCCCTCCCCCACAGTTTCATAACATTAAGAGGGCAGTTGTTCTCATCCCAGCTGCTGGTGGGGGGGAGGTGGGGCGAGGTTGACTGTGACGTTATAACACCTTTGCGTTGAGGAAACCCCTTCCTTTATTTACACCCTGGGCTATTTTTTAATATGGAAAATGAAAGGATTTTGACATCTGGTTCAGCTGAGGGGTTTCCTTAAGTTACATTTTCTCAATCTAAAAATGTATGCCTACACATCAAAGCAGGTGCAGAAATAGCAATTCATATTAAACATGAGGCTTAGCGATATAAGTGATTATATGTGACTTGAAATCCACAAATGCATTCAAGAAGCAGTTCATTCAAGTCAGGAGGCAGCCATGTTTTTCAATAATGTTAATTGATTGCATAAGTCACACAACTGGATTAAATGAATGAAAAATAGCCACCTGATCAGACTCAAGGTCAGGATCTGAGACCCTGCTAAAAGAATAACTGATCAATACATGAGATGGATTGGGCATTGATGCTGTCAGATGATCCTGGTTGTAAAGACACAGCTGGTTAGCTGTTGGAGTGGAAAACAGACCCCAAAAGCTGATGCTGTTATTTAGTTGTACTCTGATTGCTTTCTGTTTGCAGGCAGGGGCAATTACATGTCATGAAAAAATTATAAATCCATCTGAATCAGCCACAACATGTGCATGTGTGTTTTAAGTGCGCTTGTATTTATAGCTGACTTTCACTGGGATTTTACATGTACTTAAGAAGTTCAGTTTAAGTCGGACCTAACACTTACCCCCGGTTTCACAGACAAGGCTTAAGCCTAGTCCCAGACTAAAATGTAATTCTGAGCTGTTTCAGCTGAAAGAAACTTGCACTGACTGATCTTGAAATATATCAGTGCATTTGTTTTGTCTCAAGATGCTCACCAGTAATGTTTTTTTCTTAGGCATGTTAATAAAACTTACTTAAATATCCTAATTGAACTATGGCCTAATCCTGGTTTAGTCTAAGCCCTGTCTGTGAAACTGACATTGTTTTTTTTAAATGACATATAAATGATTTTGTCTGACAGAAATAGAACCAGTGCAGTTTTGATTAGTCTTTTTAAAATAGTATTTAATGATCATTTCACATTCTAATGTGAAAAAAACAAACAACAACAACAAAAAAAAAACATTTCAATAATATTTCTAAAAGTGTGAACTGCATGTTTAATTAATCATGTTTATAAGTACATGGTACAAAGTTAATCCCATCACTTTTGGAAATCAGCTCTAATATTAAATTTCAACTGATAAAAGTTGCTATAGAAATACAGGTCAGAAGTTTGGTATAATTAAGTTTTTTTAATGTTTGAGAAAGAAGTCTCTTATGCTCACCTACTTTTTTGAAAAAAGCAGTAAAAACAGTAATATTGTGAAATATTATTACAATTTAAAATAACTGTTTTCTATTTGAATATATTTCAAAATGTAATTTACTCTTTTGGTGGTAAAGCTGAATTTTCAGCATTCCATTCAAAAGTTTGTAAAAATAAGCTTTTTTTTATAAAAAACTCATATTTTATTCAGCAAGGATGCATTAATGATTGATCAAACAAACATATCATGGTTTACACAAAAATATAAAGCAGAAAAAAAACTGATTTCAGCATTGCTAATAATATGAACCATTATTAATATTTGAGCACCAATTCATAGAGACATTTTTCAAAACCATTAAAAATTCTTACACAGATGTGTTTATCAGCCAGACAGATGCAGCATTTATCAGCTTCCTCTCAGGGTCCCTCTTCAGTTTAAAACATTTCTATTCAAGGATGTCTATTCAACAGTTCTACCCAGGTTCAAGTGTGAAGTGCTTCTTGGGAGAGAAGAGAACCACAATGATGTGGCTGATGAATGACACCCCTCCTCATGCACACACACACACACACACACACACACACACACACACACACACACACACACACACACACACACACACACACACACACTGTGTGACTGCCGTTCATTCAGACTGTGTCTGGAGGTCTGAAGTGACCTCTGTCCTATTGTACCCTGCTATAGTTTCATTATAAACACACCCCTCCAGCCCCTCCCACATTTCACTTTGACCCTAAAGCCTGAGCAGAACCCACTGAAGTGTTTTTAAAGGCTGTATATTTCATTTCAGGCCTACTTGCACATAATATGATGAATTTTGTGTTTTATAGTGGTACTTGATGTCTTGTCATGGTATTCTAACCTCAGGTTATACATACATAAGCTATATAAGGTTATACGTATAAACACACACATAAATATGCATATGTTAACTCACTTAGATTATGAATTGATTTTGAAGTAGATTTAAAAAAAATCTTTTCATTTTTAATTCTCTTTAGAGATATTATTCAAGACACAATGATGAGAAACAGAACAATCAGCTTGTGAACCCCAATTAAACAGCTTATATGCAGCTCATATTGATCTGGCAAATCTATATTTTTGTCCAAAGGTTTAAAAAAATGTGACCTCATTTGAAGGGCAGTGCTGTTTTAAAGATCTGTGCCTGCATTGATTAATAGCTGTCTATTGAAATAGGGTTCCCTTTGACCTATGACCTTCCACACCTCCGCAGACCACTTCGGACCCTCTTCCCAGGGAGAAGGGGCTCTTGTGGGGGTGTTTGGTTGTGGTGGGTGTCAGTAGATCAATGAGATGCATAGTCCTTGGGTCTGGAGAGCTCTACATATATGCATGGCCATTGTGTGGACACTGAAGGGGTGTCAAGCGGAACGGTGAACCTGCATCTGTGCTGCTGAGCCAGAGGAGGGGCTGCAGGGGTCATTTAGGAAGATACAGAGCAGGTCTAAAAAGAGTTTAAGTTCAAGATCTGATGTTAGGGTTAAGATAAATTAGTGTGTTTCAAAGAGCCATGTAATGGTAAAATATTACATCATTTTAATTTATTAAATATTAATATTGTAGGTGTCTTGCTGTTAAACAAATGTACAGTATGTCTGGTCCTCATATGACAGAAAAATTATCTTTGCCTCGCTATCATACTGTCTGTACTACATAAAACTTTAACATTTATTACTGAAATAAAAATTTGGTAACACTTTAGATTAGGAAACACTTGCAGTCAGAGTTTTCCCTCTGTAAACTACTAATTTCTGCTTATTGATAGGTAGTTGAAGTAGTAGTTACGTCTAGGTATGGGATCTAAAATATGTCATATTTTTATTTTTGTTTTAGTCATTTTGTTGTGTGCTTTTTGTAATTTTTATAAGTTTTTATATGTATATGTAGTTTTTATTCATTTTTATTTTAGTTCCGGTTCTAGTTATTTTAATACATACATAAGTTAAAGAAAAAAGTATTATTTATTTTATATTACTTATTATTTAACTATAATAACCCTGGTCTTACCCTGTTCTTCTGTTCCCCAGCTCCTCCAGAGTTCATTCAGTGGCCACAGTCTGTGTCTAAGCCAGCAGGAGGCAGTGCTGTGTTCACATGTGTGGCTCAGGGTGTTCCTGAACCTCATATCATCTGGCTGAAGAATGGAAAGATACTCACCCCAGGCGATAATGTGAAACTCACCAACAATAACAGGTATACACTTATAAGTATACACTTAAGTTATATGAGACTCAGAAGTATGGACAGGGATACACAAACTTACTGCTGAAACACACAGTCCGTAAAACCTTAAACAATACATTGGCATATATCATAAACAGACAAATTAACAAATAAAAATACAAAAAAAAAAAGTATCTAAAACTGCGTAAAATCTAAAAGTGTCTGTTTATTTGTTTATATACCTTTAGATTTTTATTATAATTTGTATTGGTGTTTTTAATTTAATTAAATGTTTATTCTGTTAATTGTTTTGTATTTATTTCTTTTTCTTTTTCTTTTAAATGTATATGTGTACAATATTTTAATTGCTTTATTTACCTGCAATAATTTGTCCGGAAGCATTACCAACTTCTGTCCACTAGATGTGAGATGTGCAATATCTGTGAATGTTAACAAGGTTACATTAAAAATCAGAATATAGATTTCAAATAATAATAATAATAATAAATGTTTTTAGCACCCTGGCCGTGACTCGCATCACATCAGAGGATGAGGCCATATATCAGTGCATCGCTGAAAACTCTGCCGGCACTAACCAGGCCAGCGCTCGTCTGGCTGTGTCCCTGGCCAAAGAGCTGCCCGATGCCCCTCAGGGCCTGAAAGCCACGGCTCTGTCTAAAACCACCCTGCAGCTCTCCTGGACCCAGCCACCAGCTGAAATCACAGACGGGATCATCGGATATGTGCTGCATATCTGCAAATATGGTGGTGAGTTTCTCTGGAATTCAGATTTTTCACTAAACTGGAACATATTTTGCTCTCTACTAGTATTTTTGAGTAATACTTCATAATTGGTGCACTTTTGTTTTAAGAGTCTGAAAGCAAAGAACTCCAGGAGGCTGTGAGTAAGACAACATTTCAGCATGACCTCACAAACCTTGAACCCGCGACCACCTACTCCATCTACCTGAAGGCTTACTCTCCACTGGGTGCTAGTGAACGGTCCAGTACTGTTGTTTCCACAACACTAGGGGGCGGTATGTAGCTGCATACAGATTAGACATGGCATGCTATTTGCTTTTTTGTTTTGCTTAGGTCACTACAATTTCAAACTCTCCCTCTCTCTCCCTCCCTAACTGTCTCTTCTCTTTCTCACATCAGCATTTTTGGCTCCCTCTGTTTGCTACATTGTCCTTTATCATTATGCTTCTCTCTGCTTTGTCACAGATGTTTAAGCATCTGTGTTTTCTTTTCTTTCTATGGCTTCTCTTTTTGCCCATACACCTTATGTTTTTTGCTTGAACAGAGTGAACTCCTGTTCCTTGTTCCTCTGAGCTCATTATAATGAGTTTTCTCTCTGCACCCTATCTAGTGCCCAGTTCACCTACATTTTTCACCAAAGCAATAAACACCACAGCAGTCCAGGTGCTATGGGAGCTGCCCAATAAGCCTGGAAAAGCTGAGGGTTTCCGACTGTCGTACCGCAGGGTCCCCCATGGAGAGATCCAGGGGCCGATTCAGTTGCCATGCCATGTTAACATTCACACCATTTCTCATCTCGGTGAGGGAAAATTGGTTTTCTTGTTTGTATGAACTATATGAAACTATTGACGCAACTATAGACTATAGATTCAGTATATCTTTGCAAATGCCAAATGGTTGGCTAATCTAATGCAGTTTAAATGTTAATACATGCAAATAAATTGATTTTATGCATATATTAAGTCATGGTTTTTCAAACTCGTTGCAGAGAATTGTATTCATTACAAAATATGTTTTAAAAATATTAAATGTGTTAGCTTATCTTAAAACGACTTTGCAATCTGAAAATGTTTCTCTTTAAGGTTTTTTTTTTTATCAAGAAAATACTTGTATTATTTTTATAATATTAATAAATATATAATATAATTAATATAAGCTTAAGTACAATTTAGCAACAACAACAAAACAAAAACAGCCATTAGATTCCATCTAGCCCTCCTTATTTTAATGTTTTATGCTGAATACTCTCTCACTTAACTATTCTGTCTACATGATCTGTTACAGCAGCTCTGAAAAAGCCATTATGTTTGTACAGTGACAGTTGAAATATTCCCTCACTCACCCGCCTTAAGAGCAGACCAGAAATAAATCATGGGCACTAGAGGACAAATGCTCCTCTAAGTATTTCCTAGTATTGTTACGTGACAAATGTGTGAATTCAGAGACCTCCGAAGAGAGTGTGAAAATGTAGATATTGTAAAATCTCAATATAAGTAAAAGAAGGACCGTAATAGCCAGGCGGTTTTACCATGACTCAGCTGATCAATAGTTCTACTGTGACTGCAAAGTCAACAAAAACAGCTCAATGGATATGTATTAGATTGTGCATGTGTGAGGCAAATGCATGAGTAACTTTGATTGATTTGCAGTGTGTGTGATACTGACGTTTTCATTTTGTTTTTCACAGACCCCGGCGCTGTGTATGAAGTCAAACTGGTGGCCTACAATGGCAATGGAGAGAGCGACTGTTCAAAGAAACTTGTTTCACTGGCTGAGGACGGGACTAGTGCTAAAACCAGAGCAGGTAAATTGCATTTGCTTTGGCACACATGATTTGGTTTATTATTTATTATAAAAGTGAATAATTTTCATTTTCTTTGCTGCAGGAGAGGAAACTCAATGTAACTGCAGGGGTGTAGAGAGCTCGGTGAGCAGCATTGTGGTTGGCATCCACATTGGCTTGGCCTGCATCATTTTCTGTGTGCTCTTCCTCATGTTTGGATATCGGCGCAGGTAATGGACCTTTTGGAGAGATTTTTATATTGATACACTTCACAAATATAAAATATAATAACATCATGCATTATAAATATACAATATACAATATAATGACAATTACAATTACATAATATACATAATATATAATGCATATGTATATGTATATGTAAATATATAATAAGATAAAGTAGTATAAGTATAATAAATACATTTCGTTTTTCTCAGTTTCCTTTGTAGGAAAGGGACTCAGGACAGCTGGTCTGTGCCACAGGGCGAAGATGGAGGGCATCCCAACGGCATCCCAAAAGCGGCACTAACACAACCTGCTCAGAGCATTGAACTGGTTCCACAAGTAAGACTCCCAGTCGAGCTTCTCAGCACATTATAACTGAGAAGAAGCTATCTATAGCTAATATAGCCCCCCCCCCCCCCCACCACCCCCACCACAACCTTCATTTTTTCTCTTGACCACAGATGCCACAAAATATCATCTCAACACAGTTAGTGAACAGATACGCTACTCTTGATTTTGTCATTTCATCTTAATATCAGTTGAATATCTTACCCCAGTAGTGTCACTGTAGCTACAGCTTGTGAAGTTGCTTTGCATGATTGTCATTTACTAATTAGTCACTGCAAAAACACTTTTCTCAGAGCCTTTAGTCCAAAATCCCTTTAGTCCAGATTCCTGGGCGCCGCAGCATAAATGGCTGCCCGCTGCTCCGGGTGTGTGTTCACTGCTGTGTGTGTGTGTTCACTGCTGTGTGTGTGCACTTTGGATGGGTTAAATGCAGAGTACGAATTCTGAGTATGGGTCACCATACTTGGCTGTATGTCACTTCACTCACTTCACTTTTTCTTGTCTGCTAACAGAGTTTATCAACAGTTGGAACTGAACTTGTGCTCTGATTGTCAGGGTTTCTTAAAAAGGTAGCTTATCATACTAATGGCTGTTTTCTCTTTTTCAGGGTCATAATATAGATCGCCAGGCCCAATGCCAGGTTCTTATTGAGCAGCACTCATCCAGTCTGCCAGGCACTGGCACAGGCACTGGCTAGCATTAGCCCTTAGCTAGCACTGCCTCAGTGATCTCTCTCCTTGTGGTTCCTCTGCCTAGCCTGCCCACCAAAATCCCTTTAGTCCATATTTATCATGCCCAGTCTGTCACCTAAACTGCTGCTACTGTTTAAAGATGTAAATGGGCCTGTTTTAACTACAAACGTTTTGCTAATTTAGCTGGTTTAACTTAGCCTGTCCCATTTGTTTCTTTTTCTCCCTCCCTTTAGAACCAAAGCTTGACTCCTTTAAGATCTTTATTTCAATGTGTCCGCACAAGAACACCAAATGATAGCCTTAGGAGATACTGTAGTCATTTTTTATGCTAGCATGCTAAGTTACAAATAGTTACTGCACTCTTTCTGAGCATAAATACACAATGGAAGCTAAACACAACAAAAATGATACCAAACCGCTTTATATTTTATTACCAAAGGGCTTTCTGCTAAAACCAAAACTTCCTTTCGCAATGCGTCCTCTGGTAATAAGATGTAGCCTTAATAATCTCAATATTTCTCTTCAGTATGTGTGATTTAGTGAACTACATGATTTACAAAACAAGCTACAATAAGCCATATTCTCAGTTGAAATGATTACAGGGAACAGAGGTTTGTTCCATTTGTTAGCCTTAGCTCAGATATACCAAGATGAATAACGTGGCCTTGCTTTTGCCTTCACTTGTGGTTGTGTGAGTTCAGATAAATTGATTGTTATATGTTTCACCGTACATGCCTCGAGGCAGGCTCTACCCCAGAGGAACCATAAAGGTGATGGATTCTTCCCACCTTTCACTATTTCCTATTCTTTATAATACCCACCAAAAGCTGTATACCTCCAAAGATAGCTACCTCAGAATGTTATGTTGGGCTGACATTAGCCCCCTGCTAATAAAGCTTGCCTACCTCAGCCAAAAAATAGCAGATACCCGCTACTCTTCCCACTGCCAGTGCCTGTTCCAGCTGCCTCCAGAACCTGCATTCAGGTGCCCATCTGGTCGACTGCCATGGAGAGTGTGACTGTGGCTGCCCCTCCTCTGGCTCCAAATATTGCCTTAGCTGACAAAAGCTGTCTGGGAACCCCTCCCTAACTCATCGTCCAAAGATCTACAGAAGCGCTTAAGCTGTGGAATACTTCAAAACACACCTTGGATCCACAGTATGTTTCGGATTTGATGATTAGGATCCTGCCAAGCCGTTCCATGGATTCCTTTCTGATGCTGCTAAACCTAAACTCCAAAGAAAAAGATGAAACAGCAGGTACAGAAGGGAATTCGTTTTGTTCGGAGAATGCGATATGAAAATTCCACATGGAATGTATGGACCCTTGAGAATTGTAATGGGATATTTTTGGGCCTTTCCATGTGGATACCACAAAAAACCTGTGAAACCAAAAGCTTTGGATATTTTGCTTTCCACCAAGGAATATGTGATGGCATTGAGAGGATGCTTATCCAAAGTGATTCTTTCCAGCCAAACCAACTGGTCTTTTCTCCAGATGCCAAATCGGTTGCCATGGGAACTTGAAGGAGCTGCGAGATGATGGTTGATTTTGGGTTTACTGAGAAGCCACTGTGTTCTCTCTTTCCCAAGTGAACAGGCATGGCAGCAGATTATCCAAAAATGTTTTTGATATGAAAACCAAGCTTTATGATATCCAAAGATGTAAAAAAAAAATGTAAGGTTTTCATTTGTCTTTATATCCATGTCCTCTTTAGATGAACCTAAGCCATTGTGTTGATGTTTTTGCAAGTTCGGGTTAAAAGGGGAAGCTGCAAAAAAATAAGACTTAATAAGAAACCTATTCACACAAATATCCGCAACAATAATATGCTTTAATAATCAAACATTTTCTGTCTTCCCTCTTTTGACATTGAACTGCCATATTTTTCTTTGAAAACATTTTAACATTTAAATAATAACCAAATGAAAATGGGATATATTTTCAAGGAGATTTTATATGTTGATACAAGAGAAGGAACATTTGTATCCTTTTTATGATAATAGAGTTGAACTTGCCAAATAGTAGAATAATAATAATAATACCAAATACCTCTTTCATATTTAACATTCATACCCTTTATCTTTTGTAACACTTCATTACCAAAGCACAGGAACACACATGAGTGTACGGTATATGTATGAGTTCATGCATAAATGTGTTTTGTGATTGGCGAACAGTAGGTCAAACCTGGAGTCAGTAGAGGTCAGAGATACCCTTTCAAAAAAAAAGTCAAGGGAACTATGTGTATACAGTAACATATGAATGGAACCAAAGAACTTGATTTTTTTTTTTTTTTTTTTTTGTGGTACATATCAAGAAAGCAAAGAGGCCTTTAAGTTTGAAGATCTAGATGAGGATATCATCCTTTAAGATTTAAAAGCAAAGAAACCTGCTTTCCTGAAGATGTTCTACACTACTCCAGGTTGACCTTTTGAACATAATGAGTGTTAAACGTTTACCCACAATCACTGCAGTTCAAACAGCCCCTCCATAGACTAAAACTCCCATCTTAGAGTTAACTTGAAAGAACTGAAAAATTTTGAGAAAGAAAAAAGGGAGGATTTTAGATTTGTAGCTGTATAGCGTGATTCGTTTAGTGGTAAACATTAGATTACTCATATTTAAACACAATATTGGGTTCTTTTTGTAGAACTTTTTTTCTATTCTCTTTCACAAAGTTGTCATGGTTCCTACCTTGGGTTGGAAAGCTGGCATTTTGATGTTCACTTTTGTAATGTTATTATTATCAATATTTTAATTATTGCTATTGCTTTTTTTTCTAGGTCCATTTTGATAAACACCTGTTTTGTTTTTCATTTCTCTGTAGCAGATGAAAGAGAATGTGAAAGTGTTTGTTAGGAACCTAAAAAGCAGTGGGTTGAATGCAGCAGGTTGGCAAAGATATGATTTGGGATTCATTATGTTTATTTGGCTTTATATTCTACAGTTCAGTTTGTGTAAATTGGCCCTATGTTAATGTGCAGATATCTAGTACACTTTTACAAAGGTTTCAAACAGTTAAATAGCACTCATAAATGAGTGAATCCCCCATCTGTTTGGATTATGACCCACTGGTTAGAAAAAAAAAAGAGAAAGAAATAGTTGAGAACTAGAGTTTGAGGGCTAGAACCAATGAGGAAAAACAATGCTTTAACATGTACTTCCTTTTGTGTTATTTGAACCTGAAAACCCAAAAGCTTTAAACACTCTGAGACTGTGATGTCTCCAACCAAAAAGATTAAAGACAGAGATTGATATCTAGTGAATGGACAATTACAGAGCACTGTAAACGAAGGGACCAAGCAATGAATGCATGATACTATATAAATGGACCATGTTTGTTGAATTGTTTTGTAAATTGGTAATGACTTAATATACAGACTGCAGTCTCTGAATTGATCTGTCAGCACAACAAAGCTTGAGATTCACATTTATCAAGTTGTAATTTCCGATCATATATAATTTCTCTAATTGTAGGTCTTGTACGTCTTTACCAGATTGCAAAACAAAAACGTCAAGATCCTTCAACATACTGCACGTTCCTTCCCGTATTGCATCATTAACTTGTGTAGTGGTTGTATTCTCAAGAATAGGCTTTGATGAATTCCTTTCCTGTTTGAAGAGAATAATGATGGGAATGTCCTAGCAACCAATGGGAATGTCTTTAGAAATACTTTAAGATTTCACTGCTGAGCTCTCTCTCGATTAAGGTGACTATTGTAATAGCACAGTCTCTGATCTCTGCTTTTCCTAATTTGTTCTAATTCCATGGCGCCTGAAACCAAATAATAAAAATAAAAAAAACAACAAGAATATTTTTGTGTGATTACTTTTCAACTGGACGTATATTGACAAGTATCCTCTCTCACAAAATCTCTCCTTTATTTTGGTCTTTGCCTAAAGCCAGCTATCACTCAGGTGTGTTGAAATGCTTTCTGTCATTCTAAATAACCTGCTTTAAATTGGCAGCACATTAGAAAACTGCCCAACCATTCACTGTGCTGTGCCTCATAAATAACAGGAAATACAGCTCTTCCTCAGCCCGTACTCTACTTATCTCCTTAAACAGGCCATAGCCAAGTATTTCAGCGATAACATTTCTATTAGCAGGATTTAAGCAAAAATAGCATTTTATTTGCTATTTTGGAAGGGTTTGTCTTGATGCATGGGTTTATATCAATACAAACATAATTTTGCAATATTTTGGTTTTGTTTTACAGAAAAATAGTTCACAACATCATTAAATCAAGATTAATTTGCTTGCAAAAGCAAAACTGTACTGCAAAATTTTATAAGATATTAAGACTTGTTTTCAGACAATATACACATCTTACTCAAAGGTATAGCAAGCTAGGGACAAGTCCCAACTAATATCCAGAATTGTCCCTAACAAATAATTTGGCTCAAACACTTAAAGTAGGTTAATTATATTATAGGCCTAAATTATATTTTATTATAAATTATATTTTAACTTTTCAACATTTACTAGCATTTTATTTTGCTTAATTTTAGGTAAACAATTAAAAAATGTAAAATTAAATTAAAAAAAATGCAAGAGTGGCTGGCATGTGTGCTAGAAAACGTTTGCGCGTGCTCGAAATCTCTACGCAAGAAAAAATTGTTTGCGTAGTCAGGTAGTAATTTCCATGTAATGTCTGTTCCCCTATGAGGTTTATAGTTTTTTCGTGTTTTGAAAAACGAAGAAACTTGGTCTGGCATGCATGTGAATGTTACTTTTTGGGCTCCGTAGCTTTATGCCTACAACAAGAAACAAAAATTTAATTTCCAACGAGGTAAGAAAATACACACTTAATCAATTCAAAGATATATATTCTTTGAAAACAAGTCTCATCACCATACATATTTTGTTACAGGCATAGATCAAGGTACGTGCCATACTGCACAGCTCTTGTGTTATATCAGAACAAATACAGAATGTTTCACTTTGTCTAGCCCTTACGAAAATTGACCATGGTTTTATTACTGTAAAAGTGTAGTAACCATGTTTTGTTTTTGTTTTGTTTTTTTGGCATATTTCCTTACCATTTGTATAAGCACAGTTTAACTACAAATACCATAAATACCATTAAACTATGGTTAGTGTAGCAAAACCATGGTTGATTTATGGTTACCATGGTTTAACTACAGTAACCATGTTTTTTTTTGTTGTTTTGTTTTTTTGTAGTAAAACCATGGTTTTCATAAGGGAGGAGCCATAAATTAATTTAGGTTCGCTTAACAATGTCCTTATGTCCTTTGATGAGAATGGTGGAGCAAGATGCAAAACCTCACCGAAATATCTCACACCCATTTATCCAAATCCCAGGACCATACACATTACAGCGAATCACCAAAGACTTGCCAAGTGCTCTAACGTGCCTCGAGAGAATACCTGAAGGACATACCTGCAGATCTTTAGGGCAGATATACTGTAGAAATCACTTACTCAGAATTAAATGGAGGCTTAAGTTATGCTTGGGGAAAAGCTAATGATCCTCAGGTCTTTGGTGCTGTTCACCTTTCTGATTTTTAGTTCACACAAGTGGGCACCGCAGAGTCAAATTCATTTTCATACTAATTTTCTCATCCATATTTCTCTTGCTTGCTCTTATATTACTGTTTTAGTCTCTTCTTTTCATGACTGAATGAACGATACATTGTCACATTCTTTTGAACCTGGCTGTACATACACACTCATTCTCACATACAAAGCCTCTCGACCCTTTTGCTGTTGCCATGGAAACCTCACCCTGCAAGCCCTTCCTGTCTTCACCCTAGAGATGTCTCTTGATGTGACACCACATGCTTTAGTCCCGCCAAAGACCTATTCGGAGAATATTTACCTCCCATAGTTTATTCTTAGGTATGTTATGAAGGGCAACAACTCATAATTTCCAAGATCTTGAATTGAAACAACAAATCATTAAATTGTTTGCTCTGTGACTCATGCATTCATAACACAATTGTGTCTGCTTTACTGCCATTATTGTATTGTGTTTTATTATTGCTTCCAGTATTTGCGCAAACCAGTGTCTATTCCGGTATACTTGTAACAGTTTGTGTGTTCTCTCCTGTCTGCCAGGTCATCGCTGTCTGTGATTGGTGTTCTGTTTTGTGGGGCATCTCAGGTCCGGCACTCTCTCCACCCTCAAGGTGACTGAGGTGTGACCCTTGAGCAAGTTACCAAACCCATAACTGCTCCCCGGGCACTGTAGCATTAGCTACATACTGCTCCGGGTGTGTGTTCACGGTGTGTGTGTATGTGTGCGTTTGTTCTCTACTCACTGCTGCGTGTGTGCGCTTGGATGGGTTAAATGCAGAGCACAAATTCCAAGTATGGGACACCACATGTCACGTCATTTCCTTTCATTTCCTTTCCTTTGTTTAGCCTTTTATAGAGCCACAACTGAATGGCAAATCTGTTCCTACAGCTGTGAGGTGTAGACGCAACGTCAAGCCAGTGAGAATCAAAAGCAAAACGTTTAGGTGTTTATAATAGGCAATTTTACATGGCCCTGATCACATGTGTAGATAAAGGGGGTTAGTTAGGGTTCACTTTGATTGATTGTGTGATGCACATGCCACCTTAGACCATTTAGAGGCTTTTGATGTTCACTCAGTGAGTCTGATTCAGAGCAATAGAGCATCTAGAGAAGATTAGATTAATGGTAATTTAACCAAGACCCAATTAACACCTTTCAGATAATTTATAGCAGCTTGTCTTCTTAAGCGCAAACTAAACAGCTCTGTGTTTTACAGAACTGCTTTTATTCTGTAAATTCAGTTTTTATCCTTTCATGTAAATATTTTTCAAAATATGTATACATTTATTATATGTAAATATGTAAAAATATATGAAGAAAATGTATATGATTTTATTTTCAAAATAAAATTATGTATTTTAATATTATACAAAAGCATATGTATTCTCTCTCTATGTACATATGTATATGTAATATATATATATATTAATATATAAAATGGCAAAATATATCAAAATATATATTTTTTCAAAATACAAATTATGCATTTTGTAATTTCACAAATTAAATGATTATAACATACTCAATACAGCAAGTCAGTGATATATATTATCACATATTTTCACATGTATTCTCTCTATTTATATATGCATGTATATATTTGTATATATCTTTACACACACACACACACACACACACACACACACACACACACACACACACACACACACACACATACATATATTGGAAGTGAAGTAGCTTTTTTAAAATCCAATTTCATCTCAAGGGTCCTATTTTCTCTGCATGCATCTAAGAGAGAGAGGCATGTTGTAGATTTTATGAAAGTGCAATCATATTTTTTAAGAACCAGCAAACCTAAACATTGCCATTGTCATCGGTAGAACTGAGGAGACCTGTATGTTTTTTTTTTTTTTCTGCAGTTTTCTGATCTCCTGAAAAGTCCATTGTAACTGCAGTGAACAAATGAGCACACCTGCATTGCATTTGCCACTGGCAGATTAATGGAGCACTGTTCCAAAACCTAGTGCAGACTTAATGCAATACTCAATTCCTGTAGCACACACAAATTAAATAAAATCATTATAAAAAAATAAAAAATTACAGGATTGCCTGTTCCATAAATGATACAAGCTGCTTAAGATGTCTGTGCAATAGCTACATTTGACTGGATTCTTATTTCCATTTCATGGTATTGTGGTGTTGAACTGATAAATGGGGCTCCTGGTCTTCGGCTCCTGATATATTGCTGGCTGTACAGTTACACTGCCCCAATCAATAACAACCTCTTTCTCCTCTTTTGCCTCCTCTTTGTTGTACCTGCATTGATTTAATACACTAAAATTGGCACTGTTGATGAACAGGATCAAGGACATTGCAACTGAGATAATTTTCCATTGGCAATTAAATGCTGCTTGCATTATATTATAAATAATTTCTATAATGTTTATTAGGTGCCATTCATTTTGCCAAATAACATAACCTGACTGTGTTACATTTGACATTTATTTTCTTTTTTTCACATTTATTTTTCAACACAGTTGTGAACGATTTCCATTGGGGTATTAATGCAGCCTGCATCATAAATTGTAAATAATTTCTATAATTATTATCATCAAGCATTTCTTTTTTTTTTGGAAATAATGAAACCTGGATGTGTTAAATAAGATAATTTTTCACATTTATTTTCTTTGCATGCTCTTTTTTTTCTTTTTCTTTTTCTTTTTTTGTTTGTTAAAAAGCTAAAAACTAGAATACTAAACCCTACCATTTCATTTCACTAGAGTGGACATCTTTGATACTTTTGTTGTATTATTATAAGGACAACCACAGATCAGAGAATTACACTCCAGCCCAATGATCCATCCGTCCTGCTTTAGCTGTCAGAATTCAAGTTTATCTCTGAGGAATAAATCAAGGATGCCATTCTATCCCTCAGTTTGAAGACCTCAAAATAAATAACAAGCAACACCACATACTTGAAACATATGAAGTGTGTGTGGGAGTGTATTGTGTGTGAAGAGGAAGGGGAGGTTTGCATATGGCATGCTACCCTCCTTCATCATCCCTTAATTTATCCCTTCATCAATGCATCTGCACTTTTCTTTTTGCATTTTATGTCTGATTATGCATGCACTTTCCCATTTAATTCTAATTTTCCTCTTCCAGACCAGCAGTGTTTGGCACAGACCTCTAGTCCTGCTGTTATGTGTCTTACCTAGGTATTATAAATCGTCCCTATTCTCTCTTTTCAGCGTCTTTGTATCTTTTGCCCTTTCACATCGTCTGTTGTCTGTTCTGTCCTTTACCGGTTGTTATCCTCATCCTCTGTCTTCATGAGACACACCTTCCTTTTTCATAATGAGTCCCTGAGCAGTAATTACATTCATGTTTAAACAAAGATCAGGCAAGTGCCAAGTGACTCTCTGTTGTTGTCTTTCCTTTGTATTATTTACAAAGTTGCTGTCTTTATTATTTTTGCATCCTATCAGCTCTCTTTCTCCATGTGATCGCTCTCTCACTGTTGTTTGCACTCGTGCTGTCTTTCACAGCACGCCGTTTCTTTCCCCTCCCCTACATTCCATCATGTGAATTGGTTATTTCTGGAAGATTGCAGCATCTCCTACTTCTGTCATCACAGTATGTCATTTTTACCTCCCATAGCACCCTTTGGTTTCACTGAGCCTCTTTCTGTTGCCTTTTGCTCAGTCATTGCAATCCTGTATAATTTAGGAAGCACTGTAAATACAGTACCAAATTTTAATTTGGTACACAAAATCTCTTCCTCTCACTTAAATCTTTCATTCATGCATATTTTGCATATTCATATTTGCATGTCACGATAAGTTACAAACAGTGACATATGGCAGTATTGACCTGGAGTGACACGTCTGGATGAGCTCATGTTTGAATATATTTTTAATATAATGAAACAAACTTGCATCTCTGGACATGTCATGCCAGATCAGTGCTGCCATTGTCATAGTAATTATTACTATCATTGTCAATATCTATTAAATTCCACTATAGTCTCTGGGTGCTGATTTATAGATATTCTGAACATAAGGGCCAGTATTGCTGTGATTGCATTAGTTTATCAGCATGTGTTTGCATTTCACCCTACATGATACGTGCACTGTGTTCTCATCAGTCAACATGCAACAACATTCACATGGGCAATGTCAACTCAAAGTCAGCATGTACTGTGAAGATCCTGTCCAAACAATGTGATGCACAAACGAGGTGTAGGTATGTCACTGTATTCCTTTAATGGGCTCACACAACTTGTGTGGCTTTGTTTTCCCCTCCTCCTTCAAAAGTTCAAAGCTACTTTATCCTTAAACATCCGTAGGTTGAAATGCAATTACTGTATTTATCTCAGGAAGACCTACCTCATGTCATAAAGCTGTTCTGTTAATGAGAACATTTTCTTCTTTAGAAAAATAGCAGCAGCTGGGTATTATAATATGTGAGGTGAAACTGTTTAAGTCCACAC
Source organism: Cyprinus carpio (assembly GCF_018340385.1). Lineage (NCBI taxonomy): Eukaryota > Metazoa > Chordata > Actinopteri > Cypriniformes > Cyprinidae > Cyprinus > Cyprinus carpio. The sequence continues at coordinate 14,856,407 of NC_056615.1, forward strand.
ACCACTAAAGATACTTCCACATGCCTTCATTTGTGTTTATGGAGTTCCCTCTTGTCTTTTTTTAGTGTCTTAAATACATGAGCCAATACTTGATGCTCTCCATAGGCTCAGATTAATGCAGCAGACCCACGTTAGACTGCAGTTATACACACCTAGAGTATACACTAACAAATTAACATAAACGATTGAAATCCACAGCTTTATGTTATAGTCAAATGTAATAGCATTTAATGTTAAAATGCAGATATAGTATAGTTATACAGTACAGTATAAATATACAACGTAAAATGCTTTTCTGTTTGCACACGTTATTTTAAGTGACTCTTCATATTGCCTCATTTAGCCAATAGATGCCAACAAATGACTGTCTTTATGAACGAGACATTGACCGTTTTTATTCATACCATATTTTTTATTTATGACTTTGCCTTCATAAATTAGTTGTTGATTTTTTCATTCAGTCAATTTGTTTAAATACACTGATTCATTCAGGAGCTTACCAAGTTTATGAGTCTTTAAAAGTGAGTTGTTGGCTCTTACATCCAATCCATTCATCCTTACAGACTGATTAATACAGGAGCAAATCTTTTTTAGTGAGTCATTGAATCTTTTACTCAACCGATTAACACACTAAGTCATTTAGGAATGAAACACTACTAGTTCATTCAACTTTGATTTTTTTTTGGGAATTCTATTCATTGGCAGAGCAAAAATAGACAAAGTAACTGGCAATATTGTCTCTAATTAGGTTCTTGTGGATTGAACGTTTGTATAAAAGCAATATTAATCATGCCTTGAATATTAGTTTGTGTGCTTTACATGTGCCAGATCACAATCTGCTGATATTCACATACTCTCTTGCATGTGATATTGCTTAAAAATACATCACAAAGTTGCTTGTTTTTCGCAGCAGCAAGTTATCAGGGCAATGTTGCCTGGGTGCTTGTCTTCATACATAAAAAATAATCAGTGCTGTGACCCGTCTGCATTCATTTCAGCCATCACCTAGCCTGTATTAGGAGCTATTTATGGATCCAATTATTTGCAGATGTGTTTAGTGGCCTTAAAAATATGTATCATCTGACAGTGTAGCCAGTGCCACTGGCTGATTCATTTTCTGTCTGGCATTTTTCCCAAACTTTGAGCTCAGCAGAAATGGCAGATGATATTTCTCATCAGCTCATTAATAAATGCTCTGTTGTGTCATCAGTGCTGGTGACCTATTGCTGCAGTGGACATATTAAGGAGCCAAGATATCTGCTGAATTTCTTGCTTCAGACACCAGGATTTCTACTGTTCGAGGAAATGTCTTGCGTTAAAGTGTTATTTTGTGTTAAATCATAGTTTTGTAAAATTCTGATACATTTGTCTACCTAAAAATCTCACTGCAAGCCTCCTGCTTTCTCTACAATGGGTAAGTAAATCATAAACCACTAATTAAGCCTGCTAAATTTAGGAAATAATGATGTCTCTTAAACCCTGAGGATTGACAAGACAATTAACCTTGGTGATACTGCTGCACTGTAAAAAGGCTGTGCTATCAGCTAACCTACAAAGGTGGTTTTAAAAGCTAAAAAACTTGTTGAATATGACTAAATCACGCTGGCTCTATTAGCTACCTATCACAAACTAAAATAATTTTTAAGGATCATTATAAATACCTCCTAAGGTAACGACTTCCTGTTTTCACTTTCTACAGTGTATTCTGCTGAAAAGAAATCTGGTTCATAACTGAAAGAAGTCTTTAATGCTCACTTAGGCGACATTAGTTTGATCAAAAATACAATAAAATTACTAATATTAGGAAATATTTTTAACTGTTATTAACTATCTTTATTAGTACCTTGCCATCGGCCACTGCTTTTCATCTCGCATGATGAGATCAGCGCTATGAGCCACAGCTGCTACTGTATATATATATCACTTTTAATCATGCCAAAAGCCATGTACAGTTAATTTATTAAATGTATTTTCTAACAATACTCCATAAAACTTTTGCACTTTAGCAGTGTTAATCCATATACACTATGACTGCAATGTCCAGATAGACTGGTCTTAATTCAAGTTATTTCAGAAACATTGCTTCTAAAAAGTTGTCTCAAGCTACTGCCCCTCACTAGAGAGTGTATACTATCCTTCCAGTGTGTGATAATATGAATGTTGCTGTGCCACTTATTCACTATTTTCTTTATAGTCCCATATATTGAATGCCACAGTATAATTTAGAGAGCAGTTTTGAACACAGCTTGTTTGTACACAGGACATGTGTGGTGCGACATGGCAATGGTTGTAAAAAACTTGTATTTGCTGTAACAACTTGACTGGCCCCCAGTGGAGAACATCACCTGACTAGTGGCCCCCAATTAATTCTGAATTTGAGCCCCCGATGACTGAACTGAGCTGTTAAATAGATGACTGAATGCTGCCTAATGTCCCATGCCTCCTTGTTTTCATTAAATCATGTTTGTTAATATCCTTGGAGAACAGAATTACATTGTCACACAATCAGCTTTAGGCCAGCCAGTGTGTTTGTCAATTATGTGCATGCAAACACATTTGTGAGATACATTTCCGGGCTAAATTAATGTAATCACTTTGAAATAGCTGTAGGGCTCGATGCTACATCTCACCTGAGTTATGTGATTTGTGCAGCTTCAGCACATTTTGCTTTCAACTTTTATTCAATCAGTATTGAGATAATTATGTTACATCATACTAAAATATTTAGATCAAAATCTGTTGGTGGATAAATAGCCATTATCATCTTTTCCCTTTCCAATAGCACTATGCATTGTTACATTCATATTTAACATTTTTAGTATTCAAATGTATATTATTTTCATATTTTTCCATACATTTGGTGATATTTGTATATATTTATATTTAATCGTATTCATTTTAACATATGACACATCACTTGCTATTCTGACGTGGTTACATGTATGTTTATACGTGTCACTGGAGCATGTTTTAATGTAAAAGACTGATGCTAAAATGCTTATGTTCTTCAGCTAAACTCCAAAATAGACCTGTGAAAACAGTGTGAGGAAAACAGACTGGAGAGAGGGAAGAATTTTCTGAGGTAGGAGCAAACAAATGGTGAGAATTAATTACATGCAGAATCAATGGAGAGTGATAATCAGATCTGAATAGAAATGAAAGTGGGAAAATCACAAATCCAAATAGGATGCTGCAAACAGAATGCATTCTAGGCCCAACTGCTTTCCCGTGTAGTTTGGTTTCTGTCAATAAGGTGTGTGCAGTCCATCTTGTGCACATAAATAGTCTGTCAGTCATGTCTGAATGGGCAGCCAGAATGCAGTGCTGTAGAGTTTTTCCTCTCCTCCTCCTCACATTCCTTCGCTTTTAAAAAGCTTATATATGCCCGTGCGCATTTTACTTTCACTTTTTAAATAGCCTTGTGCTTTTCCACGTCAATTGCTTATCCGTACAATGACAAACTTACTTATGTTAAACATAGAACTTTTATTAACAAAACGTATAAAAATACACCATGCTATAGGCCTAATACAAAATAACTTACAGAAAGTTTAAATGTAAAAAACTGAAATTCAGCAAACGCTGTGAAATCAAATGAATAAGCAACTGAACATTTATTAGAAAAATGAGTGGAGCCGGTATCCTCCTGTGTTCTCACCTCAAACTGGTAGAGGCACTGAGAGGCCTCGGTTTAGTGACTGCTTGCTAAAACTGCTTCATTGTGTCCGTACTGTAGACCCTGTCGAGCCCCTCAATCCCCTCGGCAGCCAGGTCCTCACTCGATGAACCCGTGAGAACTGGTAGAGGGCTGGGTTCAATATGTAGAGACCTATGTGGATCCCATATGTGTAAAGTTCACGGTATAGCCTCAGGGCCTGTGTTTCCCCGGCAGACTTCCTGCCATTTTCCAAGAGGGTTACAATCACCTCTAATCTTCCATATGCACCTAAATGGTTGTTCATATGTGTAAGTGCTTCCAAAACCTCCTTCAGGAAGGATGGGGCTTCCACAGCGTTCCTGTTCTAAGTGGAACGGGTATGTTTTCCCAGTCTTTTCCAATCTCACTGAGTGGGTAGTGCTATGACAAAAGTGACTGGTCTTCCTGTTGCGAGCTCCGGCCTACACCAAAAAGGGGGCTCAGGAGGCTCACACAGGACACTGGAAGGGGCAGCATCCATGGCGATTTGGTAGGGAACCCAACTCGTCGGTCATTACCGACCTGACGCCGAGAGCGTCAAACTGAAAGGGAACGTCTCGGTTACGTATGTAACTCTCGTTACCTGAAGGAGGGAACGGAGACGTCACGTCCCATGGCCACGGCTGCTGTACCACTGCATAGCGGCTGGGTCACCAGCTCGGCTCCTCAGCGAAAACCTGAGTATGCGTTGCACCTGCTGCCCAGTTATACTTGCAATGCGATTAGCAGCAGCTGGATGCAATCATCGCATGCCAATGTGCATCGGCTCGTTTAGTTTACACTCGAAGTGGATTGGTCTCTCTAAGCGTGGTCCCAATACGTCTTTATTCGTCCCAATACAATAAAGATATCTGCTTTGTTCTGTTCTGTTTACCCTTGGGTTATTATTGCTGTCCTCCCTGCTCATACAGGCTGCATAGATGTGCAGGGAGTTTTTGCCCAGAACAGAAACATACAGTATATCGCCAAAACAAACTGTATGCTGGGTCCTGACAGAACTCTTGTTAAAGAACTTTTTGTATCAACATTTATTAATCTCTGTTAATATTACTTTTAAATATTAATTTAAATATAGCAATGTTAAACATTTGTATACATAACTAACACACACGCCCTTATTGTAAAGTGTTAATGTTACAAATAGATCTACTGTAATATATAAGGTGTCTTTTTCCATCGATATTTAAACAGTTTTTCTTTTTTCATGAGTTGAGTGGATATTTCCTATAAATAATATAAATAATGCACTCAAAGCAATAGCATCTTATTTTTTTTGTTTTAAGTCCACAGGATCCACAAAAAACTCCAATTAAATCACAATGTGTAGGTACTCATGCCTGCGTTGAGTAATTGCTGTTTTATAAAGTTATAGTTGGGCTCATTTAAGTTATTTGTGCCATGTTTCTTCATAGTTTCAAATAATCACTCTCGTCTGATTTTTAGACTGTAAGCAGGCGGCTGATTGAACACATTGGGATCACAAATAATGAGAGCCTCCCCAATACACTGTGACATTTGTGGTAAATGTCAGCCCACTGTTATCAGTTTAGGTGGGGAAGCCCATTGTAGAGGTGAAGTTGGACTGGAGGGGAGCTGAATAGGCACCTTTTAAAGAATAACCTTTAGGTTCATTTTAGTCTGCCTGAATAATGTCATATTGATGATTACTGACAATTTGCTTTGTTTTATAGTGTTTATTCTTTTTTTAGATTTAGAGACATTTTAAAATGAAATGCACAAAAAAACTCTACTATTACAAAGCAAACATTTTAGAAATTTAACAGATTTCTAGCAAAAACACTTAGGGAAATGTCACTCCTTTTATTTAGCACAATAACACATCATTCTTGTTTTTTTGTCACTCTGCTGATTATTCCTTTGGGGGTTTAAATTAAAATGAATGGCAGTTGTCATAGTTTACTCGTTCCTTTGTTATTTACTTTTTTATTTTCTGTGGGACACAAAGGAGGTTTTTATTGTTTTGTAGTTGTGGCTACAAAAATGACAAAAGCTCCATAAAAGTATCATACATGCAGTCAATCTTTTTCTTTTACACTCTTAAAGATTCCAAAATGGGGGTTTTAGCAGCGATGCCAAAGAAGAACCTTTTTTCGTTCCCCAAGAACCTTTCAATGAACAGTTCCTAAAAGAGCTATAATTTTCTAAGTGTGAAAAACATTTTTAAAATCTAAAGAACATTTTTCGACAGTTTTTTGCATTCATTTTTGGAATATTTTTGTGTAATGGGAAAGTTAAATTTTAAGGTTCTTAATAGATCTATAGATGCCAATAAACCTTTTTTTCTACTTCTTTTTGGTCAAGCTTTCAGATATGTGTATATTTTCAGTCTGAATTTAATAACCCACTGGATTATGTAAAGACATTCCCTCCTTTTCAGCTTTGTACACTTGACCTCTATCAGACCTCACTCTGTGTAAATGATTAGGTTTCCCTAAAGACGGCCAGTCTGAGAAAAACAACATAAGTAACAATATTCTTCTGGTCCATTCACTGCGAGTCTGACTATCTTTAGCACTCAAACTTGCTTGCTTATACCTAAATGAAAGCTTGCTTTCCGTGTTTCTCCTTCAGAAGGACCAATAAAAGGATGTCTGTTTTCAGAACCCATAGACATCAATGACCTTGCCTTTCCTTTTTTCTCAGGCCATGAGCTCTGTTTGTTTAGATCAAGACATTACATATATTCAAGGTCATATCTTGGCAAACAGGGACTAATGAACATGGTCTGCACATGCTTAAAGTGAAAGTGAGTGCAGCCGTGAACTGCAATCAGATGTAATCATACTCTGCTATACCAGACAAGCGTTAGTAAATTACTTAGTAGTTACACCTCACAGATCTTAAATCTTGCTGGTATCTAGATCTCTGCAGATCTGCTAGGAATGTGCTGGTTTTGATAATATATAAAATTTGATCATTTAAAATGTACTCATTCCATTCAGTCCCATGTAATCCATGCTGGCAATGAAAAATTCCCTGCTCAGTTTCTGTTAACACCTGTGGAAATTATTCATGTACACCCAATACAAATGGACTAAATAAACTTCTGTTTCGCATATTTAAGTAGGCTGCACACAATTAAGATGAATATTTTTGACTGAATAAATCAGGAAATCACCTTGTTTCTTCTTAGACAACTTTTCCTCCTCTTTGGGGTGAAATATGCACACAATCTTTAATTACCTACATTTGATTATGATTTTTAGTTTTTGAAAAAGTCTCTTGTGCTCATTTATTTAATCAAAATACAGTAAAAGCAGTAATATTGTGAAACATTATTACAATTTAAAATAATTGTTTTCAATTTTAATATATATTAAAATGTTGTTTTTTTTCTGTAATGGCTAAGCTGAATTTTCAGCCGTCTTTACTCTAGTCTTCAGGGTCACATGATCCTTCAGAAATTATTTTAATTATGATGATTTGGTGTCCAGGAAACATTTCATTATCATAAATATTGATTATAAATGTTGAATGTTCTCTAACAGTTATGCTGCTTGTTTATTTATTTATTTATTTATTTATTTATTTTTAAAAATTTAAATGTTAAAGTATACAGTGGATTTTGTTTTTTATGAATAGAACGTTCAAAAGAACAGCATTTATTTGAAATAGAAATTATTTGTAACAATTATAAATGCCTTTAACTGTCACTTTTGATCAATTTATTATATCCTTTCTGAATACAAGTTTTAATAATTTCTTTCATTTAAAAAATCTTACTGACCACAAACCTATGAACAACAGTGTATATGCAAACTGGTTTACCCATGCTTGTACACTCTTTTGGCACATTTACCCCCTCTTTATTATCTTAAGTGCTGAAACTTTAGTGCTTAGTCTGTTTTACTGCCAAAAATGCCTGCTCACTGTACTTTACAAAAACAGTTATGTGAGTATAAAAATAAATGTGCTGAAGTTCATTTTCTACCAATAGGGTTTTGGTTTCACTGTGCAAGATTTTTTTTCTTCAAAAACCTGCCTCACATCTGCTCACAAAACTGGATAATGACTTCTGTGCCTCATTAAAATGGAGAGATGACCAGTCAAAGTAAATTGTTCTTTGAGGTTTTGTTGCTTGCGTTAGAGCTGTTATCATGAACAGCAGTGTCATCGCCAGAGTCACTGAGACAGATTTACAGAAGAGGAGCGATGAATGATGCATTGCAGGAAGAGAAGTGAGAAGGGCAGGTGCCGCTGGGAATGACATCTCATATCCCCATAAACCAAAGGCCATTCAGTGATCATTCATTGCATGATTGGATGATCGTCACACACCGTTGATGCACAAGTCAGCATCACAGTAAGCAGAGTATTTGTTGGCTGTCAGTAACACTTGGTTGTGTGGGGTCTTTGAGGGAATGAGTCATCTTTGAGCAAGCACTGCTAGGGAAAAACAGATGTTTTTCAGTGAATCTCCTTACAAAACCTGCAGTAAAAATTTACACTATGTATAAAAATTCACATTTCACACTATGTACAAAATATAGAATGTACAGAAAATTGTAGAAAATATAGTATTTTGTTTGAATTTTTTGCATTGTGTCATTTTATTTTACCCATGTACCTGCAGTGCATTTTGTATTGTCTTTCTTTCTTTTTTTTTTTTTCCTTTTTTTTTAAATTATGATTCTTTTTATGGCAGATTCTTTTAATACTGCTTCATTTACATGTTTTACAATTTATTTTTGATCGTTGTTAATTATCATATTGTTTATTTATTGATAATTTTTTTTTTACAATTTTGCAGTAATGAAAATTCAGTGAAATTAAATAAACATAATAAAATTTTGCATATAGAATTTATGTGCATTGCATTGCATACTATGCAATGTAATGTACTCCTAAATGTCATGTAGAAACTAATTTACTGTGAAGCTGCTTTTCAACTTTTTGAATCATGAAAAGCACTATACAATTGAATTGAATTGAATTTCACTGAATTGAATTACACTAATGAGAATTGGGAGGTAAAAGGGAGGTGAAAATGTCACAATGCAAAAAAAAAAAAAAAACCCTTTGATTTTTGGGGTAAAATGTGACCTGGACATCTCTTTGTAAAATTAACCACTTTAAGTTGCTCAATCATTTTTACCTGAGAATTTTTTTTTAATTCCATTTCATCTAAAACATCTTGTACCTATTTACAGGGATGGTCCTCTGGGGCTTTAATGCCTTGCCCAAAGGCACATTGGTAATAAAACACTATTGTGACTGCGAGTGGGACTGAACCTGCAACTGTTCTATTAGTAGCCTAGATCTTAAACCATTAACCGCTACCTGCCTCCAAGTATGCATGAGAATCAATTCAAATGTAAAACTTAATTTTAATGTTGCCATCTGATTTTAAGATACCTGCATTCCTTAAAGTAATGCATTTTAGGCCACAGATAGGGATTTCAGAGCCTTCAATGAATTATTAATAGAGGCTGCAGCTTATTGTGGTGCTGTCTTTCCTTAAGCAAACTGAATTTAGCACATCTTGAGGCAAGAGTGCTATTTTTGCATGAGAGAAATGTGTTAGTGAATCTCTTGCAGCTACCTGAATTCAGATGATGGCTTAGTCAGGCATTTCAAGGGTTTATTGTCTGGATGTTGGAAATCTTTTGGATAGGAATCAGAATTTGGAGTGTTCTGTTGAAGGCTGTTTTATTGATCTTCACCCCAGATGCAGATGTGACTGAAAACATGAGGACCAAAGCTTGTCCGTTTTTAATAGCTTCGGCTAAAGCCCCACTTGACAGCTTGTTAAAGCTACAGTCTGAATTAAACAGATCAGTAATTTTGCAGAAAATAAGAACAACGTTCTTTAAAACCAGAGTGCTTAAAAATAAACCTGTCAGTAATAATTCATTAAAATGAAAATATTTTTTATGTTATTTTAACTATTCAAACAATACTCTACTACTGTTATAGAATGTTCTTCTGCTGTTGTAGGCTGTAAGGACATTTGAAATAACTAAAATCATTTTGTGGAATGATATGGACATGTATGTGGTTAAGACCTGCCTGGAACTGCTTTTGCCAATGCGTTTCCCTGAACATAATTGCACACCTTAGGACATCAGCAATCAGCAGTTATTTTTTGTGTGACAGACTGCAGAATGTCTTTGAGTTCCGAGATGGTTTGTCATTCTTGGAAAAAAACATTTTATTTCAAAACTTATTTAATCTATAAGCTATAATTGGTTAATCTGTTTTATTTATTTACATATTTATTAATTTATTTACTTTATACTAAAGGCTGAACACATACATATGTGTGCATATTGATTCAATAAGCAAAATAATAATAATAAAAATGCTGTATATGTAAATCCTCCCCGCTGGCTCACTTTAAAGTAGTTGTACTTTAAATATAAACTACTGCTGTGTCACAGCTGGTAATGTATGCTTTAAAAAAATATCTACAGTAATCAACCAGGGGTATATTGCCATATGTAGCTCATAAAGTCTTTATAACATAAGAATGCTATCATGTTGTTAGATGAGGCTGTGTCCTGTCTCAGGTGTACTTCTGATGTGATCTTCACTTTCATTAAGTGTAGTTTAAGAAATGGCCTGTGTGGGCAAGCGATTGTATCTGTTGGAGTGGGCGGTTTTATTTTGCTTGGTTCTTAAAGTTAACTAAATTCTGTCTAATCACATGGAGGAACATATGAAACCATTTTTTGTCTATCAGAGGGTCATGCCAGAGACAAAATCTGTGATGTGAGCATTGCACATGCATTGGTGTGCCCTCTCATTCTCAAAGAGACAATAGTGTGCAGAGATAAGGCTGGGATCACTGTAGTGATGTGATTAGGGTGCATTTACTACGGAGCACCTGTCAGAGCTGTCCACAGAGAGAACATATCTCACACACGGCAGCACAAGTCACGCTGATTTATATGCACACCTAAATACAGCTCTATTGCACTCCACTAAATAATGTTTGAAATTGATGCATCTCCCCTGGCAGCCCCTTCTCACTGTCAAAATGTTAAAACTGCTTAAAAATAGCAGACCTGTTTTTACTAAATTAATTTTCCCATTCCTGCTTTTTTTTTTACTTACACACTTTATCGCTGAAAACAATTTAATCAATTTGAGCTCTCTCATTATTTTTCTGCATGGATGCCAGATTTATTTAGATGATAAATGCTTAGAAGAGGTCTGGAATACTGGAATGACCTGTATCACCCTTTTTTTTTTTTGATCATTTATTATTTAATCTGTACCATTATGTAGGGACCTTGAGCATTCTATCTCCTCAAAAAAAACTCTCAATTGATCTTAATCTTTCTATAAACCTTGAAAGTGCTGTAATCAGTCTTTTTATAGTAACATGGATAAAATATGTCTACAACCTGACAAATATAGTTAAAATAGAGTAAGGAGAAATCTCACAGGTGCCTGCTACAGCCCTGAGCTGTGTAAACACCAATAAAATAAGTCTGGAGAGAATTAGCTGATTAGCATTTCCATTCATCTCAATGGCAGTTGCTCGGCTGGAAACAGGACCCCTATTAATCAACTGTATTGCTGAATGGATTACTTTGTGAATATATTACAGTAGTGTATCGTTTCTGCCGTCCAGGTGCTGTGCAACATGGATTAGGAATTAGCAGCTAATTTTTAAAGACAGGTTGAAAGGAAAATTTGAATATTGAAGATAAAGTGTTTTATGGAGGGTTTGCAGTGCAAAATGCCCTTGGCAAAGAGGGAGTTTGGATTATATTAGAATAAATACTTTTGAAAATAAAACTATGAACACATTTTAAAAATGATTTAAAAAATACAAAATCTATATAAAGACCCACATTTTTACCAGCGTTCAAATTGGTTTATTGTGCACTACCCTTAAATGACAATCAATGCTATAAGCAATGACTCCATATGCTTATATTCACCAATAAGAGCAGACTTTTAAAGATAATTGATTTAGCCAGTAAACTTATTAGGATCCCCACGCCCAACTTATCCAACTGTTTTACTTCATCTGTGATTTGTAAAGTAGGCCTTGTTCAGACTGTCAGTCCAAATCCAATTATTTATGTATCCGATTGGAATTTGATTTAAATGATTGATTGTCTACACTGTGTACTGCAGCAGTTCAAATCCAATTTGTGTGTCATCTAACCAGATATCTGCATTGGTTTCTAAATGACGTTGTGTTGGTAAGCCTATGCTAAAAACATTAGTAACAGCGAAGTTTGCAATATGTCAAGTTTTGCAATTGTCTTTCAATATGGCAACATGTTGCTGTCTGGCTGGATTATATGTAAGGAATAATGTTTAATGAGCTCTTATTGCATTGAACGAACTCTTATTGCATTATAGTCCTCCATGTCCGCTGTGTTCTCAAAACTCTGGCAATTTGATAATGCCTAGAATATCAAAATCAACTGCAGGAGGCAGATCCTTTTCCAATTTAGTGCCCAAACTCTGGAATAAACTACCTAACATTGTTCGGGAGGCAGACACACTCTGTCAGTTTAAATCTAGATTAAAGACCCATCTCTTTAACCTGGTTTACACATAACACACTGACACATTTCTAATATTCAAATCCGTTAAAGGATTGTTAGACTGCATTAATTAGGTCAACCGGAACTAGGAACACTTCCCATAACACACAATGTACTTGCTACATCATTAGAAGAATGGTATCTATGCAAATATTAGTCTATTTCTCTCTTATTCCGAGGTCACCATAGCCACCAGATTCAGTCTGTATCCAGATCAAATGGTCACTGCAGTCATCCGGATCCAGTACGTATCCAGCCCAGATGGTGGATCAGCACCTAGAGATGACAGCCTCGACAGCCCTGAATGTCCACGGAGACCCGGACGACTAGATGAGTCCCATAGACAGATCCCCAGTGAAGACCTTGTCTCAGACGACCACCGGGACAAGACCACAGGAACCAGTTGAGTCCTCTGCACAGTGTGACTTTGCTGCAGCCTGAAATTGAACTGCTGGTTTTGTCAGGCCAGAGGAGAACTGCCCCCCCGACTGAGCCTGGTTTCTCCCAAGGTTTTTTCTCCATTCTGTCACCGATGGAATTTTGGTTCTTTGCTGCTGTCGCCTCTGGCTTGCTTAGTTGGGGACACTTAATATCCAGCGATATCGTCAACTTGATTGCAAATTATTGCACAGATACTATTTAAACTGAACTGAGCTGGATGATGACATTACTGAATTCAATGATGAACTGCCTTTAACTGAAAATTGAGTGTTTACTATTATCATTTTGCATTATTGACACACCATTTTCCTATTTAATAGTGCAAAGTTGCTATGACAAAGTCTGTATTATTAAAAGCGCTATATAAATAAAGGTGACTTCACTTGACTTGACTTGACTTAATACACGGCTAGCTGTTGATTAAATGATTTTAATGCACGGTGTGGAGTCAATGAACCACTCAACACGAAGTGGCCTCCGTCGACTGCATTAAAACATTTAATGCACAACTAGTTGTGTATTATCTGGCTTATACCATGGTAATTTGCCAGCAATTTAAAGCTGTTAATGATGTTTGCAGCACAGTATTTGACCGGAAGAATAAAGATGACTTTGTAAGAGCTAGCCTTCTACCTGCTTTAAATCAGACACAAAGATGAAATAGTGCAGCAAGATCACAATTGTTTGAATGAATTATTGATAGAGAGAGACAAAATGGCCATTGCGTATGTAAATTACCTGCGTTTGTGTAATTTGTTACTTCAAAAACAAAGACTTTGCCTCTTCGTTGTTGAGAAATATAATATAGCATTTCAGTATCAAAGCTATTTTATTAACAAAAGTCACAGACAGCAACCTGTGTTGGCCCAGATTCGGCCCACATCTGGCCCGCATGGATTTCACACTGATCTGGGCCAATACTATGTTGCTGTCTGGGAGGGCAGCGTTGACAACAAGTTGCTGTGCTCCTGGACCTTTCTGTGTGTGCGCAGAGCGATCTGCGATCTCTTTATTTAGATTTTCAGTCTTTTCTATTTTAAAATAAACTTCTAAATGTCTGTTCAGTAGTCTAGTCTCTATAACAGACAACACAATTTAATAATTGTGTTGTACAAAATAAATGTTGTACAAAATAAACATACTCATCTTTGCATCAATAAAATGTGCAACACTTTATGTTTTTCTAATTATATGTAATATCTAATTGTGCCAGCAGCTGTCACTGTGCAGCTCTCGCCTGGTTGGCCATTGATGCTAAACATTGAGCCTGGTCAGTACCTGGATGTGAGACCTCCTGGGAAAATAGGTTGCTACCGGAAGAGGTGCTAGTGAGTCCAGCAGGGGTGTTTACCCTGCAGTCTGTGTGGGTCCTAGTGTCCCAGTATAGTAATGGGGACACTATACTGTGAAAAAGCACCGTCCTTCAGATGAGACGAGACTTTAAATCGAGGTCCTGAATCTTTGCGGTCATAAACATTTATCTATCTGTTAGCCTGTACAAGTTCTTTAGAAGTGTTCTTTTAGTAATCAAAAAAAAAATCAACCCTACTGGACAAGCAATCAGTTCAAACTATAACCTAATGATACTTTTTATTATGTGTACTGTAGCTTGTGCTTATTAATTGGACTAGACAGGGAGGGAAAGGCAGCTAACACGTACACAGTGTATATGCCCTTTTAAACATCACACCTTTTTAACAAGATTCCCCAGTATTACATCTCAAAACATGAAGGACACACAACATAATTGTCCAGTGAATTTCCTAGACACAGTCCAGCTCCTCAGAGAACCCTGTTTAATGAATCTCTCAAAGCACTTCTGAACAGCCATCGATGACTTCCATTTGATTTTCCTTCTCTGTTTTCTGAGTTGACCTTTTATTATGACCTCTGATTATAGGTTGATTGTCTGTCAATTAAATAAATAAATAAATACATATTTTTTCTGTGCTTATATGCACTTGACCAGCACATTGTAACAGCAATCACATGCATTCAGATCATTAAATCAATGGAGGTGTTCACCCAAAAAGGTTTTCTTATTATTTTCTTAAATTGTTTCAAAACCATATGCTGTTGTTGGAACACAAAATGAGAATATTGAAGATTCATAGCATGTTTTGAATGCAATGACAATTCAATTCTTAATTTTTAGATATAATGGATGTTTTCAGTTTTGAAGTGTGATCATAAAACGTGAAAATCAATCACTTTTCATATTATTGATGTCCATCAAAATATGGCCTGTTCCTTACACAAAGCTATTGCAAGGCTTCGGAAAATGTGGAATGCAGCATATGAAACTGTGAGCAAATAAAGCCATTTTGGAGCTTTACGGCTTGTTATTACTACAAACTTTCTTTGTCTGGAAAAGATTTGAACATTCAAATTTCTCTCTTCTTTTTTCTCAGAAAGAATAACAGCATAAAATGCAGCAATATGGGTGAGTAAATAACATTTTTATTTTTACATGAACTATCCCTTTAAGGCTGTATGGTCCATCCACATTAATTTTTCACCATAAGCACACACCACAAAGATGGCATATCATGCATATCATCATCAACACAATACACTGCAAACACAACTGGATGAATTCCACGAAGAACATTTATGGTGATTCCACGGATAAACACAGTGTGTAAGCCTGAACATTCATGACAGCATTTCATATAAATGAATGATTCATGAGCTAAGGCCATTGTAAAACATTAAGTGACATTCCTAATCAGGATGTAGAGAGGAAATGTTAGATAACCAACGTGTCAGAGAACCTTTTAGCTGGGGTTGTCACTCTGAACTCTGAGATTTAATTAGTTAGAGATCCTCATTAACTGATTCCAGACACGTAAGCTGTTATACACGAGGCACTGTATATTTATAACCCTGTTCCAGATCGGCAAATATCTCACGTTCAAGGTATTGTCTGAGGCATTGTGCTGTCATTTGGTCTTTTACATTCATAATGACCTGTAGTTGCATCTTTCTAGAAGATATCCAAGCTTGAATCCACAATGTGATACTGTTGCTTTTCCATGCTCAAGTGGATTCAAACCCAATTCAAGCAAACGGATACTTGCTCATACTAAAAATACCAAGACACCATCAGAAGCTTATACATGTAGATGTCTGGACACACAGTTAAAGTCCTGTATTTCATGTTTACAGGGAAAAATCTAGCTCATTGAGGTATCTTGACCCTCTATGCTTGTTGTCCGCCTGGCCAGCCACCTCCTACGACCTACTAATCATCTCCTCCTCCACCCCCTCTCCTTGCGGAGAGTCGGTCCAGTGATTTGGGAGAAGAGTTTTGATTCCTTCTGCTGAAGCAGCTGGCTATGTCGGCTCGGAACGAGGGTGTGAAGAAACCATAGATGACCGGATCGCAGCATGTGTTGAGGTTGCCGAAGATGAAGAGAGCGTGATGGATGTATTCTGGCATCACCTGCAGCATACGAGGCTGAAACCAGTACCAGATGCCAAGCAGGTAGTACGGTGTCCAGCACACCACAAATGACGCCACGATGATGATGGTCATCTTAAGGGTCTTCATGCGTGCTTTTGGGATTATGTCCGTTCCACTGTGTCTCAGACAAGGTTCCCCACCTACAAAACCCAATGCAAGTTAGAAGAACACTAAAAAATGGCGCTGTGTGACCTGCCTTGTCATTTTGACCCATCTTGATGCAGTCACACTGTTTATCAGAATCAGAATCAGAAGAGCTTTATTACCAAGTAAATTTACACACACAAGGAATTTGACTTGACGACAGGAGCTTCCAGTGTAGAAGAAAGTACAACATAGTGCACACATACATAGAAATAACACAGTAGGGATGTAATATAACACTAATATAAAAAAGGAATAAAAAAATTAAATAATGTACTATATATACAGAAATAGAAGTATATATATATATATATATATATATATATATATATATATATATATATATTTATATATATATATATATATATATATATATATATATATATATATATATATATATATATATATATATATATAAGATAATTGTTTAGATAAATGTACAGGTATGTTATTAGTGTGCAGATATATTATTTACAGAGTGTGCAGTTTAATATAAATATGTCGGATAACTATGTTAGCTGTGATGGACGTTGTAAGATTTATTAATGACAGGTACCATGTCAGAAGAGAGCAAAAGTCAATTACCCTTTCCTTTACCACGAGGCATCTGGCGGTTGATTTCCACAAGGATATGCGTATAGCAGAAGCTCATTACCAGCAGAGGGAACACATACAGAGTGACAAAGTGGAACATGTTATAGGCTGTTTCCTGCCAGCGCTGCTGGAAGCTTCCATGAGTTACACACTGCACAAAGTCAACTCCTTCAGCCTTAATCGCCCTGAAAATAAATAACTGAAACAATAAAGAGAAATGTATAAAGAAAATCAATAAACTTTTTTTTTTTTTGGTTATCTTGGCATTTGCCTTATTTATCCTATATGGAACACAAAATGAGATACTTTTCATTTCTCATGCAAAGCTATTGTATGGCATGTGCTTTTGTGTCCTTTATAGAAACTTGAAAGCTCCAGTCTTCATTCATTCATTCATTCATTCATTCCAATTTCTTGACAAAATTTCACCTTTTATGTTCCACTAAAAAAAGAAAGTCCTACAGGTTTGGAATGACATAAGGGTGGGTAAATGATTTTTATATTTTGAGTAGACTAACCCTTTAATCACTTTGTAATCTGCTGATCAGCTTTTTGCAGCTGTTTTGCAAAATATTCATACATCTTCTACAAATAACTACACCATGTGAAATATAAAAGAAAGTAAAAGTTTGCAAATTAGTAACAGCAAGCTAAATAGTTTTCATGTTATGAATTGAGACATGAAATAGAGCATTGTGATGACAAAATGCTCCTTGTGGTGGGTAGAAACTAAATAGATGTCATTTTGAGTACTTGTAATTAGATTACATTAAATTTTAAACTACTCGTAATCAGACTACAGTTACTTTTTTAATGATTACATGATTAATTGACGTAACTTAATGATTCTTCCTATTTCCTCTTTTTCATCTTTTAAATGTTCCTTTCTAAAATATCCTACACGACATGCAGGTAAACAAATAAAATATTACATTTTTAGTAAGTGTTTTATTTACATTGATTAATTGTACATATTTACGATTTTATTAACTACGAGCTTTTCATTAAACTCAAAACCCGCCTGCAATTCCTTGATGAACCCCAGTTTGGGAAACGTTGACACTTCATGTTGTTAATAGCAATGAATAGAATATATTTCTTTTCTTTCTCTTTGTATTTTTGTATCAAGATGTTCCTATTTAAATCAATGTGATAAGTTAGGTCAAAAGTAATCTAAAAGTAATTCAAATGTAGTCAGATTATATTACCTAAAATGTGTAATATAATAGAATTCATTACTAAGTACAATCTTTTTTTTAATAATGTAACTTGGAATCAGTAGTGGATTGCAATTTGTAAGTAATCTACCCCGCTCTGATTGTAGGTGTTCCCCTGACTTTGCAGATCTATTTTTGGGTCATTATAGAATATAGGAAGAACACATTTTGCTATCTCTTTTGATCTTCAATCAAATATTGTAAATTGTCATCATGTTATCACTTTGTGCTTTCAGATTAAAAAATAAATAATAATAATTGTTTGCTCCATGTCCACTTTATTTTTCCATTTGATATACTTTTTATATTTTCTGCTACACAATCTAACAGGTAGCACTGATGAATGTGACAGAGGAAACCCCTATTTCTTCTTCTGGGGGAGGCGCGTGCACAGAATACAGGTGTGGCGAAGTATCAAAGTATCTACAATTCATCACCCACTGTCTTCAGGATTGAATGCCTTTACCATTAGCCATGGCTGCCTAACTGACCTTGTCTCAGAAAGGCTTCTTTATCTTTCTTTTAATGATTTTAAAAGCCATGGCCACATCCACAGGCTTCTAAAAATGATATTACTGGAATTAAGTGTGTGGAGAAAAACAGTTTTATCAGAGGAAAAGAAGGCAAGACACACTGATAAGATTCAACCAGGCATTTCAAAGGTTACAGAAAATGCCCCGGGACTACTGTAGCCTGACAAATAGGATCTATAATCAATGCAGCAAGTGCTGAAGAGTCACTGACCCAGGGTCAGTAATTGCACCACTTTAAGCCACAACTAATTACTTAAATGAAATGTGCAAGCTTAGATGTCTATCAGGAAAAGCGTGTTGTAAACTGAAAGTTTTTCTAAATTAAAAAAAAAAGTTAAACTGAATTTTCAGTTTAAATATGAAACTTTGAAACTAAACTCCACTTTTTTCCCTCAGAGATAAAACGTGCCACTCATTGCCCAATTAAATTAGTGTGTTGATATGTTTATAGCTGTCTCCTCATATTAAGCTGGAATAGGATGCAGCATTTTGAAAAAGACATGCATCACCGTCAACAAGTGTTTTCTAACACCAACATTATCATCCATCTATAAATCCTCTGAGGCAGTTTTGTGCTGTTTCATAACAAGACATGTCCCACAGATGACAACTCCAATTAAAAGAACATCTCTTTCATTTACCTGTGGAGAGGCGAGCAGGATGCTGAGGATCCAGGCAGCCAAAAGCATCCTTCTGTTCCTGTGGCCGGCATCCAGAGCTTCCAGCGGGTGCAGGATTGCATGGTGCCTGTCCAGACTCACCACCACCAGGATAAACGCTGCCGAATGCATGGCAAAAAGCTTGAGGAAGCAGAGGATCTTGCACATGGCATTGCCGGCATACCACTGCACTGTGATATTCCATATAGCGTCAAGTGGCATCACCACAAATGTCATGACTAGGTCAGCGGAGGCCAGGCTGGCAATGAGGGGCCGCAGGTGGGAGGCCAGGCGGCGTCCTCGTCCCCGGGTCACGCTGATCAATACTGAGAGGTTACTGATAGCTGCGAAAACAAACAGCACCAGGGTGGCTGCCACACGGAAGCGCGCTGCCACAGTGAATGTGGGTGCCTCCCAGTCAGAAGGAAAGCGAGGAGGGGTGGTGTTTAGCACAGAGGAGTTCTCCCAAATGCTTGTCGGACTCCCTGACAGAAGAGACATGTTTCCTGACATCCTGTGAAAGGGGGAAAAAGGTGTTTGTTGCATGAGTAAGGCTTTTTCTGTTACACAAATTTATAATTATAATATTCTATGAGATTCAGTATCACTGGATATTAATTCAGAATTTAACATTAAAGAATTGGTTACTTTTCAATTCATGTATTGAAATTTGAATTAGAAGAAATTTGTTAAAAATAATTCATTTAAAATATAAGTTTGGGTTGTTAAGTCTCTTATGCTCATTAAGGTCTTATTTATTTGATAAAAAATACAATAAAAACTAATATTTTGAAACATTATTACAACTTAAAAGAACTGTTTTCTATTTTATTCTATTTTAACATTTTTATTTATTCCTGTGATGGCAAAGCTGAATTTTTAACAGTCATTACTCAAGTCTTCACTGTCACATGATCCTTCAGAAATCATTCTAATATGCTGATTTGATGTTCAAGAAACATTTCTTATTATTATCAATGTAAACCATAAAACCTTTTTTTGATGCTATTTGAATATAAAGTTCAAAAGGACAGCATTTATTTATTTGTAACATTCCAAATGTCTGTACTACCACTTAAGAACAACTGAAAATAATTTGTTTTAATAACTAAATAAATGGACCCCAAGCAAATTTAAATTAAGTAGACATTTCTGTAGGTGACATTTCAAACATATCTGTTTGTCTATAAAACCTTTAAGCTTGCAAGCACAGCTTTGTCAATAAATCATTCACAGCTTGACTTGTCTTGACAAACCTTCCTTTTCTAGCTTTTTAAATTTTCACTTATTGCACTGATTTTTATTTTGCCAGTTTCGGTTTACTTTAATTCTATTTCCTTCAAATTCAGATTGCAATTCTGCATATTCTTTGCTACCTTGAAGTTTAATTAGAGGCCAGACAGACAGATAGATGTGCACTAATGCATGAACTGAAAGAGAGCCAACTCTTCAATTTTGGTTTTTGCTCAACTGTAGATTCTTGGCATCTCATCATGCACTTTACTAAATAATAATGCATTCTAAAATTCAGCAAAATGTTCACCAAGACATGAATATTCAGATCACTTCACCCAGAAAGCCTGGTTGCCATTACATTACAGTCACCACAGAGGCATTCATCACCCTTAAGACTTTACACCCAAACATCCATCTCCTCTGCAGTGTAATATGCTCTGCATTTATAGCACCCATCTCCAAGCTCATCTTCCACAGATAAAAAAAACTCTTGCCAGGGGCATTTTTTTTTCACTCTGGGTCTCTTCTAGCAAATAGGGGGACCTTGATTAAGTGGCAGGGAGATAGATTACACTTCAGAGGTTTTTTAAAGGTCTATATCTAAACCTCTGAGACAACTATCAGGGGTTTGCGCTGAGATTCACATTAGACTGAGATCCACAATTAAGTAATTCATGCATACAGTAGTACAGATGTTCTAACTGCCTTGTTCATTATTCTTCCTGAAAAAAATAAAATAAATTTAGTGATTATGTGATAAGAGTTTACATTCTTGATAACATCATGCTGCATGCCTGGAAGACAAAAGATGTTTTAATGGATAAGGGTTCCCACTCTGGCTCTGGTTCAGATATAAATGCCCTATCATGCTGACAAATGGCTGTTGTCAGTATTTCCCTTCCCTCTCGAAGTGATATGGTCTTTTGTATAGCTGTAGTCTGACAAACAGCATGGAGGTGATAGATAGAGAGAACCCTAGTGAACACGACCGCTGCACCAGCCTCCCTTGTATCTGCACCACCCACACCAAACTGCACTTGTTCTTCATGCTTGACATGAAATATATTCTCCAAAGAGTAGCAATGTCTCGACCTGGAAGAACTTACTTTATATTTTTCAGTATGTATTTAAAAATCCATTTCATGAAAGATGCTAGTTCTTGTTGTTGTTTGTTTGATTAATCAAATGAGCCAATGTATGTATCTGCTCTATGAATTAGCATTTTACAGCTGTTATAATAGATGATGTCTTTGGCTTCACTGTCTTCCTATTTATGACAGATTGCTTGAATGATTGCTGGACATCTGCCCGCTGGAAACATGGCAGATTTGCACTGCTGCCTCTTAATGTCGGTAAACATTATGCAAATATATGCAAAGAAGAATGTAAGCCGTCATAACTCTTGTGTACTATAGCACAAGTGAGGTCATGAAGATGAAAATCTTACTAAAGTGCTGTTAGAAATCCAGAAATCACATAACTACTTGAATTTCAACTTCTTCCTTGTTTTCTTTTACACGGAATGGTTTGTTTTCTTGGTGGATTTCTCATACATTCATTCAATGCTGCTCAGAAAACCCAAAAAAAAATTCCAAGATTTTTAGGAATCACTGTCATCATAATCTCCAAAACTTTGCATGTGAATTTGTGTAATTTTATTCATATCCTTGCTCACATGACTAATGACTTGGAGCCAGCTAATTAAGATTTGAGTGATGAGAATATTAAGATTTCATGGCAAATGAATGTGTAAATGGGCTGATATTTGCCAGAGTGGGGTGACATTCACTAGAGTGGCCTGAAATAAGACTTCATAGCTTATTAATTTTTATTCTGACCCACAAGAAGTGACAGAAAATACAAGGAAATGTAATTTATAATGCCACTTCTCCAATAGATCATTTGTCTATTGGACATTTTTGCTGGGTGTTTAGTTTATAGGATGTCATATGTCATGAAGCACATATTTAATAGCAGAAA
This sequence comes from Cyprinus carpio, assembly GCF_018340385.1. NCBI lineage: Eukaryota > Metazoa > Chordata > Actinopteri > Cypriniformes > Cyprinidae > Cyprinus > Cyprinus carpio. The sequence continues at coordinate 14,878,905 of NC_056615.1, forward strand.
AGGAATTGTATATGCTTCATAATCGTCACCTCTGCAGGTTTAGCAGCTAATTAATTTATGCCAGATATTGTTGTAAAATAGTTAGATCTAAATTATATCAAGTATACTGTTTATCTGGTACACCTCTGAGGATTCACGTTCAGAATTAATCAGGGAAAGGTTTTTTGGGGGGTTCTTTTACATTAGTGTATTAAAACAGAAGTGATTCTGAAATCAATTCCAAACTTAGACCTTTTATTTGCATCTCAAGAACTACAGTAAACTGTCCACCTACTTACATTGAAAGCATTTCTGCGCATCATATGATTTGATGATCATAACACTGATGATCATGCATTCGATTCCAAGAAATACTTTCAATGCTGGCTGTTTATAATAGTTTCTAAGACAAACCCTTTGACTTGGTTTTATCTCCTCAGTAAGCGCATTACTGTAGTTAATGGCTCTCAAGCACAACTGGAACAGTAACAGAGACAGACTTACCTGTATACTGCAATGTGTGATTTGTAGATCAATCCATAAATATTTCACTCATTTCCACTAATATGCGGACAGTTATTTACATCTAACCATGCTGAGAAAAGAACTGCAGTTCATTTAGCAGTCCGCCATCAGATCAGAATAAGCCCAGTGTTGATCCTCCATCCCCGCACGAGCTTGACGGCACCATGGACTCCTGAAGGGAACAGTTTGCCGCAGTCAACGGTAATTCACTCATCAGGGCGGTAACGATGATTTCCCGCGGCAAAAGTTTAGTTTCTTAACGATGTAGCATGTAGGGCACTTTTAAAGAAGCTACATGTTGTTTTAATCGCACTTTTGGCCAAAAAGCGAAGGTTTAAAGGGACTCGCGGAGCTGTCCAGGTGCTGAAGAGTCTCCAGATGATGAAGCCAAGAGCTCCACTGTTACAGCAGCAGCCAGCGCTGCTTCACCCACAGACACACTCAGCAACTGCATAACAACCTCCTCAACACCACAACACAGCGAGGAAACCTCAGCGTCATCGTCACTGAAACAGGAAATTAGGTTAATTGTGATTCAGCTTACCATATACGGTGGGCTACACGACATACCTACGATTTTAGATTTTTTTGAATTTATGAATATTTTTTTAGGCTATTACTTTATATATTAGAGTGTTTTTATTCAGTTTATGCGTTATTTTAGTCTTATTATTGTTGTTGTTATTATTATTATTATTATTATTATCATTATTATATAGAATATAGTCTTGTTATTATTATTGGGTACCATTCGAGTTAACTCGAAATACACAAATGATTTCACACTGTTGTCATGTATCTGTTTGAGACTGAATATATATAGGCTATACAGAATAATGAAGTACCAACCTTACTAAGGTCTATACAGTTTATTACCAATATTACCGTATGTTACCAATGTTCAAGATAAACTAAATGAATTGAAACAGCTTGTAGTTTGCAAGTAGGCCTACTCGAACTGTTCTAATGTGTCAAGACACAATTGACTCTCTGGAGTCTAGTGTATCTAATTGCTTTAGAGACCAATTTTAATTAACTTTATTTTTTATTTTTTTAAAAGACTTCTCTTCTGGTCACCAAGCCTGCATTTATTTGATCCAAAAATGCACCAAAAGCAGTAATATTGTGAAATATTTTTTACTATTTAAAATAACTGCTTTCTATTTGAATATTTTAAAATGTATTTTTTTACTGTGATCAAAGCTAAATTTTCAGCATCAAACAATCCAACCAATTAGACAAATAAAAAAACAGAAAACATTCTAATATGCTGATTTGCTTTTCAAGAAACCATTAATAATTAATAAAAAAAAAAATCAAAACATCAGCATTTATCTGAAATAAAAATCTTTTTCAGGATTATTTGATGAATAGAAAGATCCAAAGATCAGCATTTATCTGAAATAAAAAGCTTTTGTTATACACTATACCAGTCAAAAGCTTGGTGTCAGAATATATATTTTTTTATTTGTTTGTGAAAGAAATTATAGAAATTAATACTTTTATTTAGCAAGGATGCTTTAAATTGATCGAAATTGATGATTGAGACATTTATAATGTTACAAAAGATTTCTATTTCAGATAAATGCTGTTCTTCTGTTTATTAAAAATAATCTGTTTATAAAAATAAATCTACCCAGCTGTTAAAAATAAATTATTTTTGAGCACCAAATCAGAATATTAGAATGATTTCTGAAGGATCATGTGACTGCTTTGAAATCACAGGAATAAATTAAATTAACAATTGTTTTATATAATACAGATATTTCATAAATTGTGCTGTTTTTGCAGAAGAGACTTCTCTAAAAGAAAAACATTAAAAATCTTATTGTTATAAAACATTTGACTGGTAGTGTATTTTACGGTAAGTTTGAATAGCTTATTTATATGTAAACATTTAGTGTGGGAGGTTTTTTTCAGCATGATTAATGGCATATACAATAAAACATACAGTCACTAAAATGCCACAAATTTCATAACATCATAACTACTTTAAAGAAGTTCATAGTTCATAAAGCGTATTAAAGTGAAGTTCATAAAGAAGTCCAAGAATATATATCAAAACAGGCTTTTCATTTTAAAGTTATGGGTTATTGTTAAATACAAAAAGAGAAAATGAAATATTAAATAGTCTGTAAAATAAGGTTTACCCAGTTATTCTGAAAGGGAAAAATCAACCCCCTTTTCTGTGACATAGCATAGCAACAACAGGGAGTCTCTTGCAATTTATTTCTAACATCATTGTTGGATTCTCTGTCTAAACTGGTTTAACTGCAACAGATCTGATTTTTCCTGTGTTAAATGTTATAAAGGGGTCTGTTTTCTTAAAACTCATTTGTATTCACCACCTCTTGTATTACACATATATGTTAATGGAAGCATTCAAATGCAACCGCCTTTTAAATCTGTCTGTGCAGACATTTTAATTGCAAAGAATGTGTTAATGAACATATTCCATTTGCAGTTTGATCTCTGCTGTCACATGTCTCCAAGGTTAACTGGTTCAGAGAATAAATGTCATGCAGGTTGAGAATTTCACTCCATTCTTTTTGCTCTGCTGATTAAATCAATTAAGAATGATAATTAAATAATAAAAAGACAGTTTTAGAGTGAATATAATTTGCTAATGATCCTACTGAAGGACATGGTACAAAGTTCCCACGACATTCGTTTTATTCTTTAGTCCTGCACTTAATAGACTGAACAAGGTTTCACAATTAGAAGCACATGTACATTTCAGGCATTTAGCAAGCTGCTATGCTCCACAGATAGCAAAAAATGCAGTTTATAAAGTTATGACTTATGCATAACTTGTGTAATATTCTCATATTTTGTCTATTGTCAGTCATGAGTCAGAATGAAATGAAATGTGTGAGAAAACCTTTTTGGTTATATTTATTTATTCAATCATTTATTTATTTATTCAATCATTTATTTATTTATTTGTTTATTCCTCACTTGGTTATACAACATATACGGTTTTTGTAGAGCCAGCGTTTCTCTTTTTAGGTTGTACTGCCCTCTGCTGGGAAGATTTCTTAATTTAAGCAAACAGACAGTCTCGTCATAAATTAATATTTTTCACTCCAGATTTTTATTTTTTAAGAAAATTTTAAAGAATTCACTCTATGATTGTGTGTCTGTTTATACTGTAAACAAATCAAACTATGGTATATCCAATAAAAACTGTAATTAATCTGTTAATACGTATATATATATATATATATATATATATATATATATATATATATATATATATACACACACATATATACTGTATATACATACACACACACACACACACACACACACATATATATATATATATATATATATATATATATGTGTTGTCTAGAACATAATGACCTCTTTATATAATCTCTCTTTTCACCTTAGTATGCATTACCATCCAAGTGTGTGCGTGTGTGTGTGTGTGCGTGCACTGCAGTCTTAGTTGACAGATTGCATAACATCCATGAGATTATTTAATATGCACTTTGAGTGTTTACATAACATCTCCCCTGTCTGTGAGCTTATGAACGGATTTGATGCTGTCTCCAATATTGATGTCGCATATCTGATATTGATGATACTTCTACTAATATCTTAATCCGCTCGTGTGCTGAATTTAATTCTGAATATGGATTCGGAAGTGTTTTCTATCCAAATGTTTTTTATAATCAACATGCAGACCTTTGAATGAATTGACAGCTCACACACCAGAGGAACCCCTCCTCCAGTTGTGCCTAATACTTGATGTTATTCAAACCTTACTGAGCTGTAACTCATTAACATGAAGCTTAATTACTCCCTGTCTGCTGTCTTCCTACCTCTTAATTTTGAACATTAATTAGCAATGAGAAATAATCTCAAACATTTGATCAAAGAACTATCATATATCAGTAATAATGAATCAAACATGAAGATACAACAAAAATAAATCTCTGTATGTGTTCAAATCTTAAAAGAAAAGTCATGCTATATTAAAATGAGAATGCAGAGTGTTTGGATAAAATAACATAAAATACATTTCATTCTATGAATCATTTATTGTTTACCCTAGACCAAATCAGTGCTTGAAAGATGGAAAATGCTCTTGATTTGTGTGAACTCCGATTGCTGTCTTATCTTTCAGAATTGTGCTACTTATCATGGAATTAAACATTATGACCACCAGGTGGGAGACTAGTTCCCTAAAAAGGACAATTAAATGGCATGCAGTGTATTGTATAGTATTTATAGATATCGCGAGCACAACTACTCTGTAACCAACACAGAGCCCACAGAATGTACACTGATCTATATTTAAGTAAAGCTCAACTAACAGAATTTTTTGCATAATATCACAAAAATTATTTAGACTTAAAAAAGGGAACGATTACTATAAAGCATTTACAATGAGGACAGTATCTGGAGGATTTAAAAGCAGAAATGTGAAGCAAATCATTTTATAAATCATATAATTGGTAAAATCTGATTTTAAAAAAGTAAATTCATTTACAAGTATTCTTCTGTTAAAATGAGTGTATTATAAAAGTTAAGCGTATGTGTTTAAATCGTTTTTAGCCATTTTAAGGCCTTAGGAATTACATTGTCAATAAAGTTGTAAAATTTGATATAACTTTACACAGAAAATATTTTATCACACTGATATCATGTTAACAGGAATATTGTTTGCATCTTGTTGCTATACTACAGTAAGTAATCTAATATTTACAGTTTGGCTCCAAACTGTTATGGTACCAAAATATCATCATACATCCCTGACTGAAAATCAGAAATAAACACCCTAACGCTCAAATCACATTATTATTAAAAAAAAAAAAAAAAAGTTTTTTTTTTATTTTTTTTTTTTTTACAGTTATTCCAGTTTTTATTTTGCATTAGCTGTAACTGCATTAAAAAAATGTAATGTGACTTAAGGTTGATGTTTTCCTGTTTTGTTTTTGATTTTAAATTTCATGATATATCAGTTATCAGTTTTGGGGCCAATTTATTTCCACTGTAACCCAGATTTGTGCTTTTGCGTTTAAAGAAAAAAAAAAAAAACTGCCAGCTGTGGTAGCCATAAATAATACAGTATAGGAACATTTTAGGATTTAACTTAAATTTACATTTAAAAACCATAAAACTTACACAATGTTAATATACCAACCTACTGAAGTACTGAAATTTGTTTTTGTACCTTTGTAATACACTGATAAACACCAAAAGCAGGAGGTGATGAGAAAGTCACAGGAGGAACCAAAGCTCATAAGCAGGTTTTTTTTTTTTTTACTTATATAGAAGGTGCACATGTGTCATTCACGCAAACACTAAACATCATTATGGTAACACACATGAAACTGAAAAAAATGCAATAAACATTAATTTAACAACATTAGATGTAGCAAACAACCCTAACTGATAAGAAAAAACTAAGAAGAAACAGTTGTTTCAACGAAAAAAAACATCAAATATGAAATGTAACGCAGGGAATTTAGGGATTGTCAATTTGCACTTTTTTACTGTAAATTACACATTCTTTTTCCACTTCCAAAAACTCTATACTACCATAAAAATTAAATGTAATGTCCAATACAGTTTTTCACCGTAACTTACATTAACAAGTGAATAGGTTTTTACTGTAGCATTTTTGCAGTCTTTTACCAATAAAATCATGGTCATTTCAACAGTGAAGAGAAAAAGGCAGTGGAAGTTAATGTGGTAATCAACATTATGCCAAAAGTGCTGTTGATTTAGCTCAACTTTTATTGCATATTCTTTTAAAAGCTTAAGAACCTGGTGGCATCATGGAAGTATTTGAGGTTTTTGTTTTCTCCATGATTTTTAAGTCAGAGCTTTTAATCTTGAGTTAAACCGCTTAGATGGCTTAGTTTTAGTCTTTAATGCAGACCTCCTGCTGACTTGTCCAGTTAGATTGTGGGTAAAATTTGGGACTCTCTGATGAACCACATACTGAAGCCGACTAAACCTGTTACCATCTCGTAATGTGTTTCTTCACATTTCTGATGTGGGATTACAGACAACATCACACATAACAGTGGTGCAAAAACTAAAAGTCTGGTAGTTCACACCATTTTAATGTAAACAGCACGTATAGAAAGTTTATATAATGTGTCAGTGCACACATTTCATAATCTCTGGTGTTTTGGATACCACACAATTAAATAAATACACATATAAAATGATCCTATGGCTTAGTGGTAGAGCATTGCGTTAACAGCCCAGAGGTTGTGGGTTCGATTCCCAGGGGGACAAATATTAGGTAAAAAAAAAAAAATGTTAGCTTGAATGCACTGTAATTCGCTTTGGACAAAAGCATCTGCTAAATGCATAAATGTAACATATCTAACCCGGATACTCAAGGATGACAGGTTTAAATGTGAACCTGGATTGGAAGTTACAGTACCTAACATGTGACTTTGCACTCATACACTTGCCACATGACACCATGTGACTGCAAGACCCTCATAAAGACATACAGAGAGAGAGAGAGAGACTGGAATATGTTTTTTTTTAAATCACTGAACCTAAAAAAAAATGGGTTGTTGATATTTCATAAAGTGAGTGTTGGTTTTCATTGGACTACCGGGTGATGATGCAAATGGCCAATCCGTGGAGGGAATGCTGGATTAGCCCAGAGAATCACTGCATGCAATATTTAGCACTAATCTGTACTCTTAAATCCAACAGGCCCTCCTCAATGAAATGAGTTACACATAAAATCTGTTCTGAGAAACACAGTGGAAGTAAGTCATTGCAGTTAAGCTGTCCCCTGACTCCAAATAACTGCCAAAATAATGCTGTTGCTTAATGAAACATGTTACATACTTGGTTTTCACCACTTAGACTTTATAAAGTCACTCTGTACTTTGTTTCAGTTCCGTTTGAATCATTATATTGGTAGTTTTTGTCTGTAAATGAGGTATTCAGATGAAAGATAAGGAACTTCCTTTGATTCTTAGTTATTTTGAACATATGACTCATAGAAATCCTATTGAACTCTACTGTTTTTTTTTTTTTGGACAAGGGAAATTCTAATTGTTCATAAGGGTGAATGCTAAGTGCTCTAAATTTAAAGTGATTGTTCACTAAAAATTAAAACCCTGTTACTCTTATCATTATCAAAACATCATTGGACCCCATGGATTTTCATTGTATGGTCAAAAAGCATTAAGAAAATATAATAAGTGTTTCCGCAGAACAAAGAAAGGTGAGTAGCCTAAATGATAACAGAATTTTAATTCTGGAGTGTACCAACACTTTTAAGTTTATAATTTCTTTATGAACTATACGATTTCCTTATGGTATTTCGTGTATTTAACGAAGTAAACCTTTCAGTTCAGTGCTAAGATGCGACATGGAGTAAGTCAGACCCTTGTAGGTTAAGACAGTAGTGAGTTATTCATGTACTCCATATTGCAGTGACTCACTCAGCTCGTGCGTTGTAAATCTGCCGTAACCAGCACAGACCGCCGCTAGAGGTCTCAGACTCAGTGTTGATAAACAATAAAAGAGTTCTTTGAGAACATCAGTACATACCCACCTTCGGTTAAAACGCTATGCGGGTTTACGGTGGCAAATGTTGCGATTTGTCACTAATCTTCCCTGCTTATAACACAAAGACAGCTCTAGTTAACCAGAGGGCTGCTTTTGCGCGACTGACGGGACAAAGCCGCTGCGGTCCCATATATCTTCTACTACAGTATACGAGCGAGATACAGTATCATAACAGTGAGAGTAAACAATACCCGGATGAAAAAAAAAAAACGCTGCATGTAACAATGACTTTACGGGGTCTGGTTTTACTGTATATGCACGTGCAAACGATAAGACACTTTTTTCCGTGAACCTTTAGTTACAGTTTCACACCTTTGTTGCACTCTTAGTATTCTGGCTGCAACAAAGCATGCATGTGTAAGTAGGTCAAGAGAATCGCATTGTTAGTCAGTGTGTGCTACTGCCCCATCAGTATGTCGATTATAAGAATGAATGAGAGCAAAACAAAGAAAAAAAGATTTCAGTATCTCTCACGGGCACTGCAAATTATGGATATCTTGCTGCAGACAACTATTGGGCAGATGCTGCTGATATCTGCTTGAGATCAGTGTCCATTCCAATGGATGTCACTTTTATCGGATGTTTATCATTTGGTGACAGAGACTGCTAAATCAGTCTGTGTCATACCACACATTGTTGTGACAAAACAAAATGTTTTGAAAGCATGACAGTCTGTGGCACATCACACAGTTCTAACTATTAAAGTCTATTTATATTAATATACTACATCAATAAAAGTTTGTTTTAAAGTGACATTAGCAATAAAAGTAATATCATATTGAAGATGTTACATTTAGACATCTACATTTATTTTATTTTATTTCAATTTGATGTCCATTGTGATATCAAATTGATGTTTTGTATGCAAAAATGTTTCCTATAAAAACAACACAAGTAGGTCATTGCATTGACATTTAACTCGTCTTTCTGGAAACATGACAACAAATTGTGGTTGGTGTGATACACACACACACACACACACAAATAAATAAATAAATAAATAAAGGTTAAAGAACCATTACTATTGCACCCTTGAGCAGGGGACATGCTCTAAAGGACTGTTCCTGTACATACTTGCATAATTGTTGATGCAGAGATATTTATTATTGTTCCTTTGTAAGTGCAGTATGGCAAACAAAATATTACACACACACACACACTATATATATATATATATATATATATATATATATATATATATATATATATATAATTCCTTGAACAACCACGGTCTACACTTTTTTTGCATTTATTATCTAGATGTAGTAGCTTTTTCCCAATTTTGACACGTTATGATCAGTTTCTGGATGTCATGTTAAAAGAATTTATGTAACATTTTAAGTAAAAACGCACTCGAAAGATAATTCAGTTTATATATATATATATATATACTATATATATATATATATATATATATAATTACATGTATTATTATACAGAAAAAGCACTGTAATTAACAATACGTTTAAAATATTATAAACTCGTTTTTAAATTGGTTATTATTGATTTAATATTTATCTGCATTAGAGTAGAAATAAAGCATGCTCATATGTTTGAGTCCCAGCAACATAATCAGAAATAAACAATAAGCATGGATTCATAACTAAACAAAAAATCATTTTCTAACCCTTGGTGCTTCAGACAATGGCAAATCAAATTTCGTGCGAATCACTCCAGTCCACATATGCGGCCTAAAATCAGCCCTCTAAAACTGATCATTGCGAAAAAGTACAGCCTGTTTTGTTCGTCTGCAAGTTTTGGAAACGGCTGGAAGAATGTCCAAATGTTGTGTGGAATCGCGGCGGTTTCACACCACAATGTTCCTCAAAATGCTCCAGTCAATCGGAAAGAAGAGGGAGTTAATATGGCTGTCCACAATTTATCTGTCAGTATAGTAAGCTCGCCTTGTGCTGCCGACACGACGCGCATAACAACCCATTTAGTTCCCATCATTTCAGAGCTTCTTGTCCCCTCCCTTCCAGACACAGACAACAACATACACCTTAATAGGGGCGCGTCTCCGACACAGCCGCCGACCAATAACCCGTCTGTCTGGGCAGAGACCAAGGGGATGAGCGCTCGCCGAGGCCCAATCAGCGCTTTTGTGTTGCCTGCCGGTGCCGGGGACTGGTCGTGAAGAGCTACAGCAGCGCTTCAGGATCGGAGAGCGAACCCGGAGACAGAGGAACCTGAAGGGTAAAGGCGAGTCAGGTGAGTCCGGGGATCCACGCGCGGCCTAGCCGGTTTCGGCTCGGATTGGGGAATTTGGGAGCGATATGGTTTATAATCGTATCCGCATGCGATTCGGCCGTCGTTTTCTGTAAATGAATGGGCTAAGCGGTTAAAAAAAAGGTTTTGAGGGAGCCTGCCGAGCAGCCAGACAATAGCATAGCGGATTTTGCGTGGAAAGCAAAGCGCCTCTAACGCTAACACTCAGCAGTTCAAAGTGGCTGGCTAATACTATTAAAATGAGCTCGGGATTGCGCCGTGGCGTATCGCACATCGAGCGGCTATTTCAAGAGCGATTACGCAAAAAGCCCGTCATATTTAGGAGGCAACTTTGACAAGTTTACCGGTCGAAGCAGCATTTTATATGTGTGAAACGGCTTTCATTGTTTCATCTGGTGTCTCTAGGGGTTAACCCAGATTGGCGGAGAAAGCCTCGCGTCCTCCCGGCTGTGGCTACAGTAGTGCAGTAGCAGCTCAGACACAATGAAAAAGCCCAACATATACACACATGCAACGCCATCAAAATAAACCTAACGCTCGTATTCCGACGATATCAGTTCAAACGGGCTGTTCAGTGAGTGTTTTGTGGCTGTTTGGGGGAGCGGGCTTTCTCTCTACTGTGCCGAGGGCACACGGATGGTGTACGGTGAGCCTGTACAATTAGAAAAAAAAGATGTCGAAAATGCATCAGCCATTTACGTAAGTGAGGACGTTCTCTCAACTTGCTCCATATGCACGCAAATGGCTGCCCAACACTTGACAGACGTAAGAGTGAAATCTAATTCCAGCGTGAATGCAGGTATTGATCGAAGCCAACAGGGAGCCACTGATAATCGGGGGAGATGACGTTTAGAAAGAAACTCTGATCAATGATATATGCTCTCTGTTATTCGTTCTCCGCAGACACGTCCAAAGTGAGACTGGGTTTACTTTATAGGCTTTATATAGTCAGAGGCTTACTCTAGCAGTCTGATTTGCAGAGTTTGACCTCACAAGAATTTCTCCTTTGCATTTAGTAAGCAGATGACAGTAGTTTGTTTGAGAAGACTTGTACTTTTTTTTTGCTTCATTTTAAAGTAAAAATGCACTTAACTGATAGTTCCACTATATAGGCAAATACTTATTTTGTTACTATCCAGAGTTTTTTATACATGCACTTATACATGCAAAAAAGTTTTAAATGTAAAGAAATTAACTGCGCTAAATCAAGTGGGTCACCCGCTCATGGGTGCTGCCATGTTGAGATCACATGACTTGCCATGTCATGCAATAGAGGCCGGTTCCAAAAGTAAAAGTTTAGGTTATTTTTATAAATTGGGGAATTGGTTTTTAAGATTAACTTAAACACATTTAAAGACAAGACCTACCGTGTACTACAAGGTTGTTAATCATTGTTATGCTTATGCCATCACTCTGCATTATTTCGACTTATTTTAAGTAACCATATCTGACAGCAGATTTCTCAGTAAAAAAAAAAAAACACATTAGGCATCATTCTGCAAAGAAATCAATCGATCCGATAATTAAACCAAGCAAATCACATCAAAAGAAACCTTTAGCACCTGTGCTGTCAAACTGCCTAAATATTTCTGTATATATTCATATTTTGCAATACATGTAGAATATGTTGTTTCTATATACACAAAACAACTTTAAATCAATAGTTTATTTATCTTTTTTTTTGGTCATTTGCTGAGCTTCACAATGGGATTGTAGTCATTTCCCTTGGTCAAAGTTGTTGATGTCACAGACATTTGGTTGGATTTTTCTAATACTATTTTGCTTCAAATGAAAGTTTGTGGTATTTTGTTTCAGACTGTTCATATTTAGTTTGATTTATTTATTTAGCGCAGTTAATTTCTTGGTTTAATTATAACTTTTTAACAAAGACTTTAATAATCCCAGTGGGAAAAATACTTTTGGAACGAAGGCCTCTGCAAAAGTGACTACTACCACTACCAATAAACATAACATAGCAAACCAAATGAGTTTGAATTCAAGAAAGACACAAAAACTGACCAATTAAAAGAAAAACCAACAGTTTAGATATGAACATCCTATTTGGACCCAACCAAATAGGTGTCAGCATAAAGTTTAAAACCACTTAACAGGAGCCAGCTGAATGTAAACAAACTTACTGAGTGCACCTTTTAAGTTCAAGAAATTATTCAAGAAACTTATGTACTCCTGGATATTTTTGTAGCATATAAAAGTTTCCCACTTTGACAAGTCACAGAGAAAAAGCTCTCCACCCACTGTTATTAAAGTCATTTATACTTATTGTGCTGAGAGAAAGGTCTGGATAGAAGTCACCGAACATGTACTTCTCTAGGAATTACCCTGGTGAAATCATACTAATGTCTGATGTAAGTAATCTGTGTAAACATCAGAACTGTGAAGAAAAAAAATATATATTTTTTAGCAAGTAGCACACCTAATAAGAGCCAATTGGAGTGTTTTCTGCTAATTTTGAAAAAGGCTGCTGCATACTGTGAGGGGCGCCCCACTAGTATTACATCCTCAAGAGGGGTCCAAACAATGTTCTTATTGACTGTTTTGCTCAAAGGCATTTTGTGTGGACTGTTCCCCCTCCTTCCCCTCAGGCGGAAGATACTTGGCAGCGTGGTATTTATTTTTCTACCTTATTTGGGCTATTCATCACTTTAGTTGGTGCACCCGAGCTTATGGCCATCGCCTGTGAAAGGATTTTATGCAGTTTGTTCTCTTTAATTTCCATGGTGCACGGGCACCTTATTACTAGTGACTGTCTGGTTTTGTTAAGCCCACGAAACCTGTGAAGTGCGGTGCCTGGTGATAAGATGGAACACAGTGAGATGAGCAAAGACTCTAAGCTCAAGTTATCAATGTAGATTTCATCATAGATCTGTCATGGTTTAGAGATACCTGTTCAAGTACCTGTTCTACCTAAACCTGATGACAGAATTAAATTTTTGGGTGAACTACACCTTTTTATAAGTATTTGTAGGTGCAGAATTACTATTCACAATCTAAAAACTATCTATGTTCAGGTGATTCTGCGTTAGATCATATTTTGACTTGGCACTTAACTCATCATGGGTTCATCTAGAAGACGAGACCATGCCATTGAAGAAGACATTTGAGAGTGAAATCACATTTAGAAGTGGATATTGACTCTTGGATCAGAAAGAGTACTTGACTTGGCTGGGTTTTAGGACTGCTGAATGGTCAGAAAAGGTAGTGTTTAGAATAAGCAGTGCCCCTTTGGCAACCATATTGAGTAGACACAACAAAACGACTTGCTCTGTAAACATGCGCCATGAGATTTACGGCAGTGCAATATGATGATGTGGACCCAAGTTGTGCTAGTTTTGTAAAACGAACCCTCACTGCGACAATCCTGAGAGCCGAGAGCGGGGCATTGACACTCGGATGTCCTCCCATTGATCTCCTACCCTTCAACGCACCTTCAGTGTCGTTAGTGTTTTTTTAAAGCTGGTTATAATGAGAGGGAAATGTTCACATCTGGTAGTTTTTTGGTTTTGTGTGATAGTGGGTTTAAGAAAAGACCCCCAGGAGCGAAGTGTCAGGTCCAAAAGGGTTTGATTCATTGGCTCTTGGGTAAGCTAGGGGCTGCTGCCCGCCCTTTCCCCAGATAAGGCTTATTGGTCTAGGAAACAATATGAGCACATGTCTTGTGGCTGTATAAAGCAGTGTAATGGACAACATCATTACCTCAGACCTTCCCATTGACATCATAGAGGAATTAGTCTGTCATATACTCGGGAAAACAGTTTTAATTGTACTCGATTTGCGGTTTGAAGTTTAGTTACAGGGTTACAAACCTTAATCGCATATAGCCCACCATAAGTTTTGAATAATTAATCATGTAAACTGCAGTTTATCATTTAGCTGTTTTCATTTTTAATTCAGCATTTGAACTTAAGTTTCCAAGCGCTTCCTTATAGAGAAAATTTGTAATCAAGCAGTGTTCATACTAGTTATTGTCAGCCTGTATCAAGTCTTCATTGACTATATGAGAAGGTCTGATTGATACCTACTCAAAATCAGTGCTTATTTCATGACCCATAGTTATGTAAAATTGAGACCTGAATGTTTTGAAAAGAATGAAATCAGGATAATTACCCCTTAATCAGAAACATTCTGTTTATTTAAAAAAAAAAATCCCAAGCAAAAATCCTTTGAGGGTGAGAAGTCTTGTTGGTTGCTTGTACGTGCTGCTAATTGATATGGGATGATGTTAATGAATGTGAAGTGATAAATCTAGATCAGTGAAAGAAGTGCAAATAAAAAGAAAAGTATGTCAAACTGATACCAGTCTGTGTCAGTGTTCAGTAGTATACAGTAGGAAGTGATTTATAAAGGATTAAGTTCTGTCATCATTTACTCACCCTCATGTCGCTTCAAACTTGCATGACTTTCTTTTTTTTTTTCAGCAGAACACAAAAGAAGATATTTTGGAGATAGTTTTAACTGTTTTGTCCACACAATGAACGTCAATGCGGTCCAAAACAACATCTTGTTTACATTTAGATTGGATAGTGTTGTTGTTATCATCGTTTAAAACTATTAAACATTGTTTTCATTCAATAAAATACAGCTGAAATAAACTGTAAATATTAGATGAGTGAACATTAGAAATGTTGACTGAAATAACTGAGGTAATTGCAATAAAATAAAGTTGATTGACCTTCTCAGAAAAAAAAATAATAAATTCAATGAAAACTGAATATATACATGCTATAATAGTATGTAAACATTAGTAAATTATGGTTCAGAATGGCAAGAGGGTAAATGATTTTCAGTTCATTTTAGGGTGAACTGTCTCTTTAAATCTTCACAAAATCCATTTCAAATTAGAACAACTTGAAAAAGGACGAATCTGCTTTGATGCAGCCTGGTTTATAGATCTTATTTTTCCTCGTAGCATTGAAGAAGTGTGTACAGCTAAGCTGAAATAAATAACTGATTTGTAAAGCAATCTGGTCTAGATGTCAGCCTCTGTTTCATTTTCATCACACTGTTTTAGAGGTATCTGAATCCCTCTGGTGGTCGTCCGTTGCACAGGGACCTTTGACTCCTCAGCCTTTTCCGCTCAGCTCTGTCAGTCGCTGATTAATTATTCTCCACCATTTTAGTTGTGCGATCTTAGGTGGGCACAGTGAGCAGGTAGCGAGAGGGAATGTTTGAGTCGACTGTAATGCGTCGCATGTATGTTGGTGTGCTGGTCTTGTTAACACCTGAATGGGGAGGCTGCGTTCTGCAGGCCTCATGCAAGGCTTATTAAACCCCACGCAGAAACAATCAGCCCAGATGAATGGCTTCCTGTGAAGTTTAATTAGAGGGCCTCCCTGATGCTTTAGCTGGATAAACAGCAGCAAGAAACGACATGACGGGCTTCTTACATTGATTCTTGAAGAATGTGTGTATGTGATGAGCGAGAAGCCTGACCGGAGACGAAGATGTTTTTAGCTTTTAGGAATGTTTTTTCTTTTTTCCTCTCCTTTTCCCCCGGTGGATGGTGTCTGACCATCCCAATCGTGAAATAGATGAGTTTTTCAAGCTTCATGAGTCTTGGCCGTCACGAGAGCTTCGGATTGTTGTTCATTTGCTTGACGTCTCTCAAGTGGGCTTTCTCTGGTGATGAGGTGTGGACTGCATTAATTGCAGCGGGTCCAGGTATTGGCTCTGGTTGAAAAATTCAGAAGTATTGATTCAGGCCAAGCTGTTTTCATCATTCCGCAATGTATTACATTGTAGCAAGACGGAAGCTGTGAGTGAATATGAAGTGCATAGACCCGTTTTATGATCACAGTGGGAGGTATAGGCGTATAGTCCCCAG
Source organism: Cyprinus carpio (assembly GCF_018340385.1). Classification (NCBI taxonomy): domain Eukaryota; kingdom Metazoa; phylum Chordata; class Actinopteri; order Cypriniformes; family Cyprinidae; genus Cyprinus; species Cyprinus carpio. The sequence goes on from NC_056615.1 coordinate 14,895,043, forward strand.
ATGGGTGGCTTTTGTAGCACAAGGTTCTCCGACTGCACTCGTTTCAGGAGCGAGAGAGCTGTGTGATGGGTTGAGCTGATCGAAAGACTGCTGGAACACTTAATTCAGTGCAGTATGAAAGAGCAAGCAGAACCCATCCGAAGCATTTCTCTCTGGAACCATCTTAGTTTTCATGGCCCGGGGGCTAGTTTGTCTATTAAAGTTGATGGACCTGACATTGTGTATGGCGTTGCATCATTTATTTAAGCTAAAGTAGTCTTAGAAATGATTTTGTTTTGACTATGCAGTTAAAACTTCTCTTTTATTATTGTGACATCAGCCAGCGCCAGTGTCCAGTTGTAACAAACCTCTTAACGGGACAGTTTCTATTCACCGTCATGTTATTTATAACCTGTGTGAAGTAATATGTTAAAACTTAATACGTACCGGGTTAAATTGGGGTCCAGCAATGTTTTTAGAACCAGATGACTTTCATTGTATGGAGAAAGAATTGTTACAAAATTGATCGAAATTTGTGTTCCACAGAAAGAAAGTCATGGGGGGTGTGTGTATGTGTATGAGGTGGGGGTAAACTATACCTTTAAGTCTATAAGTCAGTTATATTTGGAAATGTAATATGACAACACTTCACAATAACAACACTGATACCTGCAACTGGTTGCTTCCCCTTAAGTTAAAGATAAAACAAAAACTATAACTTTAATCGAAAAAAAGCTGGAAAAAACAAACAAAAAGGTATTTAAAAAAACTAAGAAAATTCTAAACCTTGTCTTGGCATTTAACTGAAATAAAGTTTAAATTAAAGTACTAAAGTGGCAAATCTGGAAAAAAAAGATAAATAGAAATAAAACTAAAAGTAATAAAAGAGAAAAGCACAACAAAATTACTAAAACTTGCTAAAATTAAAATGAAAACTGATTTTTTTTTTTTTTTTAAATAATAAATACTAAAATAGTACAAATAACACTTAGCACCTGATCTGAACTGGTTTTACTTAATGTTTGTTCTCTCATATCTTCTTTACTGGGCTAAAGTTTACTTTTGACATGATATTGCTGGATCCTTAGAGTAGCTTTGGCTGAAACTGCTAACTAAAATGTATAAATAAACAGAAAACTAAAATAATACAGCTGGTACCTTTGAGGAAATCTCTGAAAGCTGGCGTACCTGTGGTAGTTAACCTTGATAAGAATTATAGCTGACTCCCTGTACATGCGCAACCGCAAGATTCAATTCCCATAATCCCTGCACAAATGCCTCTTTGTCTTATTACTGTTTAGCAGATTAACAAATTGAACTTTAGCACATTTAAGCGTCCTCTTCATATCCCTGCATTCAGCTGCAGGCCTTTGTTTCTTGGGTCATTCTGTTGGAAGGGCTGTGTGATCTCTCTTCAGCCGGTATGGATGGAGCTTGTGCAAATGCAGAAATCTGGCTTTTCTTGAAGTTTTGGTCCTATGTGTGTGCACTCCGAACAGTCCATCTCTTCAAGCCTATCTGCTTTTCCAGAGCGCCGGTTCCTTGGTGGAAATCGTGTTTTTCTAGAGTATATGCCTGTGTGCCCATTACTTTGAGCGTCAGAAGGGAGCCTCTGCAGATTTTATCTCAACTTGATAAAGCACTGGTCATGTCAGTGTGTAAAGGTAGTGTGCACGGATTGTGTATTAGGGGATATTTGTGTATTTTTATTTGATTTTTTTTTTTTTTTTTTTTTTTTTTTTTGGTGTGTGTGTGTTTTGCGTATGATTGATTTGAATATGGCAGTTTTTTTTAATCGCCTGACTGTCCTCCCTGCCTCCTTTCCAATTCAACCCCATTTTAAAATCTTTTTGCTACCTCGCTTTCTCCAGATGGCTCACGTTCCAGCATTTTTCCTTTTTTTTTTTTCTTTTTGTTTAAACAACGTATGCCCCACCCTGTGGTCTGAAGTTCCGCAATGAGCCGTCTTGACAAGGTGCCAGGTTTTAGATTCAGCGTCTTGTAAGAAGTACATTTTCCTCTTACTGCCCCCTTTGGCCCCCTCCTTTTGGTCTTTTTTCGTTCTGTCTTTCTCTTTCTCTCTCTCCCTCTCTCTGTGTTCGTGTGACGTCCTGACCACTAACGGCTACATATTAAGAGATAATTCCATACCCTGAGGTTACAAACCGGCTTAGACTGGCTCTCTCGCATTTTGACTCCACTGGGTACCCTGGGTGAAAAAAAAAAAAAAAAAAAAAAATATTGTAACTCCCTGTTTTTTTTTTTTTTTTTTTTTAAAGGAACAGGAGACTAGTTCAAATGGCACTGCTTAAAACAAACATGTTATGCATTTATGCATGCTACAAGGATTGATCATACCCCTAAAAGCATGAGCAGGCAAACCATACTACTCAACTTCTGTTCTGAAATATGATTATTGGAAAGATTCTTTTTTTTTTTTTTTTTGCATAATTATGCACCTTAGTTACAATAATGCAGGCTTTATTTTAGAACATGCATTCTCCAGTTGTATAAGGTTGTGGACTCTGGTTGTATCAACTGTACATTAGAGACCAATGCTTATTGTCACATGAGGAGGATGTCACAAGGGATATAACCCTGTAACTATAAGGTTTTAGACAGTCCTTTTTTTTTTTGCGACATGTTTCAAACATGTAGGTGAATATAACAGCACACTGACATGGGTCAGATATATAATGAAGGCAGATTTTCACTAAAAGATTAGACTCTGTTGTCAGGACAAAAGGTATAGTTAATGTTAGGTTAGACACGTTGTCATATATTTTAAATGTTATATAAATGTATACAACTTATCTAATTATCAATATATCTATGCTTTTTACATTTGATTGAATTTAAATTTAGGACTTTTAATTAATAATTTTTTTATTTAAACGAAGCTAGCAAGACTTTAATAGATCATTGCAACAACTATTGGGACACGTGCTCACAGAAAGTCAGTGAGTCAATTAAAAGTATCTTTTTTTTTTCCTGGGCAATAACAGTGTACATCCTTAAAGGCTTTTTTGTAGCCAAGCGTCTATACAAAAATTGACTTCCAAAATAATATAATATAATATACGGGGGAAGGGGGGGATTTCCCACCTTCTGGTCTATTTATCCCTGCCTATGCTGAATTATTTTTATCCACTGGGGGGCTAAAAGAAAAAACAAATCACCCAGGTGATGCTACCCCACCAACCACCAACACAGCATGTAAAATTCCAAAAATAAAAATATTTTTTAAAATATCAGCAAGTGAAATACTGCAACAAGATAATACAACCAACAATGAAATCAGAAATGGACTTCAACTGTCAGCGCTCCTGCTTTATAGAAAGCGTCTGTATTTTGGGATCCTGGTTCATGCGTTTCAATCGATGCAGGGCTTTTCAGAAAGTCAACTTGCGCCATTAGTCTATTTCAGATTGACAGTGTGAGATTAATTAGGGCTAAAAAAGTTATCAACGATATAATGTTTCATATCGTTCGGTATCGATAATTATTGTCATTTTTATAACCTTTTTTTTTTTTTTAACAAAGTGCAATAGAATTATTATTTTTTATAAATTTAACCACTGTGTTTTTAATTTACCCAATTTATTGAGACAAACAACATTTTATTTTTTTTAACAGTCAAACACAAAATAAAATGTAAACAAATATCTCCTTTCTTATGTGTTATATGCAGATTAAATAAGTCTTATGGAAACTTTTGGCTTGTCTCCCGAGGCCACAGGAGGGCCCGATGAGCAAAACAATGCAGCGTATTAAATTGTCAATGCAATGAAATAACTGTCCATAAAAATGTGCATAATGTCTAAATAAACGTATCTAAATTAAATGTAATTTAAAAGTTGCATAAACAATTATGAAAAAAAACAGCATCATGTATTTATGCATTGCATAAATAAAAAGAGCCGAACCGCCGATCACCGATTGCATTTGAAAACATATGAGACACAGTGAAAAGGAATAAACCTCCACAAATTCACGACGTGTTTTCTAAATGTTAAAACTGTTTTAACTTTGCATTGCTTTCTTCATCTCGTGTGACATGCGAGCGCAGCAGTCTTATTTGTCCATCTAAAAATGCGCTGAATATGCATTCTGTGTGAATGGCTTGGTTTCGGATTTAACCTAATCAAGATCTAAGCATTGAGCTACTATATTTCTCTAATATTTTGAATGAATAACGCAGTAGCGGCGCATCCCGTGGGCTAGACTAACAAAACATTAAAATGCAACAGCGTCACTTACATCATCATCACCGCATCTCGCACGCCACTGATGACGCTCCCTGACGCACACCTAACATTTGACAGTACCATTTTTGCATTTAACTGTAAAAATGTTTTAAATTTATTTTAAATTAGACAATTAATAATTTTTTATTCACAATCTCCATATCACAGGCAGGCACAGCACTCATGTTTGTGTTTGTGTGTGTTCTCTGCATCACTCATAGCACGTGCCCCTATCATGCGCTATATCGAACATTTTTTCTATCGTTATCGATGGAGTACTGTCGATAAATATCGATACCGTTTTATCGCCCAGGCCTAAGATTAATACACAATGTTTTCGCTCAAAACTCACTCTACTGTGACCTAATGCAGATAACTGATGCATAAATGTATTATAAACGCCGAAGTTTACCGTCACCGTAATGTGGGAATTATGATCGCGCATTATTGACTGATGGATCGGCAGAGAATTGTCTTTCTGCAAGTCATTATGAAATTATGGTTCTATTCTATTTATAGAAATATGAGTTAAACGTGTGAATACATAATGTGCGCACTTTTGGAGTAAAAATTTGTATGTTGTGTAGCAAAACACTGATCAAAAATAAATGGAAGCAAACTTGATTGAATATGTACAGGTTTGTGTCTTGTTATTCTATTCAAAATATAATTATCTATTTTTGCATTCCTGGCAGAAATAAGAACTATTAGTGTCATTGTAACGTATTATCATAAATAGTGGTCAAATATCGAAGCTATCTAATCTCAAGGTCAAATCTAAACATTAATTGTAAAAATGTTTCTGTAAAAGCTGCCAAAAATAATCTATATATTTAAAGCTCAGCTGTGATTTGTGATATATTTTCAATGAGAATTTTGTTTTTTCAAAACATCCCCCATTTAGGTTTGTTCACAAATCACATCCTATACCATTCATCTAAATGAAATGATCTTGACTGGCATAAAAACAAGGACAGTGTGTTTCTTTCTCATAATGGCTTTGACTAAATTACGTTGTTATTTTGTGACCATCTTTCAAATTCTCATTCAGCTTCTTAGGGATATCAGAGCGATTCATCTCCAGTGCTTTTTTTCCACGTGTCTTCTCTTTGTGTATTTTCTCTCTTCTGGCAAGAGTATTAGATTGTGTTTCTCCTTAACCTTGAAGTCTGTCTGCATCTTGTATAACTGGGTCTGTAGCTTTATTCAGATCCTCTCCATTCGTCTCTCTACAGTCGCCGCCTCTGTTAGAAAACCTCCTGTTGAGGGTTTTTCTCATCCCTCTACGTATTTGAGCTGAAGTTTGGATGTGAGGATTTCTGAGGAGCAGTGGCAGAAAGGGAACCGGGGCCTGTCCAAGAGACGATTCCTATCAGTCTACGCGGTCTGGATCAGACTGTCAAGGTTCGAGTGAAAATGAAAGTTCAGTTTCATTCAGTATTTCCTCCTCGTGTTTGCAGCCCCGTGTGGTTTGGTACTTGCGTACTAGCACGGGCCTCTGGTTAGCACTGTTCTTCACAGGTCTAATCGAGGAGGAAACCTGGTTTCACATTTCCTCACTGTAGGCTGTTTTAACCACTGTTGCTGCTACCACCTCTTTCGGTATCTTAAAGATCTTGTTGCTGTCTTTATTTGGTCTCTTTGTCTTCAGCCTCTCTCCCCCACACACTTCCTCCCCTTTGCCCCCTGCTACTGCCCCCACCCTCCTCCTGAACCGCCCCTCCCTCCCTCGGGCGACAGTAGAACAGGAATTGATTAGTGGCACGGCTTAAAAATAGAAGGGCCTGTTGTCATGGCAACGGCCACAATGAGCTGTTGTCTTGTTTAATGAAGACCGAGATTTTAAGTGTTGTGGCTGAACAGTACAGTGAGAGGGAGACGCCATTTCTGGCTAGGTGCACGCAGACACCGGGACAGAGATACCAACCGTGATCTCGTCCCTTCTGTCGTGTGGTATGCAGATGATTGTGAATGTTTTTGTGCGCGTACATATGCACGTGCCGGATGGTCTTTTGCTTGTGGCTTTGCAGGTACTACTACCAGTCTGCTTTGTCGCAGTCTCATCCTGGTTGCTTTACCCTCAGGTACTCGCTGAATCTTCAGATGTGCGTTAAGGTAAGGCATCAAATGCATCATGCGCTGGCAGCTCCAAAACACATTATTGACTCAACCCACATCCTGTTACCCATACGTCCCATATGCATCAAGCCAACCAATTACAACCCTGTTGCCATGGGCGCCATCCGCCTAATTGGCCTCATTAGTATCAGAAACTGGCCGTATGCAAATTTTGGTCATATTCCCAGCAGATCTCTCTTCTGAGTAATATACTGTAATAGTTAGCCATTGTGTAGGTCGTTGGTGAGGACAACGGTCCAATTAGTGAATTAACCATTAAGCTTTAGATACTGTACTCAACTCAACCTCCCAGAAGTGGTTTTGAAATTCCTGTCAGCATAGGAGCGTGCGCATAACGTGCTGTTTGGTGACAGTATGCTAATACGCCTGTCCTGAAATTCCCCCTCAGCAACCTACTTTTGTGACATCACAGCACAGCTGACTTACAACATCTCAATTACGCTTGCATCACATTGCGGCTGGATTGCGTGTGATGCGAGAAATGATTTATACGGATAAATATGTCAACAAGCTTTTTTTAAATTTGGATTTTCATTTGCATCTTATGAATACAATTGTTGTAGAGCTCCAGTGGGATTCCTTGAAAGTGATTTGGTGGGTATATTTGGAAGGTCTTTAGGCCAGGAGTTTTCGATGCCAAGGGCTCCCAAATTTTATGATTCCTTTGCAAGGGATTCCCTTCTTGAAATATAGAAGCAGCTTTGTATTTTTGTGAATGCAGACCTGTTTATAGTAAGCATTATGTTATGAAGACAAAGTCTGATTGTTAATTTACTTTTATTAGTTGTTTCGAATGTAATTATTTTTAAAATGAATTGTTAATTGGCTTTTGTTCATTGCTGTGCTGAATCCAAAGCAAGTTATTGAAGTATCTGGAAAAAAAAAATATTTCAAAATAATAATAATAATGTTGAGTTCAGGTCTCTGTTTGAAAATGCCTGCTAAAAGGACTTTTGCTGTGATTTTTTTTTTTTTTTTTTTTTTTTTTTTTTTTTACAATTATTTTTTTATTCCTTGATAATATGGGAATGCTCAAACTGAAGTTAGTGTTTATCATCAACATCTTGTACAAATGTGAAGATTCTTTGACTGAACTTTGGTGAGTTTTCCTGTAGCTCAAACAGTAGAGCATAGCAGTGGCATAGGTTTGATTCCCAGGAAAGCAAGGACTGATAAAATGTAAATGTGTACCTTGAATGAAGTAGTCGCTCTGGATTAAAGCTTCTGCCAAATGCATAAATGTAAATGTGTAATCCTCTTCCCATTCTGCCCAACTATACATCTCTGGGACTCTCATTGGTTATGATTTTTGTGCAGATGTGCAGATACTAATTCTCAGATGCTCACTGGTACTCATATCCATACGTAGTATACTGCCCTTCAAGTTCATTGCTGTGTTGTACTTTAATTTCCCTGAGCTTCAGTTCTAATAATTAATGTTGATATTACAGTCTATCAGATTTGCCGCATACGGAACCGCAGAGATTAAAAACTGCAACTCTAAAAACTCAACTCTACTTATAACTATATAAAACAGAGTATGCATCACCTAGCCCGAAACAGTTGCATCTGTAGCATTTTTGATGGGATTGTGGTAAACTGTGTACCACACACTCTGTTGTCATTAGAATCACCACAAGTCAACATTTGAGAATATGCCAGGTTTAAAGTAGCTCTGACTCCTTTTGCTGATCCGGTTTACTTATAACATACATTATTGTTCTCCTCCACATACACTTTACTTGTGCATCTGCGTTAATGTAACAAGTTTTTAAATGGGCTTTTCCAACATTTTCCCCATCTACTGGTGGTCAGACAATCCAATAGTCCTGCCCCAAAGTCATGCCTTTGGTTGAGTCAATGTTGCGTTATGCTGGTCAGGATGCTTAAACAAACAGAGCTTTGTATTTATAGCGACACAAGAGGAGCATCTGGGCTGGAAACTACTCGGAATTGTGATCAAATTCTGGATCACTTTATGTTTGACTTTATTTCAGATTTTGCTAATACGTTTGTGTTCTAAATAGCCTTTTAGAAATGCAGATGATCAGTTTTGTCCGGGAGTACCTGAAAAATCTGTGGCCTAGCTTTCAGAAAAGTCAAAAAAGCTTCTCTAATCTAAGGCTGTGTTCTATAAAGTCATTTGATTCATGTTCTTGAGGGGTTTAGGGAGCTGTTCTGTTGACATCTTTCACACGTTTAAGCCCAAGTGTTCTGCCAGTCCATATTGATCAGAAAGCTTACTCACTCAGAAGACTAATTTGAAAACAGAAAGGTGACAAGTAACTGTTGTGAACTAGTTAGCCCCTAAAGCATCTCTCTGGTCCAGAGTGCATGTTTTGTGGTCAGGTGTGCTGTGTTTGTTCATTTTCATCTTTTCACATTTCTCACCACCTTGTTCAGCTGTTTTTATCCGGTTAAGCCTATTCTCGGATCCTCAGGTGGTGGATACCAGAGCGAGGAGCAGCGAGAGCCAAAGTGACAGCCGAATGAAATAAATCAGGCAGGTCTTGACCAAACAGGTGTTGTCACCTGCTTTTGCGTCTCTACTGGAGTCAGGCTGCAGAAATGGCTGCGGCATGAGATCATGAGGCCCTGGTCTGCTGTTCAAGTCATATTTCTGCTTTACGCGCCCTGGGGGAGGTCACACTCTTGCTGGTGCTTTGTCGCTTGTGAAAGCGAGTTCACGGAGTGGCAGCCAGCTGCTGAGGAGCTGAAGATAAACCTCCTAATGGCAAATGGAGGGTCGTCACCTTGTTGACATTTAGTTCTGCAACATGCCAGAAGGGCTCGGGTGTGCGGCAGTTTTGGAAGCGGGAATGTAGGCAATTCAAATTTTATGGGTTTTTTTGCCCCGATTTGCGGCCTATATGTGTTGATCTGAGTTTGCTGAAAGCCAGTTTGCAAATTTTAGCCAGTCAGAATTGACAGATTTCACCAAAACCCGATTTGAGCTGATTTTAGAACCCATTGTTTTAATTTGTTATGTGTCTCCAAACAACAAACACATTTTTTGCATGAGTCTGTCATGTTCGGAACAACTTGAAAGTCTAGTAGTGTTTAAAGGGCTAGTTCACCCAAAAATGAAAATTTGGCTGCGTTTACTCACCCCCGTGGCATCCTAGGTGTATATGACTTTCTGCTTTCAGGCAAATCCAGTCGTAGTTATATTAAAAATTGTCTTTGGTCTTTCAAGCTGTTTAATGCCACTTAACGGGTGTTGCATGCATCAGTCCAAAAGAAGTTAAATAAAAAGTGCCCATCCATAAAAAAAGTGTCTTACATGATGCCCGGGAGTGAACAAAGGCCTCCTGTGGCGAATCATTGAGTTTTTGTAAGAAAAATATCCATATTCAAAATATATAAATCACTTTAATAATATAATCACTTTAATCTAGCTTGCGCTCACTGTTGTAAATGGAAGCAGTTCCGGGCGGATCTTGTATGAGTTCGGCTTTGTGCATGCACCGCTCAGAAGTGACGCACGCGGAAATGCAACGGAGAGATCAAAACAAAAAAACGGTCACTAATTAGAAGTACAAAACGAGGATTTGTAAAGAAGAATGTCAGAGGATTTCTCTGTAAGCCAAGAGGAGACTGGTTTTCCTTTGCCAAAGTAAGGAAACTTTGCTTCCTTTGATCCTGTAAACAAACGTTGGTTTTCACAAGACTCACCAGCGCATGTGCAGCGCTGACATCATACGTCATGCTCCTGGTGCTGCTTCTGCGTACAACTTGGCGCAAGCTAGATTAAAGTCATTATTAGGTTTTGAATATGGATATTTTTCTTACAAAAATGCATAGATTCACTACAGGAGGCCTTTGTTCACCCCCGGAGCAATTTTTTTTTTTTTTTTTTTTTTTTTTTTATGGATTGGTGATTTTTATTTGACTTCTTTTGGACTGATGCATGCAACACCTACTAAGTGCCATTAAACAGCTTAAAAGATCAAAGACAATTTTTAATATAACTCCGACTGGATTCATCTGAAAGAAAAAAATAACTTGTATTTGTTTGAAAGGCTTGGCAGCAAGTGTGGTCACTACATGGTCACCTTAAAAGCGACTACGGCCAAGTCGTTCATCATTTCCCATCTTAGTTATCTTTATATGATTAATAGAAGATTAAAGGTGCCATTTTTTTATTCTCATATCCCTTGCCTTTATTTTAGAGGGTTATATTTTTCTAGCACATTAACTTAAATATTTACGTCCACTCTTGTTATGGTTGCATTTTTTGCTTGACGTCTACACTCTCTGTCCGTTGCGGTGAAAGTAAGGAGAATGTTTATTCGGTTTATGAAGTGTTTATCCAGGGCCGAGAGTTCTGACATGATAAATGTCAAATCCGAACCCCTCTTCACAAATAATATAAACAGAAAAAAGTCTTTTCATCCTCCTCTACTCCAAAGTCAACAGAGGTCTGCTTAAAGAGACAGTACACCAAAAAATTAGTCTTCATTTACTCTTATGTTGTTACAAACCTGTATGACTTGCATAAAATAAGACATTCAAAGCATAATATGACATTCAAAGCATAAAATAAGACATTTTGAAAGTTGTCTCTGTGGTTTGTTTTTTTTGTTTGTTTGTTTTTTTGTCCATACAGTGAACGTCATTGGAGTCTAGTGTTGTTCTGTACCACATTGACTAATTTTATGGACAAAAACATTCTTCAGCATATGGATAGAAGAAAGTAAGTCATACAGGTTTGGAAAGTCATAAAAGTTCTGTCATTTACTTCAGTTTTGGGTGAATTATTCCTTTCCACTACGTCCATACTGTTAACTCCTTAAAAATCAAAAAGATCCTACTGAAAAGTCACCCAAATGATTTCCCAACCAAATCTGAGAACATTACTATGAAGTTTGCGTTCAGACATCAGCCAATGCCGCCATTTCCCAAGCGTTATTGGCTCTCACCCTGTATGACCCTAAGCCAAGCCCGCTCGCTCCAGCTTTAACTAGGTTATTGCGTCAACGCCTGCCCTTCACTATAAATCACTCTCCTTACATTTAAACCCCAAAGAACTGCAGTTCCATCCAAACGGATACTTCCGAGAGCAAAACGAGCAGCCAGACCTGCTCTTGCCCAATGCGTGTTGTTTTTTTTTTTTTTCTTTATTCATCAGGGTGGGCACACACCTTTAGTGATGGTGTAGCAGCCATTTTGAGGTCTCCGTGCTCAGCATCAGATGCTGCAAACAGGAAAGGCTTAATCTAGCCAATTGAGCGGGTGGGTGATCAGAGGGGCTGCATGCGAACAGGCAGATTTGGGAGATGGGCCAGGCTCCGAGGGTGGGGGATGAGGGGGAGAGAAGCGAAGATGGGTGCAAACCCCTATTCTTTCACGATAAGTGCTGCGCCTTAGGACGAAACTTGGGGAGGATAGATCGCTACTCTTGCATGAAGGAATCTGAGCGTTTAGATATCAGACCGGTCCTGGGGGAGTCCTAGCATGCTGTTTAAAACAAGGCACCTTGTACCTCTCTGGGGAGGGATGCGATGCCACCAGCGCTTTGGTCCTAGAGGTGGGGCAGCGGGTAACGTCAGAAAAATGAATTGTCATGATGCAGATCATGCGTGAAATGAGCTGCGGATTCCATCGTGCACTTGCAACCGGCCATATTATTATCATTTCTTTTAGCTGGCAATTTTTTTTTTTTGATACACTTCCCGAATCGCTTCTCTTTTGTAGGGGGGCAAGGGTCTTTGATTTTGTGCGTGTGTTTGTGGTGTACCGGTTCAGGGGGCTTCAGGGTGTGATGGTGTTTGCAGTGGGGGCAGAAGGAGGAGGACATTTTTGTGCTTGCAGTGATCTGATCGACAGGCAGCAGTGGCGTGTGCATAAAGAAAATGGTGTGCCGGTTGGGGGATGGGCAGAGGGGAATTAAGGGTTGGCATTATGACAGGGTAGCGTGTCAGGAGAGTGCTGCTGTCTTTTTTTCCTTCCATTTCATTTTTTCGTCTCAATCTTGTCCTCTTCATCCTCCGTCTGCCCTAACCCCCAACTCTGCCCCCCACCTGAACCGACTGAGATCTCAAACGTGCGTTGTATATCTGTTTACAAAAAAAGAATAAGAACCGAAAAGTAGTTTGTGGCCGTCCGTACCTTTAAGGGGCCCCCAGAAAGTGAGCGTGTGTGTTTATTTTTACAACGCAGGGAGGAAAAAAAGGAATACTTTTTTTGGAAGGGGGGGAGGGGTGGAGAGCAAGAAGGGAGGGGTCAGTTTTTGCTCTGCTTTGTGGTGTGTGGCACAGCTGTATTAGAATGGCGGGTCTGAAGGGCACAAAGTGAGTCTTGTGTTGGTATGGCCCATCAAACCACACACGCACTAATTGTTCCTCATTTTAGGCCCTTTCCCTACCTTGCCAAGAAGTCCTGCGTGAGTAACTATCCAGGGACCATCCGAAAGGGATCAGTGGCACTATATGGTGGGACAAAAGGTTGATTAGATAAAATGGAGATTTGAAAGTTGTGGTTTAGGGTGTTGCGAGGGTCGCTGGGTGAGATCGCTAGATAATCTCATCCGGAGTGGAGCGATACGGCTCGTCCGCGGTGTGCTCGCGCACACCATTTCACTCTGTGAATCTCTGTTTTTCTTTTTCTCGCTCTCTCTTTCTTTTCATCTCGGAGCTGCTGCTGCTGCTGCGTTGGCTGGCGTAGTGCCCAAAGCAGTGAGTCTGTCGTGGAGTGCGCGTGTGCAGGTTTCTGAGGAGGAGGAGGAAGAGGGTGGCTGGGGTGTGTGTGTGCGTGTGTGTGTCGATATGCAAAAAGGGGGGGTGGATAAAGAAGGAGTGGGCCGAGTAAAGAGAGTCTGGTTTTTGTAGCAGCTGACTGAAACAGTCATTATATTATGTAAAGGGGGACGGGGACGGGGGGTGATGGTGTGGGGGGGTCAGACTGACGTGCACTGAATGGACCTTCTGATTGGCTGGCTGGTGCCATTGTTGGTTATGTGTATGCTTGTGTGTTTATTGCTCATGCACTCCCTCGCTCTTTCATTCTACTGTCTCAGTCACTTGCATTTTTTTCCCTCTCGCTCACTCTTTACCCTCTTTCTTCCCCCTTTTTTTCCCCTCACGCACTCAGTCGTGCAAGGTGGGTGGTTTGTAGTAAGGATGCAACATTATATATCAGGCTTTTATGTGCTTGCTTTTCAATTCTTCAGTCGTTCTTGTTAAATTAAAGGATGTTATGCGGCCTCCTCTTAAAATTGTAGTGTAGCACTTTTTGCAGAGTTTTGTAAGAGAGATCACCGGATGTTTTTGCACTCGTAAAGCCAATCTTGTAAATTAGATTTTGCGATGCAGCGCAACAGCAGATGTATGATTAAACTATGCCAGAAGAAGAATAAGTGCAAACGATGACATGAGAAATAATGGGATGATAGAGAGATGATGAAGTCATCAGGAGACCAATTACAGCTCAATTTAATTTGTAATCGGGGATGTCCCTACAATAAGGCATTTTAAGACCAGTCGCTTGTGGGTCTCGGGAGCTTAATTGGGTTTAGGACTAACTACAGTACTGTGTGTTTCATAGGAACTACAGCGGAACGTGACTGTAAGGCCTAGTTTTAGCGTTTGGTTGGCTGAGGTTTGTCAAGCGACTTGTAATTTGGCCATTTTTAAAACCAAAACCTTAATCCCGGTGTCAGACTTACTGTAGCTCAGGTTTAATATTTTTATTCAGTGAGGATGCATTAAATTGATCAAAAGTGACAGAAAATACATTTTTATAATGTTGCAAAATATTTTTATTTCAAATAAATGTGGTTCTTTTAAACTTTCAAAGAATCCTTAAAGTATTTTTCCACAAAAATATTAAGCAGTGTAGCCGTTTTCATATCAGAATGATTTCTGAAGGATCATGTGAAGCTGAGGACTGGATTAATAGCTGCTGGAAAAGCAGCTTTGGCATCACATTAATAAATTGTAATAAAGTTGTAATATTTCGCAACTGTATTTTTGATCAACTAAATGCATCCTTGGTGAGAATAAAAAAACATGTAAAACAATTGTGCCAACCCCAAACTTTTGAATGTTTATTATATTCAGTGAGTGTTATTCTGGTTTATTTTTGAACATTGTTTATTTTATAATAACCATCTGTTGGTTATTCCTTACATAACTTACCGTGGAAACTTAAAAATAGTTGGAAAATTCACGTTTTACCTTTGGTATTTTTTTTACTCGTAGCTGTCATTATTTGTTGTAAGAGACACAGGTCTGGTCAGATTCAGCTGGAAAACATGTATTAATGCCATAAAGAGTTTATCTTTCATAATGTAGTTTAAAAAACAGAATATTATTAATATATAAAACCAACATAAATATATAAAGGTTATTTTTAACTTAAAGATGCTGTTCCTTACATCATCATGCAGGACACATTGGACTCGTCCACGTGCCGTGACTTTAATGCCCCTAATCTAGATACTCTTGAAGCTTTGCAAGTGACATTTTTTGTTTTGAACTTTAGCTAAAAATGCCCAGTAATGTAGCTTGCTGGACTGGCAGAATGGAATACTGCAAACGTTTTCTTCATTGGAGAATTCAGAAAGTAACAATTGTGATGAGCCTTTGTCATTAGATAGATGAGGTCTTAGATATTATTACTGCAACCAGAAATGTGGAGGTGTCACTTGTCCAGATTGTGAATACAGATTCATCTTGCCCACAAGCTCACACACACACACACACACACACACACACACACACACACACACACACACACACACACTTCTAAAGCCTTCTTTCTAAAGTATTATGGCTTAGCAAGGTCACCATGGCTGCCATAGACAGTACTGCCTGCGCGATCAATCACGTCTTATAGGAATGGATGATTACGACTGAGCTTTCCAGGAGCTGGATGTTAACTAATATTCATTAGCGCCAAACAAAGGCATTTAGGCAACGTATATGTTGATTGTGTGTTTGCACCAGGATCTGTGCGATGTTTGCATCACAAAAAGCATCATTTGTCAACACACGGATGAGAAACTCTCCTTCGCTGTCTGTCTATGTGGTCTGTTAGTGTGGAAGGGTGGTACCCTGCTGCTTTTCTCCTGACCGATACGTGTGTCCACACACCTTTGATCCCAGCTTCGCTCCGGCGCATCACATTATACACAATCCCTCGCTTGCAGATACACTGAAATCAAAGTTAAGGAGTCCTAGGGCAAATGTTTGCATTCTGCATGACCTCAAACTGAGAGGGGAGCTCAGAGGTGTCAGAGATGAACTATGAGTATTCACAATGTGCTTTTCTTTCAAAGGTGAATAGATTCTGTTTTTATTTTGTCTGCTTCACACTATAAAAATGTTCACTTGGCCTGTGTGTTTGCTGTATCCTTGTATTCATATTTAGATGTACTTATTTAATGGAGATGCCTCTATATACTTAGCAATATGATTAGCCTATATCATGTACTTCAATTAGATACACAGCTTTCTAGATTCAATTCTCAGATTCCAATTTTGATTTTTAAATCTGATTCTTAAGCTCTCAATTTGAAAGGAATTGATTAGTTTACAAGCTCTTTTAATTATTAGTTTCCATTTTTATTTGATTTTGATTCCTGATTTCTGATTATGAATTTGGTTTGATTCCTTTACAAGCCCTCATTGTTATGAATTTCCTTTTTTATTTGATTCTGATTTCTAAGCAATTGATTCAGTTAGATTCTAAATTCTACTTGATTCTTATTCACAAGCTCTCAATTTAATTCCATTCCAATTTTGATTAGATTCTGATTCTCAAGATCTTAATTTGGTTAGATCATGAATTTGGTACGATTCATTCACAAGCTCTTGATTTAATTGGATTCCAGTTTTGATTTTGATTCTTAAGCTCTCATTTTCATTAAATTCCAATTCAATCTGATATTTGATTGGTATTGACAAGCTCTTGAATCAATTAGATTCCAGTTGCCAATATTTCAATAATCTAAGTTAGATTAGGAATTTACTTGAATTCATTTACAATACAAGCTCTTGATTTAGAAAAGCTTCCAAATTGTGCCAGTTAATTTGGATAAATTTCATTTATAATGTCCATTTTATTCCATAAGAAAGTCTCACTTTGCCTTTGCTGAAAATTTTACAGAGCACTGTTTAAGACCCTCCCTCCCGATTCACACTCCTAACGAATCCTGTTTTTAAACTTCATTAAAAGAACTGGTCCATAAAAGTCATTTGTTTCAGGAATCGTGCTCCACTGGTCACAATGCATGCTTTTCATTCACAAAAAAAAGAACCGGCTCGGAGTCATTCATTTGTGAATTGAGAAGCACTGCACAAATGCATTTCTACACCACTCAAAATTGCAATGTAAAAAAAAATTTTAATATCAAGAGGATTACACAAATGAAAATCCCTTCTTTTTTTCCCAGCCCCCCATCCATCTGCAAATGTACATACCTTTAAAAGTTTTCACTGTGTGTAAATATAATTAAAGGTTTGCTCTCACTATATATGGGTTCCAAAGAATTAATACTGGATAAGCGGCAGCACCTGATAATGTTCTACCTTAAGACTGAAGCTACGAGCAGAATACAAATGCATCAGTCAGATAAAGAGGTTCCAGCACAAACAATAGCCTGCATAGAGTCCTGCACATTCACTGTCCAGACACTCCCTGTGTGTGTGCATGTGGGAGGGGTGAGAGCCTCTCTCTGCCCTCTGGCCATGAAGGGTCCGCCCAAGCATGCCTAACTAATAAAGACGAGCCAACACACACATGATCATTTAGATCTGTAGTACGTGACGCATGTCCAGACTACACACAATCAAATCTGCACTTGAGCACGCATGACCCCGCAGTGTATGTGTGCGCTTTGCATGGGAACACACACACGCAGAGCGATTCAGTCACGTCATATACTGGCTGTTGGGCTCCCGTGTGTTGTGCTTTTGTCCAGAGGGGAGAACAGGAAGGTATTGGCTGACTGTAAGAATGCAGCAGAAGAGATTGGCTCATCTGGTGCTTCAATAAACCAATGTCACCACTGGTTTAAACCATTTATTGGGTTAACCGTGTGTTAAAATCAAACATGCATATTACACCGTTTTATATAGGGCATCGTTTTGGAGTTTTACCTGTGCACTTAAGAATTTGTGGTCCTGATGTGTCTCATCATACTATAAATTATATTTTAGGAGACAACACTCTTGGACGGATGGAGAGGATGTCTTCTAGGCATTTCTGTCTCTTTAGCAAGACTGTGCTTTTATCAATCTACTGCACTGTAGTTTTCTCACTCTGTCTCCCATAACAGACTCTTCCTGCTTCAAAACTAGATCCGACAACAGAGCCATTGCGCAGGAGTTAGCGTACCATGAGCTGATGAATGGAGCTGAGGTGGTCAATTAGCGAGGCACCAACATGAATTTTTGAAATTGGAATTAAACCAAAAAAAATTTCAGTAAATAATTTTACTGTAAAAAAAAAAATTGGGGCAAATTACGAAATTAAAATCTGTACTATGTTCTGGGTGTTGTTTGCAGGTGCTAAATTAAACCAGTTGAAGTAAGGTTCTTGGATGAGCCTTCTCTCAATGTTTTAACTGAACAATTTTATCAGACTTGTTTTCCCATGTACTAAAATTTTACTGCATTTGTACCTTATTCACTTTGTGTCAATGAAATAAGATGCTGAAACAGTCAAAATGCATCATCAGAGAAGTGCTAATTAAATTTGGTTAGTGGGTCTCATTCACTAATCATGCGTACCCATTAATTTGTGCATGAATTCATGATTCATCAAGAACTATTAAGTTATTCTTCTTTTGCAGAAACAACTACCACATGTTTGCAAAAATTATATACTCTAGGTGGCCTCATAAAAGTGTTAAGATAATTTTATACAGCTGTTTCTTCATATATTTCATATATGCGCAAAGATCTTGCACTGTGCGAAAGTCTGTGCAAAACATTCTCTTATGTGGAGATGTTATGGGTGTGTTTTATGCAAATTACTAACCTTGGGCACTTGGTTGCTTGTAAAGAATGCTCCAAATTCATTAACATTAAAACAAGGTTAAGAACAAATTCATGTTCTAACATGCAAGTTGTGAATTAGGTGGTTTATGAAGTTCTCTTATGCGTATGAATGTAAATGTGAGCCAGTGATTTCGGCTTTCTAGAACATGTTTTTGATTGAAATTTCAGTGTATCGCTAGTTTAGATGTAGCCGATTAGGTGTTAAAACCTCTCACACCTATTTCTGAGTCATTATTTCCTGTTTTCTCTTTATTCAAATAAGCACAGTTGTTGGTTTTAAATAAAATTTAATTTACAGCTGAAATTTAATTTCTATATTGCTAGTGTCACAAAATGTATTTTGTTTGAACTGATTTACCTGTAGTCGTGTCTCCATAACTGAAATTGCACACTTTAACTTTAAAATAATGAAATTATATATATATATATATATATATATATATATATATATATATATATATATATATACACACACACACACACACACACACACACACACACACACACACACACACACACACACACACACACACACACACACACACACACACACACACATAAAATGGAAACAGGGAAAATACATATATTTGTCAGATGAAAGCATTGATGTTGATCCATGAGTGAAACTCCACTTCATATGGAAAAAAAAAAATCCTCTAATTATAGTTCTTGAGTAAGACTTGTATCTTCCGTCTCAGTGATCTGGTGCAAGAAATACGATCCCACAAGTGTGGAAAGCTTTGTGAAGTTGTCAGTGGGAGTTTTGGGAAGCTCCGTTCCGCTGCGTGTCTGCACTCAGAAATCACTCTTGTCGTAACAGGCACTGAATGTGAGGTAGGGAGACCCTCTCTACTAGCAGCCCAAGCAAATTTCCTCAGTCAAACCATGAAAGTTACACTGATTTGTATGTAATGATCATGTAATTTATCAATTAAGGCCTTGGTTCTCGAGCACTGTAGTCCACAGCCTCAGCACGAGGCAGACTAATGGCTCTGTTAAGTCTGTGGGCGTGTGAGGAGTCATAGTAGATCTCTCTCACTCTCTCACTTGCTCTCAGCTCTTTCGCTGTAAAAGAATAATTAAGTGATTTGCATTGGTCTCAAGCAGGGGAATTTGTACTGATTCCTACAGATTAGGGCTGCTGCGATACCAAAATTTCAGTATTTGATACCAGTACTAGTAAAATCTCTTGATACAGCTGTGAAAATGAATGTACTCTTGAACACCGTGCATTTATTTTTGTTTAAAAGTTAACTACTTATTAATATTTATAAAGTAAATATTGCCCCAAGTTGTTTAAAATTCAATGATTTATTATATTATATTTTATCTACTAGGGATGATATTAAAAGCATTTGTTCACAATTGTTCTCTCTCCCTTTGTTGCTGCCAGGATGGAGCGGATGTCTGAGGAGGCGTTGAGGCTGAACCTGCTGAAGCGGGGTCTGGAGGCGCAAGATGAGCGGGACGAAGCACTGGCCAAGCGCCTGAAGATGGAGGGTCACGAGGCCATGGAGAGGCTTAAGATGCTTGCCCTCCTCAAACGCAAGGATCTGGCCGCTTTGGAGGGGGCGGCGGTTGCGGCAGCCATGGCAGAGGGCAAAGGCCCCGGGGGCAGCCAGGTGCTGATGGGAGCTGTGGCCTACGAGGAGAAGATGAATGGAAGTTTGAGAGTCGGGGGCCATGGAGGGCCAAGTAAGAATGGGAAGGAAAACATAGTGGATGAGCCAGTGGACATGAGTGCCAGAAGGAGGTGAGGTTTCGAGAGCGCGTTCAACATCTGTTTGTTGAAATGAGTACCGTATTTTCCGGAAAATAAATTGCACATGCATCTGTGTGTAAGTCAGGTTTTATTATGTTCAGAAATACCGGTAAATAAAATGCAATGTTTACAAATATAATAAACTCTTAAAAATTCATAGTTCCACTTACTCTGCAACAAGTTTTCAAAGTTTTTATTTCAGTTTTAGATAGTTTAGTACATCAAGTTAAACTAAATACAGCTAGCTAAAATAACACCTTTTTTTTTTTTTTTTTTTCAGTTAACATTTATTTCCAGTAACAAAAATTTGTTTTTTGTTTTTTTTTGCAATGTTTTAATTTTATTTTACCTATAGTAACCCTGTTCAGAACATAACAGAAAAAAAAAAAATATATATATATATATATGTGTGTGTGTGTGTGTGTGTGTGTGTGTGTGTGTGTGTGTGTGTGTGTGTGTGTGTGTGTGTGTATACACACAAGTATAAAACAAAAATATATTTTTTTGTGTCATTCTTTATAAACTAAATTTATTATAAATGCCAGGACTAAAATTTATTTAAAGTAAACCTGAAACTACTAGTGTGAGGAAAATGAGTTGTATAAATAAACTTGGGCTCACGTACCTTGAGTTCAATCGTTTTGCTTGCTTGAAGATAATTGCGTTATGTAAGTTGCTTTGGAATGTAAATTGTAGCACATTTCAGATTATAAAAAAAACAACTGATATTCTGGGAAGTAGAGTATGTTTTTGCTGTATGGTGTGAAATTAAATAATACTTTAATGATTTTATCCTGCAGGTGTTGCTAGGCCTTGTTGTTTTCATCTGGACTCCCTTAAAAATCACTATTTACGGTGCTCCTAAAAATTCCACTATTTTTACTCTTCATAGCGATATAGTTCGAGAGCGACGCACTCCATCACCAGACGTTATCATTTTATCAGACAACGAGGCGTCCAGCCCCCGGAGCACGCCTCACCCGGAGGAGAAACAGCATCAGGCCAACCTGGAGATGTTTAAGGTGCAGCTTCCAATGGAGGAATCAAATATATTGTTGGTTACCTCATGAACCTGCTTGCTGATCTCTTGTGTGTGTTTGTTCTGCAGGGGAAGACTGGCGACGAGCGGCAGCAGATGATCAAAGCTCTCCGAGAGGAGCTCAGGCTGGAGGAAGCCAAGCTGGTGCTCCTGAAGAAACTGAGGCAGAGTCAGATGCAGAAGGAGAATGTAGTGCAAAAGGTTAGAACCACAATGTCCTGTGCCTAACTATACGCTTGATGCCAACTGGGCCAGTAACTCTACACTCTGTCAGATGTGAATTTGAATTATATTTATTGGATAGACAGGCATGTTGAAGACCTTTTTGGAATTGAGAGAACATCTCAGCCGCATACCTGCCATACCGCTGTGCCTGTTTAGTGTAGTGTGCAGTTAACTCAATGCAGATCAGTCAGGTAGCAGTTCCTTTAAAGGGCCAGAGACATTACAAGCTGGCTTTGAGATCACTGTCAAGAAGTTATTTGAATATGAAAGGACATGCATGATAATGAAGTCACGCATAGGGTTTTTGTCAATAAAATCATATTTTAGGTGGTCGTTGGTCGGGCAAAATAAAATGAATAGAGTAGCTCCAGCCTCTCAGAAATAGAATGAGAAGTCAATCAGCTGAAGCTGCTCCTGGTGTAAACAGCTTAGTTTATTTTATGTTTTTTTTAATGGAAGGGATCTTATTTTTCTTTCTTTTTTTCTTTTCTTTTCCTTTTTTTTTGGTGTAGAAATTCACAAGTATGAGAAAGTTAAAACTGAGTTGTGGACTGGATTTAAGGATTTTAGTTTTTTTTTTTTTTTTTTTTTTTAGGAGCAAGGATGCATTAAATCGATCAAAACTGACAGGAAAGATATTAACAATGTAACAAGATTACCATTTCAAATTAATTCTGTTATTTTGAACTTTGTTCATTCTAGAATCCTGAAAAAATGTATCACTTTCCACAAATATATTAAGCAGCACAAAATTTTCAACATTAATAGTAAGAAATGTTTCTTGAGCAGTAAATCAGCATATTAGAATGATTTCTGAAGCATCATGCAACACTGAAGACTGGAGTAATGATGCTGAAAAGTCAGTGATTTGGCATCACAGGAATAAATTACATTTTTAAATTATATTAAAAAGGAAGTATTTTACAATAGTACTATTTTTACAGAATTTTGGGTCAAATAAATTCAGCTTTGGTGAGCTGAAAACTCAGTCTTACTGACTCCAAACTTAACGATAGTGTGCAAGTCGATGCAAAACACAACGGAGAAGTTCATTTGTAAATTACAGTTTAATTCAGATCGCAGCTGTTTGCAAATTTACACAGTTCTACTATAGTGAAGACCTGGCTCAGGAATACTAATTAGGTCACATGACTAACTGAGCCAAGCAAATTTATGAACCAGTACAAATTAGTTAATATTCATGAGCTATCTTATTATTATGAATAATCATTTTGCCACACGTGTACTAAATTGTGTCGCTGTGCTGCAGTAAAAATGTTTTGGTATCGACTTGAAGTGGAGTATAGTTACTTTTTAACATCCTATTTTCTAAATTTTACTGTGAACTTCCTCTTCCAATTTCTGTGAAACCAGCTCACAATCGGCTTTGTCATAGTTGTCTCTGCATATTAAATTATAATTGAAGACAGCACTTTAGAATAAAAAAATCAGCATTGACTGATTGTCGCAGTGTTGAATTGCTGTAAATCTACCTGTATTTGTACTCTACATCTCCACTGCAACTCCTCTGTACAGCATGTTCACCTTCACTGTTTTAGCACCAAGCAAAATAACCTCCCCTCGTGTCCAGCTGAGTGTTATATTAATGCCAGGAAAAACTGTCAAGGTAAATCGTTTTATTGTTGAAAGGACGCTAGTTGCTAGCGGGGGTGAAATAGGGTAACAGGGAGCGAGACGGGCAGCCATAACCTCACAGATACCATATCACAGCTCTGTGTAATGTTTGTCCATGTACTGTGCCATTGAGATGTTTTGTCTTAACTCCGTGTCTGTCTAGATGCAGGAACATCCCATAGACACTCACTCTTGTATGACATGCAAGTGCCACAACCCACTCTGCACAAATAATGTTTGCTTGCTCTTAAGCTGGAAGATGAAAATTTGGTGCTACTGAGGCATACAATAATTTGTATTATTATTACAGTCTTTTTAACCACAGCATTTATTATTATTATTTTTATTATTATTATTATTATTATTATTATTATTATTATACATGATAATGCATTGTTTTTGGACATGTATTGCACAGTAGTACTAACTTTTATTATTTGATTTATGTATTATGTTTCTTGAAATGCCCTAGCATGTAAAATACCATGATAGATGAATATGCTAATCATATGTTTGGTATGTTTATGCATAAATTCTACCTCTCATATTTTATATATATATATATATATATATATATATATATATATATACATTTCTAATTTTCATTTAAGTTTTTTTTCAAATGTTAAATAAGAAACCTCAGTGAATGAGTTCGAGACAGGGCTACCTCTTTGTTGAACAATCTATAATGGAAGTGCTTGGATCAAAATCAGTAAAATCCAAAACAATACCTATTTTTTTGCTTCCAATTGGTGGAAGTCGCACAGCAGCTTTAACTGAAAAAATGGTGCTTGAGTTCCACTAATACATTGTGTTTTGTGTTGTTTTAGGTTATAATGAATCTCTGTACATGAGTATGAGTTTTTGATAGAAGGACTCTGACCTCTCATTTCTCTTTTCAGGTGCCGGTGGTCCAGAATGCCCCGTCATCAGTGCAGCCGTCACCCATGCACAGCTCTCAGGGGCTCGGGAAACTACCTGTGCGGCCCGGCATGCACTCATCTGAGCCTCAGAGCCTGCGCACTGCACAGGTACATTGGGGGGTTTATGCACACCACTATATGCCTTTCTAAATATGAGCAGTGTTTGTGGGGTTTTTTTCCCTACATGCGTTACTAATGATTTCAAGCACAATGCACATGGATACTCCTCATTATGTTGTACACATTAGACTGAACATGTTAGAGCCTGCTGTTGGTTGCCATGGGAGCAGCACCTTAAGATCAGCATAACTGTATAGATTGGTACCAGTTACCATTTTTAATTACGGTCCATCTGTTGGGTACAAACAAAGCATTTGATGTCAACACTCTGCAATCTGATATACAGTGTCTGCTGACATCTAGTGGTCATGCAGTGCGTTGCAGAGTTATTTATAATTCTGAATGTGTTTTTTACCCCCTCAGGGCCACACAGTAATCAGGTCTGCTGCAAATGCATCTTTGCCCCCAATGATGATGTCACAGCGGGTTATTGCACCCAATCCTGCCCAGCTTCAGGGTCAGAGAGTGTCCTCCAAGCCTGGCATGGGCCGCTCCTCCACAGGTGGTTTGGGTAACACAGTGAGCTATCAGCAGGTACAGTCAAACAGTCAAGCTCACAGCCATTAGTTCTTATTTGTTTTGTGGGTTTTCTCCCTGCAAATTATTGACATTGAACTTTTAAAACAATTATAAAATGTGAACAGTTCACATGTTTTTTTTTTTTTGTTCAGAAGGTCAGAATCTATTCTGGGAGTTGATGTGACACATTTGTACTTTGCTCAATGTATTTATTACTGGTCTATTTCAAAATGCTGACGTCATGAACTAGGGCTGAGTGATATAGCAAAAGTATTTTCAGTCTTTTGACAAAGTATACATGTTGAAAAGTTTATGGTAGGATATCAAAAGTGACAGTAAAAATCTTATAATATGTTCAGAAGATTTCTAATTCAAATAAATGTTGTTCTTTTTAACTTTCTGTTCAAAAAATCCTGAAAAATATCAGTTCACAAAAATATTTAGCAGCACAACTGTTTTCAACATTAATAATAGTAAGAAATGTTTCTTGAGAAGCAAATCAGCATATTAGAATGATTTCTGAAGGATCATGTGACACTGAAGACTGGAGGAATGACTGTGGAAAATTCTGCTTTGCCATCACTAGATTAAATGATATTTTAAAATATAAAAGAGTTACTTTAAGCTGTGTTAATATTTTACAGTATTGCTGTTCTTACTGTATTTTGATCAAATGCATACAGCTTTAGTGAGCATCTTTCAGAAACCTAGAAATATCTTACCGATCCAAAATGTCTGAATAGTTGTTGTGTATATATCTCAGTACTTACACAGAATATGTAGTTATAATTTGGTAACACTTTAGTATAGGGACCAATTCTCACTATTAACTAGTTACTTATTAGCATGCCTATTATTAACATATTGGCTGTTAATTAGTACTTATAAAGCACATATTCTACACGACCTTGTTCTACATCCCTAATTCTACCCAATACCTAAACTTAACAACTACCTTACTAACTATTAATAAGCAGCAAATTAGGAGTTTATTGAGGCAAAAGTCATATAAAAATTTTTAAAAATTGATAAAACTACACCAAAAAATAAAGTATGACCATTGATTTCCCTATATATATTTTTACTTCAACATTTAAAAAAAAAAAAAAATTGACACGCAGTGTTTGTATATCTGTGAACACTTGAGTATTTTTAGTAATTTTGAACAAGTGTTTGAACCCATTTATTCAAGTACACAGTTTGAAAGAAAACGAATTAAAGGTCGTTCTTTTTTTCTCCTGATGTTTAAATCATGTTTTAAAATATCTCTTCCTTAGGATGGTGCATAAAACAAGCCAACTGGAACGGGCTTCAGCTTAATAGCAGAATAAAAATTGTGCATTAAATCACAGTAATATTAATAGTGTTGTTTAGTTTTATATCGCCAACAAAATCATATTGAATATGTCATATATTCACTATATCACCCAGCTGCAACATGAATCATTCATAAAAATGGATTATGTGGGTTACTGATGATTTGCCCTTTTGCTTTCTGTGATGCAGGCTGCCAGCCAGCAGGTGGGGGTCTCGCAGCGTTCAAGCTCGTCCTCGGCTATCTACATGAACTTGGCACACATGCAGGCAGCAGGAGCAGCTGGTGTCGGGGTGGGTGTGGGTGGGGTTGGTGCCGTCAGCCCCTCCACCCTTTCCAGTGCCTCCAGTGTGGCTTCTCTGAACGACCAGGCCAGCAGCCAAGCAGCCGCTAAACTGGCCCTCCGCAAGCAGCTGGAGAAGACCCTGCTGGAGATACCTCCACCTAAACCTCCAGCGCCCCTGCTGCACTTCCTGCCCTCTGCTGCCAACTCTGAGTTCATCTACATGGTGGGGTTGGAGGAGGTCGTGCAGAGTGTCATTGATAGTCAGGGTAGGTGCAAGAGGAATCCACAAAAACACCTTGCACAGTAGGCTTGCACAATATGGCCTAAAAAAAATCATATTGCGTTATGAATTGCAGTATGATTAGCATTGACATCAAAAAAGTCAAAAAACACATTTAAACAGCTGCTCTCTTGTTCAAAAGTTTTACTAAAGTTGTGTAAATGGAAACTGTTTAAGACCATTCACACTTGACCTAAAAGTGAAGTAAGCGATTGCGGTTTAATAATCACAAAAGGCCATATCGCAATTTCAGTTTATGTATTGTAGTACTAATTCACATCTAATTCTGCTCAATCACTAAACTCATGTTTTCTGCGTTTGCTAGGTAAAATGCGGGGGTCACTGCCACACGTGGAGCCATTCTTCTGTGCCCAGTGCAGGACTGACTTTACCCCACACTGGAAGCAGGAGAAAAGTGGTCGCATTCTCTGTGAGCAGTGCATGACGTCCAATCAGAAGAAGGCCTTGAAGGCCGAGCACACCAATAGGCTCAAGAACGCTTTCGTTAAGGCTCTGCAACAAGAACAGGTCAGTCAGTATCTTGAGTTTTCATTTTACTGCTGATAGAGTTGTCAGGATTCCAAAATTTGAATGAAGAAATGAAGCTTGATGATTCTCCATACACGTTACGTTTCAGTACACCATAAACTAGTATGCTACAGTGCTGTTATTGTTAACTAAAATTAAAACTAGTAAAAATCGTTTAATAGAAAAATCTTAAAGCAAAATTAGATATGTTGCCCCAGCAACTAACTGAAATTAGTAAAAGTATGTAGGTAAAGTATGCAGTTTCTGTGCTACTAGTGTCACCTAGTGGAATTACAAAAAAATAAAGCATATTTTTAAAACAACCTTTGCAAAAGTGAATGTATTTTAGCATAAAATTACAAATTTCACCTCTAAGTATTAAAATTAAAATAAAAAATGTTAAAACTGAAATTATAATAAAAACTAAAATAAGCTGATCCAAAATATTAAAAAATACTATTATAGTATATAAATATTTAAATAACACTAATAAGCTACAAAGCAAACTGCTTTATTTAAAAAAATTGAAATATTAACTAATAATAATAAAAAATACAATGACATATAACCTACATTTATTTCTCAATTATTTAACATTTGCTTCAAATTTAAGTAATTAATCAGGACAAATAAACTATACAAATTATATATAATTGTATTATTTATTCATGACTATTTTTAGTAGTAGAAGTGGTGGTAGTAGTAGTTGACTTTTGCTGACAATGCAACTGACACTGCTAGCTTGTAGTTTCTGTAACTGTATGTTGACTTCCTGTTTCCGTCTCTGTCCATTCAGGAAATAGAGCAGAGGTTGCAGCAGCAGGCTGCTCTGTCCCCCAGCTCTGCCCAGACTGTGCCCAGCGTGAGCAAAGGGGAGACCTTGATCCGACACCATGCCCTCCGACAGGTGCACACTCTCATTGTGTACAAATAATGGGATCTCATGAGACCATTTTTATGGATTTTGAAATGGCTGTTTTATTCTGGCCCTTCAGCTAATCACAGATTTTAATGACCGATGATTCTATCAGTTTAATGGTACAAAGAAGTGTCATGAAATTTAACGCTGATTCTCCCTCATTTTCTCTTTCAGACTCCCCAGCCACAGGCCGCTCTACAGCGGGGTCTGTCCAGCTCAGCACGAGGTGTCCTCTCTAACTTCGCCCAGGCCTCCCAGCTCTCAGTGGCCAGTGGGCTGCTGGATATGACAAGCAAGCGCTGTGGCAGCAGCAGTACCAGCAGCAGCAGTCGGGCTCAGCATGACAGTCGCAGGCAGATCTACAACATCCCTGGTAAGATGATGCAGTTTAATTAGGAATGCACAGCATACCTTAACTACATGATTTTGAAACAGCACAGTGAGGAAATGTTGTATGGGTTAAGGATTAATTATGGAATCACATTTTGTTAAACTGACATTCATCCACCCCTGGAGTCCAGTCTCAACTCATTGATTATGCAATTCTTGACATGCTATTAGACCCCGAGTAGACTGACTAGAATAAAATTACCAGAGAAAGTGCTATGCAATAGTGTTGAAGATAAAGCAAAATATTAAATTCATCATAAAACTAGGCTGTGCCACCTGACAAAGATTTCAGGACATAGAATTATTATAAAGCAGTGAAAGTCAACACTCTCTTCATTTGAACAATGGCTGGAGCTAATGCTTAATAGAGTTTTAGGATGTTATCAAAAAAGAATGAGTTAATAAAATACATTTAATTGAAGATAGTGAATGTCTAACATCCTTTCTTTGAAGATTGTCCTTGTTTTGAAATGTACTTATCTGTGATTTTACTGTTTATTAAAAAAATTAAAAATGATAAAAATTAAAAGTGAACACACAAAACTTTCTTAAGCTACTTTTCGTAATGTCTCTTTGATGCTTTTCTCATTTAACATCGTAATGACTTCAAATCATCTTTTGGGGATGATTTCTCAGCCAGATTTGTCGTGCAATTAATTAACCGCCACATTATGTAATTAATTAGATAAAAAATGTGGTGCCATTTTAGATTAAGTGTACTACTATGCACTTTTAAATTAATCATTTAGTACAATGCACTTTTTGTGTACATAAATGTTTTTACATTGTACTTATATTATAGTATACCTGCATATTACATCAGGTAAATAATTTCTGTAATTATATGTATAATTACACTGTTGACCCATCCCTTACACCTTAAACCTACCCATACCACCAAACCGGTCCCTAACCTTACCCATATCCCACCTCAATAGCAGCAAAAGTATTTTGCAATACAATAAGTAGACTGAACTTATTTTTTGATGTAAGTACTTAATAGTTAACGCCACTTAATATAAAGTAGGACCAAAAAGTTTAATTGCTTGAGAGCCCTAATTTTAATAATTATTTATTTTTTCTACTTGTATGTTTATTTTAATTTTGACTTTAGTATCCAAAAGTGCTCAAGTATGTTTGGGGGCCTTTGAATATACAGAATATGTTTAATATTAAATTATAAATTTAGCAGTTTATTTTAATCGTAATCGTTTTCTCACTTGTTTTATTCATGATTGTTAGGATTTGATTAGAAGTTAGAACACGTTTTGCTTGTTCTTCCAGTTTATGTCACAAACTTTATTTTGTTAAACACCTTTTTTTCAACCTTTTGAACTTATCTGTTTTCTTATTTCCTTGAATTTCCCCGGCCCCTCTCTGTCTTTGTCCTCCATCGCAGGTCTGAATATTGCCTATCTAAATCCGGGAGCCATCGGGGGCCACAAGGCATCCAGCCTAGCGGACCGTCAGCGGGAGTATCTGCTCGACATGATTCCCCCACGCTCCATATCCCAGTCCATCACTGGGCAGAAATGAGCCCTGACGGGACTGCAGATCCCCCTTTCGGACGCCCCACCACCCCTCTGTTCTACATCAGAACATCCCCAACACATACACACGCACACCATCACCCCATCGCATGCAGTGCCTGTCCGTGTGCCTACCCAACTAACCCATAAGAACAGCTCAATCAGTCAGACTATAAACACCAGACTGTCAGTGCATCTCAAACTTCGGTTTCCTACTATAGCAAAGCTCTTTATTGTTATCTCAACTTATTATTGCTGTTGTTATTGCTACTTCTATTATTATCACAGTTATTATTATTAGTATTATTGTTGCTTCTGTTACAGTTACTTATATTACACTTATTAGTAGGTTTAGTGTTTTTTTGCATCTTTTTATGTTCTTACCCCTATGTTTTTCTTTTCAGAGGGGGGATGTCAGATTCCAGGGTCACTTAAAAATATAAAAGCTCGTTTTTTGGTTCATCTGAAAGCTTCCTCCCTCAGTCGCCCCTGTAAAATTAGACTCATTCTCTCTCATGTCTTATGTTTAGTTTCGAAGTTGGAATGGTTAAAGCGTTCTTACCTGAGATAGAGAGAGCAGAATCTTTGTAGCGGTACACGCTTGGAAACTACAAAGTCCTCCAAGAACCTTCTGGTTCAGAAAGAGCGAGACAGACTCATGTACATTGATCAGATTGATCCTTATGCAGAGCGCTGCTGAACTAGTCAACGTTGGTTCTGCCTTGAGAAGGCCACAGGGAAAATGGGACCTGCACTAGCACGGATGAGTCTCCTGCTGTCGAATGTACAGAGAGAACTGTAAAATTGGAGTGCATGCGCCCACGAACAGGATCTCTCCCGTGTCTCTCAATGCCTTCACTTTCACAGGATGCAGTGATGTCATGTAACTTTGTTTTGTGGTGACGGTGCGTTTCACTGCACAGCAAAGAATGAAGCCAGAGAGTTCCATCATCAAGAACTTTGTCTCCTTTTTGATTTGTGTTTCTGCTTGGGTGTTTTTTGATAATATTTTTTCTCCCCCTCTTTACGGTTTTGTTCTTTTTATTTTAATCGGGCGGCGTCTCCATCTGATATGGCCACGTATCTTAAAGGTACTTGCCGCTGGAGACGATAATCATTGAAACGGCAAATAGGTGGAGTTAGTGGAAAAATGGTTTATGCGTAGATTGTTAACGTGAGTTTTAACAGAAAGCATTGACAAGGATCAATCATCGTGTTAAAGCAATGCACATGAGATGCCTCGTTATGGAGGAGCACTTTTCTTAATAATTGAAAAAAAAGAAAGAAATGGTTAAGCAAAAGAGGACAAGAATGTTTCAGCTCACAGGATCTTAAGGTATGGATGCCATCGGATGTCTCGGAGAGAGCTGGGAGAAAGACTTTTTGTGCATTGTGCGGTGCATTTCATCTTTTCGAAAGAGTCCGATATTTCAAACCCACGTTATGGTACATGTGTTTATGTTTCAGTAGACATAACCTGGAGGCGTTTGAATGATGGTAACAATATAAGCAGTGTTTAGTCAATATGCAGTATTAGGGATTCTGTGCAGGATGATTTTGCATTCTGGTTGGACTCACGATTATCTTTTGGTCAGATTTAGTTCTCTGTTAGTGAGGTAGTGCTCCATGTTTCGGAAACGTGGATCACAAGTGGCTTTCAAAGGGTTTAACATCTGCATGTTGACGAGAAGCTGAGCACTTAACATTTTTCCCCCCAGCCTAAGCATTTACCGTGACACGTTTGGTTCTTTTGGAAATCAGACTCTGAGGTCTGTCATGCAGGTCATGTTTAATAGCTGAGAAACTCGAAAGCTATTATGTGTTCGATGGTGAATAAATGGAAATAAATCCATACACGTGTTTTTCTGTCATGTGTATAGTCACTGATCCTTGCAGTTTGCTTTTGTTTTGTTTTTGTTTGTTTTTCCTGTATAATGCCACTGATTTGTGGTGGAACGATGCAACTTTTGAACAAAAGAATTTTGAAGCTACCTTGGATTAAATTTTCAGGTGCAATATTAGATAATAGGATGTTTACATTTATTTTTTTCCTGGTAAATCAGTCCCTTTTATTAATTCTGTTCAATCTTTGATATTAAGGGGTTGATTTAATCTTTGCTCCAATTTATGGTCTGTAATGTTTTTTTGTTGTTCTTTTGAAATGAACGTAGGGTGTTTATAGTAACTCATTTCTCTCTCCTGCTCTCTCTTGTAGACTATATTAGATGCATCCATATACCTGTGTTCATATATTTACGAGAAAGTTGGATTTTGAAGTTGAACTTCCTTTTGACTCCTCAATTAAGTTCCATTTTTGTTTGGTTGTTTAATTTCAGCTGTTTCTTAAAAAAAAAGAAAAAAGTAAAAAGGAGAAAAAAATTAAATTTAATCAAACAAAAAAAAAATGTATGAACAGATGATGACACGATATTTGCTAGGTCAGAAGTAATAATGACTTATTGTACATAAGCTTTTTTTTCTCCCTTGAATTAAAAATAATGAAATGAAATTAAAATGGTTGTATATTGTGTAGAAAAGCAAACAAAAAGCCATGAATATTGTGAAGCTTGTCATTTTGTTTTGTGATCACTGTGTATTATTGTGTAACAAATGTGCAAAATGTATGGGATTATACTTCTCTTGTTTTTGAATGAGCTCTTTAGATGCATTTTCTCCCCGGCTGTACGTTTTTGTAGTATGTAGTATTTGCAGAAGAAAAAAAAAGTTCATTGTTCTGGTGGAGCGTTTGATCCATTCTGTAGTCTTTGGACTGAGACATGATGGGACAGTCTCGTATGTTACTTTTTTGTTACCTCTCTTTTATTTGATTTTTGCTTTTTATTTCAAACATTGAAGTTCTGTAGATGTTCGGTGAATAAGTTTCTTTCTCTAATGTCCCACACAAAGTGTTGGTCTTACAGAACATGGACTGGATGAAACATTTGACAGTATTACCCCTCACTCGACCAAATCCAAAGCGTTCATCATAAATGTAAAATCAAAGCACGCTATCGCTCAATAACATACTTTTAGCTAAATTACTGGGTTCAGAAAACCCTACAGGGGAGATTGTGTACATTTGTTTTCTGTTGCTTAAAGTACAAACTTTCCTCAGTATATCCCTTTTTTCTTTCTTTGGAAAAAAATCACAATGCTCTTTTATTTTTTTTCATGGAAGATTGTATACATTGTATACGATGAAGAAAAAAAGTCTTTGTTTGTTTGTTTTTGACTGTTCCAATGCTTATTGCCTTCAGCCTTTAAATCATAAGACAAAAAAAATGGACAATTTGCACACATGCAAGTTTTGATTCTAAGGTTTGTGACATTGTTAGATATACTTGTACAAGTTTCATGTCATGGAATCACTGTCCATAATTCTCTGACTGGACAATCAGCTTTTCTGGAGTTCTAACGCTGGGGTTTACTTCTCTCTTCAATTTTTTTTCTTTTCTTTTTTTTTTTGCAATTTTTCCTCTCCCTGATTTTCATTTGTTGCAAGTACAAGTCTTTTTTGTTGTTGATATTGAAGTGGGAGAGAGGGTTTTGGGTCATTTCTTTTTTATTTTCTGAATTTCATCTGAACTTTCAAATATTTTTAAATAGACTTGGCTGCAATTTACCCAGTTTGAATTTTAAAGCAAATGGCAATATGTTGAAATTCGTTCGTAAAAGAAAACTATGAATAAATAAAAATGTGTACAGTGTAAAAAAAAAAAAAAAAAAAATGAAGTACTGGAGATTGGCTTCTTCAATTATTGATTTTAAGTCAAGGAAAAGAAGTGCTTTTTGTCAAGTTTTTATTTTCATTTAGAACATTAATCCAGACCTTTTGCACATCCTTGATATTTAACTGTCTAAAATGGAGATGAAAAAAATGCTGTTTGATTACTGCCGGTTGATTAACAACAATTATGCATTGACTGAAAAAAAAATAAAAAATAAGCTAATTTTGGAGGAAATAACTTTGTAATATTTATCACTTGCAAGCTATGTTTAATAAAGGATGGAACAGTTTATCTCTGAGTGTGTTAACATTTGTTCAAAACTCATTTTGGTTCTTTTGCCATTTTTAGTATTTTATTATATATTAATAATAATAATATTACTATTTTATTTTATTATTTATTAATATTTATACTTGTATTTTTATTTACATTTTAAAACCTATTTCCTTGTCTTTTTTCTTGTCTTCTTTTTCTTCTCTCACTCTTCCAGCCAGCACACATATGGTCTCCTGAGCCCTGGTCATTCATTTACAGACTAACTGGCTTCATTATAAGCTTTGACTTAATCCGGTCACCACAGTTATAGCTATTTTCCACAGCGTCACTGTATCCTGCCAGCAGATTCAAGGTTGTACTCTTTTAATAGGTGATGTCTGTTATTCTCTTCCAACTAAACCAGTGTTAGTTGACAATTTTTTACTAATTCTAGTATTCTTTGGAGCCAAAGATGATCAGTAATGTGGATCATTGTGTCTAGGAAACATACTTGTGTTGCTTTATGCAGTTGTAAAGGGCTGTATCTGAGCACTGCTACCTGACCTGTTTATGTTATGTTTGTTTAATAGTTTATTACTATATAGTTGTTTATTTATTATTAGCAATAGGCCTGAGCAATGCCATTGCCAGGAGGGGACAGACAAACATTTAACAAACAGTGCGTTTGTTCGTACAGTACATTAATCAAAATAAGATACTCATGACACGTTGTGTCGTATATTTGGTGAAATATTACTGATGCTTATTTTTTACGATAAGAATAGCTACCGTATTCCGATCTGCAACCATTTCCCCAAATAATATTCAGCAGTCATGTCATGTAATATGGGAATCATGTCAACTGTTCAGAATCAGAACGGGTTCATGGGTTTGCTTTTCGATCAACAAGGTCTGAATGTATTGACGAATCAGTTTGATTCATTCAGTTCATTGTCGCACTGAATCGTTTGCTGCGGTATATTACACCAAAATAGTAAGGGATAGTTTGACAGAAAACAAAAAAAGCACCGAATGAGGTGACTATTTACCTATCCATTTTAGGAAACAAAACTTTCAAACGTTTTCTATCGTTTGTCAGCTTTTAATTGAGGGAGCAGATTGTGAACAACTTCATACAGCAGGTGAAGACAAGTTAGCCATTATCCATAACTGTATCATCGAAGAGTATCAAAATATGGGGACATATTTTTATCAGGAGAAGTGCCCCAGTACTGATGATGGTTTTGTTTTTGGGCTCTGATATACTGTATGAATTTCAGAGTAGACCAAATCCCATTGTGTATTAAATTACGTTTCAATCCTTAATGCCCCATTTTGCAAATGTAATAGGTGAGCTAATATCTAATACCGTTGCTGACACAGACCGTACAGTTCTTGCTTAATGTGAATGCATGACTTGCTTGTATTGAGCAATATCCACATCTAAAATTATGCTCTGCCCACATGGTTTTATTTTTCTGGGAATCAACCCACAAACATATTTCCTTTGTTCCACTTTGCTTTTTGTCTGGGGTGTGTTTCAGTGCTCAGCATGCGCCCACCTGCTCTGATGTCTCTGTATTTCTCAACCTCTGCCCCTGGGCCATAGTGCAGATGCATCAAAGGTTATGCTGGGGTCCGAAGGGATGTTATGTTAGGATCAGAGCTGATTCTAGTCTCTGACCTTGAGCGTGTAACAGGTCAGAACTACACATCTGGGCAGGCAAGGGTCACAATGTGTGTCATTTTCATATGGACTGTAGTTACATTCTCAGATTATGTAATCAAAGGTTGGGTAAGAGCTCTTGTTGAAAAGATTTAAAATCCACGTAATATAAAATGTACCAGAAAAGCATCCCCCTGGAAATCTGGAGTGGTTCGTTTTCTGTCTTTCCAAGAATGCTTACCTCAGGCCACTACATAAACATTCAGTGACTGCAAACTGAAAACTATTAGTCATTACTATCAGTGTAATTTCCATGTCATTTCCACCTGCACACGCATTGTTTAGTGACAGCTTGTCTCAATTACATCTCAGTCACCGGGAAGCATGTCTGGAGAGGCTGCAAGTTAGTGGATGTCATGACTTTGGAATGAAGATCAGTTGGGAATAATCACTGTCATCAGACCAGCTACAGGGCTCGGACAAGGAAAAAAAAGTCAGTCTGCTCACCCCATCCTGATCCATCCTATTTTTCACTTTTTTGGTAGTAATGGATTACTGGTGATGTCTTCATGGCTGAATCATTTTGTCTGGTTCTTAGTATTTTTCAGTCTCTTGCCAGCAATAGAGGGCAGTGTTGAGCAGTACTGTGTGATGTCTTCTGCATCAAAGTGGTCACTCTCTGAGTGAGTGATTCTTTACTGACATATCCATCTGCAAATGCCTTCATTTTCATTTTTTCTAATTTTTAGTCGAGTATGGAGTGTAAAATTTAAAATGTAAAATCAGTCCATCGCATTATAGATATGTTCCACTAATATATGACAACCAGTAAGTGTCCTTTTTGTCTTCATTTACTTATTCTTTTTTATTTTTTGTCTTCGTTGTCTTTATTTTTATAATTTAAGGGTTTATCAAACTGTAACAAAATTCGTAGATCGGGAAGAAGGAGACGGGAACCGGCGAACATTTACCATAATTTAGTAAACACAAAACTGAAAATAGTGCGACAGCCCCTCACAGACGACGGCCGTGCACAAACAGAACCAACAAAACAACATAAATAGTCCAGGCCTGGTCCTCTCTTGTCCTTTACTGTCGCTACTCCTCCTTTTATCCTTCTGGAGGTCATCCGTGGGACTCGAGACAGGTGAGTGGCGCAGGTGGCGCTCCGTTCCCACGGCTCTAGGCCCCGCCCCACTCGTCAAACAAACATCTTTTTATGAAATGTTTTTCTTGGAAAGTGTGTTTGTGCTATATTTTCTATACGAAATAATAATTTTTAAAAAAAATTGTCAGTATTATTTTGAAATTACACTATGATATCAACACTAACATGGCGGTCATGTGACCAAAATGGTCATGTTGTCTAATAGACCCTTCGCAAAGACCCGCCCCTCTTATTTTCTGTAACTATGTCTGACACGTCATGCTGCTCTCACGCCACAAATCATGTTCTCATGCAGTGAAAAATACATTGGAGAACAAAGAAGAAACTGACAACGCACCAACAGACAAGACAGAGCAGGTAACTTTTAGTATAAAACATAGTCTTACCTTTCAACTTTTGTCCTTTTTTTAAGAAATTCAAACAATAAATACCATTGTTTGTAGCTCTTTAATGTTTTGTGGCAGATTGATGTAGTGCCTCATCATCATCTCTTCCTCTTTAGTTATAGCCTGAAATAAACATGAATGAACATCAGAAGGTATTTCATTTCAACCGTGGAAAGACATCATTACACCATTTCTAAGTTCACTGAAGTTAATCTACTCTTCTGTCTGATTTATTTATCGGACAAAATGGTGCTTTCTGCATTATGATTGGTCAGATCGCCTGTCAATCAAGCTCCCTGCGAAGGGTCAATTAGGCATTTTCCAAAGCATAAAGGATTCTGTAAAAGGTTCTCACCAGACTTATCCACTCACTAAATTGATATAATTTACAGTAATTTAATAAAATGTAGTAATTGGTGTAAATAAATAATATGAGATGCACAAGACATTAGAGAACCTATGAAATTGATTCACCATTTCTCAGTAGACAGAACAGCTCAGCTTCTGCTGAGATAATAGTGACAGGAGTCTCAGTCCGGGGGTGGATGAGGTCTTCATTCGGCTCTTATCCTCTGGTCTTGAGAAGGTTATGAGATATTAGTGAGCTCACAGGTGGCAGCTATAGCACAGACGGTCCCTTCACTGCCAGCATTCTCACTTCCACCTCTTTTCCTGGTGTCAACATACGTCTAGTGTGAAAGTTTTGCCCTCAAAATTCCCTAAAATTCTTCCAAGCATGAGGCTGGGAATGAAGGGAATGATGTGTTATTAAACAAACAGCCAATCATCCTCTCTCTTACAGCTTCAAGGCAGCATGTTGAGTCTGTCAAGGGAAATGCATAAAGGTTTTCTAATTTCTGAGGTGGAATTCAAGGTGAACCATCACAAGCTGTTGTCATTAGGTTAGAAACATTGCCGTTATATAGATGAATGACAGAGAAAATATTATATCCTGAATTTCGAAGCTGTATTGAACACTAGATTTACATTTTCTAATTAAATGTGATTTGTCCATAAGACCAAGTCAAAATAGCCCTTTATTTTATTAATATATTGATAATGATGTAGGCCACCTATAATCATAGGCCAGAATGTCTGTGTTGCAGATCTTATTCTGTCATGATTCAAATAAAATCATTAAAGAATCACATTTTAGGCTGAGTGCTTGTATTTGGGGGGTTCAGGTGGAGCTCAGTTTTTAATGACAGTTTTGATTGTTGTCTGGGGGTTTGGGGGCCTGAGCATCTGCTCAGGAGACTTTAAAGAGTATCTCTATTGATTTCCTTTCACTTCAATTAACAGGACAGTTTGTATAGTGCAACAGAGCTTGTACACAATGTCCATTTGTGCTCCCTCAGTAGGCCCTCCTTGAAGATGACAAAATCAAAATGTACATTCATCACACAGTTTGAGCATTACATTTTCATAAGGCAGACAGTTGATTAAATCAGGAGCTTTTCTCCATGGTGTATATTTCCCTTAAATGAAATGTAATTCTTTGTTTAGAATCTACCTCTATTCATATCAAATACTTAAAAGGAATTTCAAACTCATGAAGGTAAAATATGCATATATCTACTGTAATGCATAAATAGATCACTATAACTTTCC
The DNA here is from genome assembly GCF_018340385.1 of Cyprinus carpio. Classification (NCBI taxonomy): domain Eukaryota; kingdom Metazoa; phylum Chordata; class Actinopteri; order Cypriniformes; family Cyprinidae; genus Cyprinus; species Cyprinus carpio. The sequence goes on from NC_056615.1 coordinate 14,933,697, forward strand.
TCTAGAATTGATCCTCTTTCAGTCAGCTGCTCTGAAACTCAACTAGGTTTCTAATGAAAATGTATTTATAGGAGGAAGCTCAATATGGACTCTCAGCCTTGTGTCTTATCTCTAAACAGGCATGTAGCTCTACTCTGATGGTTTTACACACTCGTACACACATTTTTTCCCTCGGTAACCAAAAAGGTCATGCCTAAATGTCACTTGTAATGTTCGCAGTTTCTTTTCTGCTTTTTAATAATATCACTTGTCAGTTCATCAGATGACTCATATGCACAATGTTACAATAGTTCAAGCTGTCTAAGCTGTCCAGACAGTCCAAGTTAGCCAAGTAATTAGCCTCATTTGCTTGCAGTTTGCATGAATTTCAAATGCATGAGTAATTGTCTAAATGAGTAGTTTTTAGTTTGTTTGTTTTTATTAATTTTTGGTTATTGGTTTACCAGTAAAAGCATCTAAGCAATCTTAAAATGAGAAAAAAAAATACTTGATAAGCAAAAATTGTGTAAGAAAATAAGTTTGTTTTTAGAAATTACATCTTTTACGTATGCATATTTTACTTATCCTATTGGAAACAGTTTATTTTGTTACACTGAAAATAGATTTGGGATATTTTAAGGATGTTTAGATACTGTGTATTATATGGATATTTTTTTATATTATAGGCTGCATAACTGACCATGGCTCTGTAATGGACAAATTAGACTAATTTACAATGGATTGTTCATTATTTGTAAGTAATTTAAAATGGACAAAACTGGAAAATTTCTTCACATTGCTATTATATCCTCAGGACATGTCCTGCTAAATCAAGCTGTCTCAGGTCCAGGTATGCTGTGATGATGGTCCCTCCCAGAAATACCATGACCCTGAAACCCCTTATGTATGTGCCTACAGGACATCACTGTCCATTCCCCATAATAGACCATCAACTTGTGTTTGAGTCACACTTAAAACATTAGCAACACTGTATGTAAAAAAAAAAAAAATAATGATACATTTCTACCTTACGTTTAACCCTTGTATTATGTTCCATTTCTGCGTACGAGTTTGATGGAGTGGGTCAAATTGACCCTAATTGCCTTCAATGCAATTCCCTAAATATCACATTGTTAAAAACAAGAAAGAATCAGGTATGAACAGAAAAAATGTAATGTCAGTATTTGTCACACAGTGCAAACAATTAATATCAAAAAGTATGTTTTTTAAAAATGTGTTAACTGTTACCTTCCTGCTGCTAGACGTTTACTTCTATATTACTATATTCTATACTACTATATTACAGTCAAATCCTAATCTAATCATGACAAACTATATATCATTGGAAAGGTCTAAGACTCCTAAATAGATATTTTATCACTGTTTTTTTGTTCCAAATTATGTCGGAACAGTAATAGATTAATTAATGACAAGAGTGCACCTCAAAACATTTATTACATCATAATAGGAGTTCTGACCTTTTTCATTTCATTTTTCCCTATCAGGTGTTTTAGTAATCATCATAAATTATATATCATTTGAAAGATTAAAACCTCAAAATTCATCCTTTTGAAATCAGACACTGTGTTACCATGGAAATGGTACTTTAGAATCTTTTAGCTGGCTCCTCCCCATTAGTTGGGGGTGTCATTTTACAAAATGTATTATGGTCTTTTAGAATAAAAACCTTTTATAATCTTGACAAAATACATATCGTTGGAAAGATACATATTTTGTGATAGAAGAAATACTGAGAGAAAGATTTATACATTTGTGACTGAAAAATTGCATTAAAAAAATCTATGGCGTTTGAATGGCACCCGGTGGCTAGTTCTGGTATAATGCCTAAACAAAATTGCATAGGAACCTCTTTTTTTTTATATAACACCTTCAAATTTGGAACACAACTTATTTAGAAATGTTCATGGCCCTAAATGAGAAAAAGTGACAAAAATTCTGAAAGAAAAATAAGTTAAATAGTATTTCAAAGACATTGAAAATAGAAATGCTATGATGGCTTTTGTTCTACCTACATAAATAATTGAAGTACTTGCGGTGTCCAATCTATAAAGACTGTCTGTTCCCCCGAATAGTGAGGTCAAAATATAAATTTAATGCAAGCTCTAGAAAAAAATCTGATCGTGATTAAACCAGAAAAATGCAAAATAATTGAACAAAAACTATTTTTAAAGTTTTGGCTCCTAACATTAGATCACGCACACCCAAAGCAGTTATTGTAAATGAAATTATCACAGATATGTACTCTTGACTGAAACCTGGCTCAAACCAAATGATTGTATTGGTCTAAATGAGTCTACTCCACCAAACTACTGTTATAAACATGAGCCCCGTCAGACTGGTCGTGGGGGAGGTGTTGCAACAATATATAGTGATATTCTCTCCAACCACTAAGGATAGATTCACAAATAACCTCCCTGATTTATCTCAACTGCTCTGTGTACCCATAAACACATATGAACTAGAAGAAATGACTAGCAACCTGGGCACTATCTTCTCTAATACATTAGAGGCTGTTGCCCTCATCAAATTGAAAAAGGTTAGAGAAAAACGTACTGTGCCATGGTACAACAGTAATACCCACTCTCTCAAGAAAGAAACTCGTAGTCTTGAGTGCAAATGGAGAAAAATGAACTTGGAAGATTTTAGAATTGCATATTACAGTATGTCTATCTATAGACAGGCTCTAAAAACTGCCAGGGCCGAGCATATCCACAAACTCATAGAAAACAACCAAAACAATCCAAGGTTTTTATTTAGCATTCCCGATCTAAATATTTCCTCACAGTTAAATAGTAATGACTTTATGAATTTCTTCACTGATAAAATAGAGAACACCAGAAATACAATAACAAATGTAGATTCTACTGCGTCTAATACTTCAGCTTCATTCATTGCACCCAAAGTAAAACTGCTGTGCTTTACAACTATAGGACAGGAAGAGCTAAATAAACGTATCACTGCATCTAAACCAACAACATGTTTATTAGATCCTGTACCCACTAAATTACTGAAAGAGTTGTTACCTGTAGCAGAAGAACCGCTTCTCAATATTATTAACTCGTCGTTGTCTTTAGGTCACGTCCCAGAACCATTCAAGCTGGTGGTTATTAAGCCTCTTATTAAGAAACCACAACTAGATCCTAGTAAACTGGGAAATTACAGACCCATTTCAAATCTTCCATTTATGTCTAAAATTTTAGAAAAAATGGTGTCTGCTCAATTGTGCTCCTTCTTGCAAAAAAATTAACTCTATGAAGAATTTCAGGCCCCACCATAGCACAGAAACTGCACTTGTTGCAATTACAAATGACTTGTTTCTTGCGTCAGACCAAGGCTGCGTCTCATTGCTAGTTTTACTTGATCTTAGTGCTGCGTTCGACACTATCGATCAGAGGTGTCAAACTCAGTTCCTGGAGAGCCACAGCCCTGCAGAGTTTAATTCCAACCCTGCTCCAACACACATACCATGAAGTTTTCAATCAAGCCTAAATGATTAGATTAGATATTCCCTCTTAGAATAGATATTTTCAATATACATGTTGCCCCTTGGTAATATTATTAGAAAATACGGGATTAGTTTCCACTGTTATGCTGATGATACTCAACTATATATCTCAACAAGACCAAAAAAAATTTATCTGTTAAAAAAGCTAACAGAGTGTGTTAAAAATGTAAAAGATTGGATGACCAATAATTTTCTCCTATTAAATTCGGATAAGACAGTGATATTACTTATTGGACCAAAAAACAGTAAACAGAATCTCTTGGATTACAATTTGCAACTAGACGGATGTACTGTTACTTCCTCTACAGAAAGTAGAAAAAATCTCAAAAATCTGGATGTTATATTAGTCAGCAACTTGTCTTTTGAAAATTATATTTCCCATGTTACAAAAACAGCATTCTTCAAACTTAGAAACATTGCCAAGCTACGAAAAATGTTACCTGTTTCTGATGCAGAAAAGCTAGTTCATGCGTTCATGACCTCTAGACTGGACTATTGTAATGCACTGCTAGGTGGTTGTCCTGCATCCTCAATAAACAAGCTACAGGTAGTCCAAAATTCAGCGGCTAGAGTCCTCACCAGGTCAAGAAAATATGATCATATTACTCCAATTTTACAGTCTCTGCACTGGCTACCTAAGTTCCGTATCAGTTACAAAATATTATATTAGCCTTCCTGATAACGTTTGGGGTTCAGACACACTCTTTCTGTTTAAATCTAGATTAAAAACACATCTCTTTGGCCATGCATTCAAATAATGCATCTCATAATCTTGTACTGCAGTTATATCTGATCAAATGCGCATTATTATTCTTTAGCTTGTGTTGAACAAATAATTTTTGCTTGGTTGGAACAGCAGCTACGCTAATTATGTCTCTATTTGTTTCTCTGTTTCTGCCACAGGATTGACATTCCGTGGTAACTAGGAATTACACAAGCTTGAGTCTGGATCCAGCCCTTACCAGGACCTGAGATGACCGAACACCTGAGAAGAGATGATGCCAACCCTGAAACAACATAAACTACTAAACCTTGCTACAAATTTTAATTGCAACATATAATCATTTTTCATCGTCTGTTTGAATATGTCATTAACTGAATTTTACCGTACATTTCTGCCATATGTACATCAATTTGACATAGTCACCACTGATAAGCTACTACTAAACATTTTGTAGAAACAAAATTTTCTGTAAAGCTGCTTTGCAATGATTTGTATCATGAAAAGTGCTATACAAATAAACTTGAATTGAATTGAAATGATAGCTCACTTTTACCATCTGAGTCTGAGAAAGTCTTTTTCAGCAATGAAAACAAGAAAACGCTCTTTTTCCCTTTCCAGGGTGGTAAAACACCAACATAGCAACATATACCCATGAAATATTTTTAATTTGGGTCTGTACAGTTGCCGTGAAATAAAAGAAAAAAGTGGGTCAAATTGACCCGCGAACATCAAATCATCAGAAAAATATTTGTGTGCACTTCAAAACACATCAGTGTATCCTCACTTTGCATGCATGTTCATGGCCCTAAATGAGAAAAAGTCACAAAATATCAAGAATAAAATCACAGATTAACTGGTATTTCCGACAGCTCGAAAATCGTAATGGGTCAAATTGACCCGGAACATAATACAAGGCTTAAATTTGTTATAATGTTGCCACAGCAAAGTCCTATATTCAGGACTGGCTTTATAATTTAACATCTGCTTTCATTTTTTCCAGGATTATTCAAAGGCTCTTTTGTGTGGTGAAGCTCTCAGGAGGTATCCAGGATTTATCAAAGTAAGTTGTTGCCTCCCACCTTGCAACTCTGACATTGTTGTGTCTTTGTCTTGGCTCTCTTCTCTCTATTGTTTTCCCCCATTGCTTTATTTTTCATTGAGCATGGTGATAACACTTCTGAGGAATTCTGAAGGTTTGGGCTGGGAAGGTCATGTCAAAACTTGTCTTGGTGGGTCTGCTGCTGTGGAAGGAGAATACTGATCATTGGTCATACTGACTAAATTTAAACTCATTTCAATGTATTATTTCAGAATTTATTTATGATTCGCAGAAGCTGCATCCCAAATATACATTATATGGTGTGTAAATGTATATAATACGCAGTAGATGCAGCAATAAAGCAGCAAGAACATGTCTAAGCTGCAATAGTACTGAAGTAAAGGGTCAGAGGTTAGAAGTGAAGGGTTATGGTCATTGTAGAATGGACTGTCATCAGCAGAGAAGAAACCATTTCTGAGTGTACTGTTTATATACTCTTACACTTTCAGCATATAAGGGAAGAAATGGTATTTGACGTGGATTTGATGCCTGATGATTTAAAGAGCTTCATGTCAGCGGAAATTCTGACTTCCTGCTGGAGTGGAGCTGTCATGCAGTAGGTCAAGATTAAACTGACCAGACGCTCCATTTACTTTTTTTTTTTTTTCTTGAGATGGACTAGTATTTGAGACTCTTTTACGTGTTCCTACTTATTTGTACTTTATAACAGTACTCATTCTTTTTTTATTGTAGGTATTTAGATAATTACAGTTATTTCAAGCACATTTTCATCTGTCAGGTATAAAACACACGCAGTCATTCTTCACTCTTTTCTCTTGACATTAATCTGCTCAGTGAAATTACATAATCGCACAAGTTAGAAAATTAAGTTTCTCTTCAAAATGTATAGAGTTATCCTAAGTATTTGATGTAGTATATCATCTCATTTATGTTATAGAACTGCTTTACAAATCTATATGCCTACTCTTTACCCTAAATAGTGTCATTGAGTTCATGTCTGAAGACTTAAAAACCACTGTTTATAAATTAGGCCTTATTAAAAACACATACTTTTTAATTTATGTAGTTTATTAATATTTAACAAAATCAGTAAAAATATAAATAGTATATATTATTAAATTATATTATATATAATGTGATAAAATGTATGTAAACTATCCTTCAAAAGGTGAGTAAGATTAATAAGTCTCTTATTTTTACCAAGACTGCTGTTATTTGATACAGTAATAGTGTGAAATATTATTACAATTTAAAATAGTGGCTTTTATATGTATTTTAAATGTAATTAATTCTTGCGATGGCAAAGCTGAATTTTCTGCAGCCATTATTCCAGTCTTCAGTGTTATATGATTCAGAAATCATTCTAACTTTTTGATTACAGTAGGTGCTCAAGACACATTTCGTATTATTACTGTTGATAACAGCTGTGCAGCTTAATATTTTTTCTCAGGATTCTTTGATGAATAGAAAGTTCAAAAGAACAGCATTTACCTGAAATAAAATGTACTTGGAAATAAAAATAGTTGAAATACCTGAAATAAAAACAGTTTGTAACTTTATAAATGTCTTTACTCAGACTTTTAATCAGGAATCAGGAATTGGATTTATAAAAACAAACAAACAAAAAATCCTTTCTTGACTTGGCGGAGGTTAATTTAGTTGGTGTGATTCTGTAACTTGTTCCTACTAAATAGGAAGTTTCTCTCTGGAACTTTTCATTCCATCTCCACAGTGACTGTAAACAGGGAACATTGATGCTGTTTATTCCACAGGAGAATGCAGTCCCAGATATAACTAGGCCTAACTGACAATTCCCTCTCTGTGATGGATCTGGCTCTGAGACAAAAACTGAATGAGCCGCCCACCAAGTCCAGAACACAGGGGTCTTTGCATCACTTCCTGTCATTCACCAATATCAAAGTATTCCCTGCTGTGTACAGACACAAACACAACAAAACAGCAAAAAGAACACATACATAAATGTGCTGATATGAGGCCAGAGAGATCATAGCTTTATAGAACTGTGCTTGTGATGCAACCTTTATCTCCTCTTTCTTTTCAGTGTCTGTAAACTGCTGTTGATATATATAGAATGATTCCTTATAGTCACCATCCCCTATAACAAGAGGGGTTAACGTTTAAGAAGTGAGGACTGTTCCATCTGTCCCCACAGGTTTTCTTCTTGGCCTTGTAAAAGTGCTTTGTTTTTGTTATTTTGATTCCTCTTGGTATTCTCACTACTAAAACATTTCACTGAATGTCCAAAAGCAGTTTTAGAAAATATAGAAAAACCATATGAACAAAAAGCATGACTTAACTGGAAATTTCAACAAAACAAGCAATTCGTTCAGCTTAATGGAATATTAGATGTAAGAAAATATTAAAATCTATTAAAGATATTAAAAATGTACTCACCCTCAAATTTTCTTCACCTTACGGTTTTTGATTTTTGTTTGTAAAGAAAACTAAGGACTAGGTAATGTTATTTTTTGTGAACACTGCAGCACAAATGCTGTCAGTTGAGCTTATCTTGAATTAAACCTGGAATATTTCTTCAGCAAAGTCCTCTAGGCCAGCATACTTTCTCTGATATTGTCTCATTTATCTAGTGTTTGCACTTCTGAGCACATGAATTAGTCATCAGGTACAGTAAGACCGTCTGAACAATTTATATGGCTGAGGGAAGGGTGGTGTGCTGAGGTGACAGACATTGATCACACACTGATGGACAGCAGGAGATGGGACAGTCCCTGTGGGTCCGTCTGACCACCTGAGACCCCAACTCTCCAAACTTGCTAATATGACTGAATTGTAAAAGCAGCAGCATTGAGGGAGATGTGGGATTTGTTTGGGGGGGCCTGCGCTTTGCTTGCTTTGGCAGAAAAGTGGAGGATTTGTTTTTGTGGTCAATAAGATTCTGCTTTTGTCTCCTCAGGAGACATTTGGCCCTCTGAGAAAGATCTGCGTTTCAGATTTCATCCAGATTCCAGTTGACTCTAAGGGACCTACAGAACATTCAAGTTTTGAGATTTGTATTTGGACCAGCTGCAGTGAGAGAATGTTCACAATTAGATTTCCCATCATGAGGATGTCTGGTGGTTTTCTATAGTTTTTTATAAAACAACCTGTTTAAACCAGCCTAAGCTACTTAGTTGATCCTAGCTGGTCTCCTAACCTAAGCTGAGCTGGTATTAAGTTGGTTTAGATGAGCATTTGACTGCTGATCAGCTGAAAACCGCCAAAACTCCCTTTAAAACTAACCAGTTTACCGACTAAGAGACTAACTAAGACCAGCAAACCAGCTTTGGCTGTTTTAAGATGTCTTTTTTTATTCACAAATTGGGTGAGTAAACAAGGACAGAATTCTTAACTATCACTTTAAATGAGAATGAGAAATAGAGGATGTTAACTTGGTAGAACTAACAAGAACGAGCAAGAGTTCCCACACATTACGGTCAACATTAGAAATGGCAGCATGTCTCGGCATGTGTTAATTACAGTCACCATTATACTTTGATCATCAACCTTGTTGAAGGATTGCAGAAAAATGAAAACAACTTGTTTTCATGTTGTGAAACACAAGATGCTTAAGGTATGCTTGAATGTTCAGTAATCATCAACAAAGATGAAGAATGAGTTTAGGTAAAGCTCAAGAGTGCAGAGCCACTGCAAACTGAAGAAACTGAAGAAAACAAGGGGTGTGAGAGCAGATCCAGGCCTGTTGAAAGTGTCAAGAAATAATCATACAGTTAAACTCAAAGTGAAACCATAGAAGTCCAGTTGAGAGAAAGAGCTTAAGTTTAACTAAGTCGGACAATTATGGAAAGAGTTCGCAGACCAACCTGCTGAAAGATGGGCTAAAATTAAATTACACAGAATATGTCATGCAATGCTTTTTTCCACTGAAATAATACAGATATTCCTGTAAATCATCTGCACTTTGTCAGCTCTTCAATAAAAAGATTTCTTAATCACGTTTGAATCATAGAATACTCGTTTGTGGAGTTCAAGCCTAAATTCACATTGTATATAAAAGGAATGTTAAAGGAACATCTTTCATTAATTGGAACCATTCCAAATGGGATCAAACAAGATAACTCAATAATAACTAAAAAATATTCATTCATTCATCAAATTATTCAATACAATTTTATTAGATTATAAAATGGTCCTTGTATGATCCCATTACTATCAGTTTCAAATAATTTTTAATATTGGGTATATTTTTGGAGGGATTTTTTAAACATCTTTTACGGTGTTCAGGACCCGGTTGTATAAATGTCAAAAACCTTGAATAGTAGTTAGGCAAAGGGAAACTGAGAGTCAAACGTAATCTCTTATCTCAGCCTTGACTCTGAAGTAATAAAAGCCTCACATCATGACTAGGCCACAAATGTGATGTCTTTCTGAACAAAGGACGCTCTGAGATAGGTGTGCACTTTGTGGAGAATAGCTGTTTTTCTGTGGGGAAAAAAGCAGTCATAGCTGTGACAGCAACACTTGATATAATGCATATTCTGATCATTTTGTTATAATTAAAAGAGAAGTCTTTAACATTTGTGTCGCCAAACAGAATTGGCATTAATGACTGTTTTCATACAGGTTTCCCCAATAAGTGGACAGGCAAATGGATAGTCTGCCTCTAGACTTATGTCTTTGGTTGAGCCAATGTTGTAATTTTGTGTTTTTTCGGGATGACAAACAGAGAGATGTTTTGATAGTGTTTACACTTTCCAAAAGAAAGCAAACTATAAATGGTTTGCTTTTATTTATTTTTTAAAAATGTATTTCAACTTAGAACAACAGCATATTTTGTTTTCTCTGTTCTATTTAAATTTAGAACATGAAGATCTACAAATTATGGGGGTGGTATTCCTGGGGATACATGAACTGAAGCCAAATTCTTTGGGATATTTCCATTAGAAAGGTTCAGGACACATTGTCCTTTTGACTAGCACATCTGAATTTGTCGTTAAAACTGCTCCATTCTGGCTCATTTGCAGCTCTCATAGGCTACTGAACACTTAAACATGCCAACAAACTTGTACACGAGCAGTTGTTAAAGGGGAGTATTGAGAGCCTGTTGTCATGCTGACACGTTGCATCTGTTCTGAGGGTCTTTTGTGGGTTTCTACTGCTCAAGGAGACAGAGCCAGATTGTTCCAGAATGACTTTACGATGGACCACATGTCAGACCTATTACCAGCTTTTTTTGACACATGCACTATCAGCATTGTTTTTGGGAACTGATTTTTCATTCTTGATGGAACAATGGACATTAATATTGTGAATCTGCTCATTTCTGACTCACGTGTCTTGTATAGCCACACTCCCTTGTGAAATCTTTATCATGTGCGTAATGTGAATCATTGTGCGTAGTCTCTGATTCATACATGCGTGTACAGTAACTCATAGCAAAGGCTAATGAATAAGGTTGAGTAGGGTAGGGACTCTCAGGGTTATCTCAGCCCATTTGTTGCATACTCCTATGCTCACATCTGTGGCTAAACGTAAATATGTGGTGGGCTCCCAATCTGACTCATTCACTCAAGCAGCTTTAATGTAATGTTACTGATATATGTAGGAGGTTACTGTACATGACTCACATGAACAATTCAAACCAATGTAGGTGAATGCGAGTAGTCACAAGAGGAAGCATGCATGCAAATCTGTGGTTAGGAGGCTTTTCTTTTCAACACCATATGGCACTTTCAATCAATAGGGTTAACAGTTTTTTTCTGCCATGTTCAGTAAAAGGGGGTGCTTAACCTTTAGAAAAATTTGGTTGTCAACCTCTAAATCTGTTTTTATTTTCAATTCATATTCTGATATTCCCTACACCTAAACCTAACCTTAAACATGAGTAATCCCTAAAATCAGAGGAAATGACAGATAAATGACACTGATGTATAAGCACCAAACACTGATTGTAAGCCTACATTTCACAAAAACTATGGTTCTTCAAATCTGATTGGTTATACACAAAGATGTTGATCCAGGAACATGTTGCACTTGGTAAAATCAGGTTCTACAAACACATTGTGAGAACAGTCAGCTGGAAAAAAAGTTATCTGAAAGCAGAACAGCTGATTATAAAGCAAAACCAGCACTATAAAGTATTCTATGTGTCAAAGCTTGTAAAGGGCATGTCAGCTCGTGTTGTAAAATGAATTGCAACATATGCAGAAATGAGTGTCCAATTGTGTAATTAAGATCAGTTTCTGGATATTTCTGCATGTATGCACCTCAATGCAGAGAGCATTACAAACACCAATTTATTTATTTTTTCACTTTATTTTTCTTTATTTCTTCTGGAAACTTCATTGGTGGTAATTCAACAGTTAATGTGATGTCACATGAAGTGTAAATGTAGTTGTCCGGCTGACCAGCAGGTGGTGAGGGAAGAACCTACCTCTGAAATGATCTTTGTGTACACAAAAACAAGAACGAGAAGCACAGTGGTGTGAGACAGATAACATAATGATCCATAATGAATTAACCAACAGGAAAAGTGTGGCATGGAAAGATAAAGTGCCCCAAAACTGATACAAGCAGTCAAAACCCTCAAGGAAAGAGGTTTAACCTAAAGTAGCTCCTGTCTGTGTGTAAATGAGTGGTGTCAGGATGTGTGGGAGGGAGAAAGTAAAGAGAAGGAGGGCAAAACAGGAGGGGTGGGTCGGAGGGCTTGTCCTGACTCTATATAAAGAGGGAAAATCCAAGTGTGACTAGAGGCCAGACAGGAGGCTGAAGACAGTACTCTGTTCAGTACTTTGACCTGTAGCTGAAACAGACCAGCTCACGTTTTGTTCACTGGATATAACCAGAGGAAGAATTTGATTTCACGAAACAAGGTGGGGGATTTTTTTTTTTTCTCGAGCTATTTAAATCCTGTGCTTCCTGTGTAACCTCCTCCCTCCCTCCCTATTTCAATGCAAGTGTGTCAAACAGGTGCGTAGTTAAGAGCAGCAGACCAGCAGCACTACAGCCTACAACAAACATTATCCTCTTTACATGTATCAAGAATGGCATTTCATGAAGTAAAAGTAGTTTAAGTTATGAAATTTAAAGCATTATTACTTCAGCTGTCATTGAATCTAGAATATTCTATACCAGTCTTCAACCTTTTTTAAGTGTTGCATCTAATGCCAGGCCTATAAATACCATTTTATTCTTTAGTCTTTGTTGTGTTTAGTACCATATTAATGAAATTATATGCTAATTATCATTATTTGTGTACAAGGCCGTACACTTGTGTGGCCTTAGCTGAACTTTGCGTTAGGTTGGATTAATTTGATGTTGTATTTTTAATGCATAATTTGTTTGAAATCAAATATTAATTGGAGTTTGCTGCTTTACATTTAGTTTGAATTTTAGTTAGTGTTTGTTTAGTAATATGATGAAAGTTATAGTTATTTGTCAGAAAAGTGTACTTCATTAAATCTATTACATAACTGAAAGATACCACATTCAGATCAATTACATATAAAATGAATATGAAATATATAATAATACAGGGTTAGTGGATGTAAATGCAGATGTGTCCTACATGAAGAGTTAAAGACTCATCTAAGTAATTGAAGGAAAATTATGTGATATCAAATATCACTCAGGTCATCACTTTCAATATTACAATACATGTAAATGAGAAATAGGTGGTGTCTGCGCTATACTCCTTTGACAGCTCAAGAAGCTGTGTCATAACTGATACGCATGGAATCTGCTAGAAAGTCTCCTCAGTCCGCTATCTGTCTGTTATTTGATACTGATATACAGTAGAAGCTTCTAGACCTGCTCTCAAAGTCCATGAAGTGTCATTCTACAATCACAAAGGTATATGTTAAACATCAACCTTAAAGGTAGCATTTTTTCAGAGACTTGTTCAAATGAACCTTAATATTTGTTAGTGAAATTAAAATACTAATGGTGAAGTTAAAGTATGAATATCCAGAAGACAAGACCTCCTGTATTTTTTAGCCTGTTATGATTGTGGCGTTTGTGTCAGTATGTTGTGTTGAACCACCTGTACACATGTAACTAAGATTGGAGATATGACTATAATACTGTATTTTCTTTATCAGCTCATTAGTTAAGTTTTGTGTGATCAAAAGCGCTGATGTAAGTCTTGATGAAAGCGAGTGCTGTATCATTTGTCAGACAGCAGATTATAAATCAGTGATATGTGCAGGAGCAGCAGTTTTACTGTCTGCTGCACATCAAGCATCATACGGGAAGTTTGTGATGTAAAAGTCAACACGTCTCTACATGCTACAGTCCCGTCGAGAGCAAACAGACGAGCCTTCAAAAGCTAAAATATCCACATTACTGTAGTGACATCATTACTGATGTTTACCGGAGTGATCGTCATGATAACGGGGTCAAACGAGCATCTCTTTTACTGATGTGACACTGCTGCCATATGTTTCAGTGTATGTCAGGCTGAGCTCTGGTCAACTAAAGGCACAGTCATGCAGAAAATTGCACAGCAATGGACTTTGTTTCCGGGCGGTTCTTTTGTCTGTATGGGGGACATTGAGCCTGGTGGGCTGATTGGGTAATTAGTGATGCTATTTCTGTAATTTGCTCGCCGGCCTCTTGTCTTTGTCAAGTCTCTTTTCTTTTTAACCCGAGACCACAACAGGCAGCATGAGTGCAATTATGTGTGATCTTAAGACATTGTTCTCAGGGAGGAGGATCACATTTACATTTACATTTATGCATTTAGCAGACACATTTATCCAAAGCGACTTACAGTGCATTCAGATTATATATATAATTTATTTTTTTATCAGTATGTGTGTTCCCTGGGAATTGAACCCACAACCTTTTGCACTGCTGACGCAATGCTCTACCACTGAGCCACAGGAACATAAAAGTGGATCCGTGAAAGTGAGGAGCAGTAATTTGATCAATTAAATGAGGAGAAAGTGGAGGAAGGCTGCCCCAAACAGTGACCTTTAAAAGGCTATTTAACTTTAAAGCCATATGTTATTTCAGAAGACAACAAATATATATAAATCTTAAATAAAAAAAAATATAGAAATGAGTTTAATATGTAATTGTATAATGTTAAAAAATATTTTTATTTAAAATAAATGCTGTTCAGTAACTTTCTATTCATCAAATAATCCTGAAAAATCCCATTGTATTGTATTAAAAAAAGTTAATACAATTAACTTATTTTGTAATAAGAAATTTTGTATAACAGTATACACTACTGTTGAAAAGTAGATGTTTTCTTTCTTTCTTTCTTTCTTTCTTTTAAGAAATTAATACTTTTATTCATGAAGGATGTGTAAAATGGATAAAAAGTGATGGTAAATTTCTATTTTGAATAAATGCTGTTCTTATTAACTGTTTATTCATCAAAGGATCAAAGAAAAAAGTATCAGGTATCAGGTTCCAAAAAATAATAAGCAGCACAACAGTTTCAACACTGAAAATAAATCAGCATGTTCAAATTTTTTCTGAAAGATCATGCGACACTGCAGACTGGAGTAATGGCTGATGAAAATTCAGTGCTGCATCACAGAAATAAATATTAATTCAAAATATATTAAAACAGGAAACCAATATTAGAAATTGCAATATGATTTCACAATATTACTGTTTTTCTGTATTTTTGATCAAATAAATACAGCCTTGATGAGCATAAGAGACTCCATTAAAAACATGCCAAACTTTTGAACGGCTGTGTACATATACAATCTAAAAATAATGATTTATATTTAACATATATAATGCTAGTGAAGCCCATTTTGTGTATAAACCTATATGAAAATGTGTTATTTTGTTATCAAAGATGGACAGTCTTTATAAGACAGTCTTACATTGTTTGTGCGCCTGCCTTGTTTTTAACTGCAGGAAGTAGCTGTTTCCGTAACAATGATAAGTTTCGGCTCCATTAGTTTGATACTGACATTATTTCCACCATGTCATCTACTGTGTCCTTTCTTGGAATATGAAGATAAACAGGTCCATTTTCCCATTTAAACCAAACATTTTAAAGGGGCATTCATCTTATCTTGACATTTTACATACAAACACAATTTTTAAGTGAACAAGAAATCAAAAAAATAGTATTTACCATTGAGTTTTATAGTTTAAATTCTCCAAAATGATTCCAAGAGAGCCAGGTAACTAAATGCATTAGCAGCACAAATGCAAAACATGAATTATCCTTGCACAATAATTAAGCAATTACATACAGCACATTTCTTGAATTCTGTGTAAATGTAAACACCCCATGTGGATTATGTAATGTTTTACTTAGTTTATGGGTTTAAGTTTCCACAGAAATTTTTTCTGTATTGCTCTGGTATGTGATCCATGATGGTGCCAAGTATGTTGACATGATAACTGTACTGCGAATATCTGTTTGCTCATAGCTCAAATATTATAAATGAGACACAATGTCTCAAGAGAGATCAAATATAGACATTGCAGTCAGTGGGCAATGGCCGTCTATTATGACCTTTGTGCTTTCTCTTAAAAGGAAGAGCCTAGTGTTGTAAGAGAATGTTTACATAGACGTAGTCACTGCTGTGAGTCTTTCCTGGAAGTTTAGCAAGTACATAAAAGTGGTGGACGTCTACAGTAACTTGAGGCATGAGTCACATGACCCCACCTTTTCTATACGACACACCTCAATGTATGGACCGTCCCACAGAAACCCAAGCACACTGATAATAGTAGTTTCCATCATGGACAAAAGTCAAGAGAAAACTGTGCTTTGTGCTGTTATTGTGTTTGCAGGATGAGTGCATTATTAAAATAAGAACAAGTTGAACGTCTGTTTATCAGTGATGTTTATATTGCAGATTGTTGGCTCATAGCCTCGAGCTCAGTCTGCTTCAGGAAAGTGCAAAATAAACCATCAGCCTTTGGAATTGCATTGCTCTGCCTAACACTCCAAGTTCTGTTTCTGTTTCTGTTTTCGCTCAAATGTTAAAATGTTATTACTGCTGTATGCATTAGATTCAATTCTGATTTGAAAGTTTACCCTGATGGCTGATGTTTTGCTATAATTGTTTCTTTATGACAGATAAGCAATGTTGAAGCTCTTGATGCTGGCCGCCATCACAGCGCTCCTCCTGCTGGCGGAAGGGGGAATGTCGGCGAGGACTCAGTCCCGCACTAAGAGAGAACTGGCCAGCCCGCTGCACCTCAGGGGGATCCGGGACGCCTATGGCTCCTACTGTCAGAGGAGAGGAGGCTGCTGTCCCGGGCGAAATGACCAGTGCACTGTACCTTACCTGGACACCATCTGTTACTGCGACCTGTTCTGCAACCGCACTGTGTCCGACTGTTGTCCTGACTTCTGGAGCCACTGCCTGGGAACAACTCCTCCATATCCTCCCAGTAAGTTGAATGACAAAGTGAATTCTGAAGACATGCTGAGTCTGTGAGTGCTGGTCACTCTTTTCCATGCATTTGCCTGCACAATGAATAGGGACTTAGACTTTCAAACTTCAAAAATGATCCACAAAAGCACTGTAAATTTAACATAAAAATGATCCATATGACTAGGGCACTATATTATGAGTCTTCTGAAGCCAAACAACAGCTTCATCTGATTAACAGACCAAAGTTTAAGTCATTATTCACTGATAATCTAATTGCTGGACTGACCTGAAATAAATGCTTTTTAATGCTATTTCAGCATAAGAAACAGCATTTATGAGACAGTTTAACTATGTCAGATTTTAAAGGGATAGTTCACTTACAATCATTTACACTCATGTCTTTCCAAACCTGTATGAGTTTCTTTCTTATGCTGAACATAAAAGAAGATATTTTGAAGAATGCTGGTAATCAAAGAGTTGATGGTCCTCATTGACCCTACTATGGAAGTCAATGGGGACCAACAACTGTTTGGTTCTTCAGAATTCTTCAAAATGTCTTTGTGTATAACATAAGAAAGAAACTGGTTTTGGAATGGCATGAGGGTGAGTAAATTATATTTATTTTTGGGGTGAATTATCCCTTTAATACCCATTTGAAATATGTTAATTTTGAGTTTGGCCAGCAGTTTGTGAGATTTAAGTATTTTCTCTCTCAAACAGATAGGAGTTGGTCTTGCATGCCCAAAATAGCTGTTGGCATTGCAAATATGGCCAAAAATAGGGAACTTGAGAATCTATAATTTGTGAGCAAAACATTCAGAACACTTTTGTGAATCAATTGATAAATCAATTGTTTAAAAAGATTTGACCTTAAAATAATACATTTTTCTCAAATCAGACTTTGCTAGTCCTCTCATGAGCATATCTACGGCTAATATCAATATTTTGATGCAACAACATAATTTTCAGTAAAACAGAACTATTGTATGACTTCAGAAAACTTCAGATATGGTGCATTAGTCATATGGACTACTTCTATGATAATTTCTAGTGTTTTTTTTAATAATTTTTTAGGGTGTTTTTTGTTTTTTTGTCTGGATCCCCAGATGGCAGAGGTTCAGGTTTAGTCCTGTTTTAGCTTCCTTCATGACAAGAAACATAAAATCTTGTTCTCATATAGAAAAGATCTATAGTTTGGGATTAGTCATTTTTAATCAAGATGGGAAGCCAATCATTGGTATGCTTAGGGAACAGTTTTGGCCCACAGCCAATGTTTGAAGTCTACACCATTACATAATGGAAAACCAAGTCCAAATTCATCCCTGTTAATGTTTTCCTGCCATTCTTGCTTCATGGACCTCACTGTGGTTGTGTAGTGCCATTCTCAAGAAAAGAGCAGAACAGAGCAGCAATGAATGGAGGTCAGCTGAAAGAATGCCTGTAATGCACAAGGAGGGAAGGGGGTGGAAAGTGTGACTGTGGGCAGGAAGGGATCACAACAGGTATGTGCGCAATGTGTGTTTGCTAAAGGAGGGACAATTATGTCTATAGGGCAGGTATGCCTTCAAGGATCACAGCTCAGCATTACTCAGACTAAATCTCAGTAAATGTTTTCTATGGAAAACTTTTTGATGTTTAAACTTGAAACTTGCCTATAAAAAAATTTAGTTTAATAAAAAGATGAACAAAATAAATTCAAGTAAAATTTTACTACTGAACAATGAAGTGTGCAAAAGGCAACACAAGTCAGGCAAAAATTTAGCAAAAATTATAAAAAAAAAAAAATTGAACATGCTACAAACACAGACGCAAATTCTTCCATAGTGTCTTTCCCAAACTTTTCCTGAATGTAAAAGGCTGCAAACAGGAGAAAATGTCATGTCACACTTTTGAGAACCCTTCAAAAAAAAAAAAAAAAAAAAAAAAAAAAAACTGGCCACTGTTAAAACATCTGCTACAATATAATATATGATTCTTTATTCGTATGTCACTTGAAAAAATTAAATACATAAATAAAACACAAATTAAGAGTTTGTTCCCATGATTTATTTAATTAGGGTGGTGTTTTAATCATTTGTTCACTCATTTTAATTTAATTGTGACCACATATGAAACACTGCATGCGAGAGAAAAAAAAATAGATATCATGGCCACAAATTAAGAATATCTTTTAATTTGTCAGTAATGGAGAAAACCCCATTTTGGTCCCAGATGGTGAAGTTACAACATCTACCAGCAGCGGCCAACTGAATCATGCTAACCAGCCAAACAGTGACCCCTGTTTCAAAACAAGTTTGAAACATTCCTCTTCTCCCATTTTCCAGCATTCGGTCGAGCCAGTGTTGTTATGTAATTCTAT
The DNA here is from genome assembly GCF_018340385.1 of Cyprinus carpio. NCBI lineage: Eukaryota > Metazoa > Chordata > Actinopteri > Cypriniformes > Cyprinidae > Cyprinus > Cyprinus carpio. The sequence goes on from NC_056615.1 coordinate 14,952,687, forward strand.
TCGGTGCCACTAATGGTGCACACATTATGCACTTTGACTTTAAAATGATTTTTATTTACATGATTTTATGTATATGTCTGTTATAGTGTCTTACGTAGACATCCTACATATGCATCCACTTCTTTTAAGTTTATTCTTACTGTAGTTTGTACTTAGTATATTAGGAGGAGAGGAAAGATGGCCTGCCCATTTCCAGCCAGGCAATGTGGCAATCTCTGATTAAGCTCGTCAAGGCATGACGACAGCAGAGTCTCTGGGAAAGCAATGGAAAGCCAAGAAAACATTCCACTGCGGGCACCACAGACTACATCAGACAAACTTCTAATCCAAGTGTTTAGTATGTGTGTGTGGTTCTTACTCAAATCTCCTGCAGATTAATTCATAATTGTTGTTTGCTGATTTCAGGTTCTTGTGAAAGGAACGGCCAGAGGTTTCACTCAGGAGCAACATACAAAGAGAACTGTAATTTATGGTGAGTGTGAAATCTAGTCAAAGCTATATAGAAATCCTCCTCCTTCGTTCCATTTCGTTTCCCAATCTTTGAATCCAAGGCCATTGTTTGGCTACATCAACACTCATGTCGGCAGGATTTATCGGCAGACCGAGAGTCTTAACTGGGCTGCTTCAGTGGGCAGGACAGTGGGACCCCTCGCACATTCCTGAGTTCCCATACATATGCTTCACCTTCAGCGCCCTTGTGATCCTGACAACGTGAACAGTACAAACACACTGCAGGATAATGTACAGCACATATACATCCATAATATTTACCGCATGTCTCTCTCCCTCTACACAAAACCCCTTGCTAATAGGATTAGCTCTCCTCATAGAATCTAATCCGTTGCACCAGCCATGGTTGAAGCACATTCCCTTTCACTGTTTGAGGAGTCAGTGGACACATAAACCTCCTTAGTTAATGACCACCACATGAGAATATATCATTTTTTATGCTGAAACTGAATTTACGGTGGTGTATAGAATATAAATCAGTAAATAACTGCTTTGGCTGTAAAATGACCCTTCTGTTTATTGGTGATGGATTGTTGTATTTTTGTTTTGCATGAAGAGGTAGTTATTTGCACTAGCTGACTGAGCACTTCATGTGCGCTACATGACCTCCAGCTGAGATTTGCTGTGAAAATTGTGGGTAATTGGTGAAAGATTCCACACATCTCTCCAGTTTAAGTCACTCAACAAACTTTCAATTTAAATTTGCTTTAAAAATGTACATTTGCTGTCGCCACCAATAACCTCAAGATTACTGTGCTGACATAAAGCGCACAGCCACCAGAATTCGATCCCGGTCTAAAGGTCCTTTGCTGATCCCACTTCCCTCTTTTCACCCAATGCCTGTTCTCTACTATCCTGACTCAATAAAGGCATAAAAAGGCCCATAAAATGCCTTAACAAAATAAAATAAAATAAAATAAAATAAAATAAAATAAAATAAAATAAAATAAAATAAAATAAATAAATTAAATTAAATTAAATTAAATTAAATTAAATTTGAAGGCATATTGTGACTAAAAGTTGCAATAATAAAAAAATAAAATTAAAATTTTAAGAAATGAAATCTAAAAATGCGGAGTTTAATACAACCCAGCGCTGGGTAAAATATGGACAAACTCAGCGATTGGGATGCTTTGACCCAGCGGCTGGGTTACTGCCCAGAAGGCTGGGTTAAACATTTAGCCCAACTGTTGATTAAAAACAAACCCAATCGCTGGGTTTCTCCATATTTTACTCAGTGCTGGGTTGTATTTAACTCAGCATTTTGTAGAGTGTGATTCTGAGATTTTATTTTCCATTTTTTGTTGGCTTACATACTGTCTTGTCATCCAATTTGGATGGTATAATGTTTGTTGGTGTAAAAGCATCTGATAGTGCTTTCTCACTGTATTTGTATCTCACTGTAACAAAGGTTTTTTACACAGCAGTGATATGGGTATTGTCTCTGGGAATACAGTGTGGTGTCGTCTCCAGTATTGTTTGTTTTTGGTGTAGTGTGTGCACATGGTCACATTTATGACAGTGTGAATTTTACTTGTTTTTGAACACATTAAGACATACAGTACGTAAATATGAGAGCCGTCAATACTTGCAATGCCCTAGTGCTGGTTTTGAGAGTCTCATAAGGAGATAAGCAGTTCTACAAGCTAGTACAAATGATCAGGATGATAAAACATAATCTCTGTGAATTTAGATATATTTGACTTGAAAACTTAATCTTTGAAGGCATTTCAATCATGTAAAAGTAGCCAGAAATGCTCATGTTGTATGTTTCGTCTGCAGATGTGTTTTTGTTTGTATGTCTGACTCATTCTGTTGTTGATGTGATATGATTTTATCTGTTAGTTAGGCATGATGGCGTTTCTGTGATACACTAACCACAAGATTGGCACCTCCTGGAATTGCCCTGTTATCTCCCCTCTCTTTAGTTCTCGTTTTATCAGGATCTGTTTTTTTTTTTTTTTTACGTTCTGCATATAGTGATCTGCTTCCTGTGGTGGCAGAGATTGATGAAATACTGGCTGCTGTCCAAGTAGAGTTGTTGTTTCCTCTGGTTCATATTCACCTCTGTAATCCTGAGATTTCCTGAGTTCAAGCCTCATGTAGCAGCCGCAGACCCACCGGTTTCTGCAGGATCTGATCATCAGTCAGTGATGTAATGAGCGCTACTGGTGTCTCAATATAACTATATCTTTCTTACTCTTTCTCTTTTACATACACTTGGCTATAATGTCAGAAATTATTACAGTCTTTGTGCTAGAGTTATGAGAAGAATGTAAAATCTTCAAAACAAAACACAATACTGATAAAGGAAATGACATTTCGGAGACAGTTTTATCAATCTAAATCTATTTTGGCCATTGCATTTCTATAGGCCCTTCACAGGCTCTATATGAATCCCTGCCGGAGCCCATGCATTCAACCCGATGTAATCTTTTTGAGATTACTATGAAATGTAAATACAGAGAAAGCACATAAATATGTCTGCTCTGAATCAGGGGGCATGTCAAAGGCTTGTATCAGGATGCTGATTTGAGCATTACAGTGAAGCGTGACAATGAGAAACTCAGCTTCCTGCTGACAAAAGGTCACTTGACACCTTTGCACTCTAAAGGCCTTTTGTAACATTCAACCAGCAAGTGTGCGCTGGTGTGTGAATTTATGTCTCAGTCTGAACTACTGTGTGAAGGTTGAACACTAGGACTTTGAATGTGTGTCATCTGACAGAAAGAAGAGGTGACAAGATCTGCTATGTGCAACTAGATTTTTACAGAGAAAAATGTGAGTGCAAAACCCATAGCTACGTTGGTTTCCAGGTTGTAGCATACTGGTCCAAATAAAAAACAACAGCACACAAAATAATACCCAACCTCTCCTTGCCATGCCATTTGAGGCATCATTCATGTGCGTAGTACAAATGGGCTGGATAGGTAACATGCTGTTTAATTCTTCTCTTTGTGAATCATCTCGCTGCTCTCTAGTAATGTCTCAGCAGCAGTGCACCTCTGCTCTTCCTCTTTTAATCCACGTTCCTCTCAAACGTCAGGCCTGAACCTCCTCCCTCAGCACAGACTGACTAAAAATGGATATTTCTTCAAGAGCTGCAGCCTTAAAAGGCTCATAGGCCTCTCTCTCTATTTTGGGTTCTCTTTCTTGCTTGTTTTGTGTCTCAAATGTATAATATGTCTGAAATGCACGATTGTTTTTCTCTATGGCTTGGTCTGAAGTCTATCTACATTTTCTTTCTCTGTTTTAAAACACTTATATAAACACACTGTTGTTTATCATTCTAAAAGTTAATCTTCAGTTTACTTCAGTCCTCAGAAAGAACAACAAGGGGTTTTAAAGTCACTTTGCTTTCTACAAATCCAGTCCCATGACTTCCCTAACATAAAATTAACCATGATTAAATGTTTTAAATCATTTTAAAGGCACAAAAATGTTTTTCCCCCCACACTTAAAATGGTAACCTCTTAAGAGGTCTTGACCTACTTGACTGTAATTAACTGATAAACCCCTACATTTTACTATAATCTTTCGTATTAAGTGCACACATCAGGGCAAAAACAGCAGACCTCATATCAAATGACCAGAAAATTTATATAATATTTACCTTTTTATCCTGAGGTCGACAAGCAATATTTGTGAAGATGGCTTCCTTACACTGACTATTTTTTCATGTATTTGTTCAGGCCTTATTTTGTACTTTATTTGTATAGATTGTAAATTTTCTGGATGTGTTCAATAACAGTTTTTATTTGTCTCCCGCAGCACATGTGGTCAAAATGGGCGCTGGGAATGTGAGCATTATGCCTGTCTGATAGAGGACGACATGATCCATGAAATCAACAGGAGAGGTTATGGGTAAGCATCAGAAATCTCATCTAGTTTGCTGTTACTAGTATTAAATACATATAAACAAGTGCACAAATAAAAGTGTATTCCTCTTTCTCTTTTTACCCATACAGTTGGAGGGCCTCAAACTACAGTCAGTTCTGGGGTATGACGCTGGACGAGGGTCTGCGGTATCGTCTGGGCACACAACGCCCCTCACGGACCATTATGAACATGAATGAGATCCAGGTAAGAGTCTTCTGCAGCTAGTCAGATGTTATTAATGCAGGACCCAGATGCAAAGCAGAACATCACATTATCCTCAAAGGGTTTACTTGGTCTTGTTTTTCACTAAAAATATACAATCATCACTTTTCACGTGGGTTTACTTCTGTATACATACTGACATTTTGTGATTAGTTTTGTTATCCAATGATGTTAGTCTCTATAGCTCTATTTATTTGATCAAAAATACAGTAAAATACAGAATATGAGTTTTATAAGTACGAATAAACAGCCAATATGTTAATAATAGGCATGCTAATAAGCAACTAGTTAATAGTGAGAACTAGTCCACAATGGGATCTCTGTAATCAAGTCTTCTTATTTTATACAAAAAGGAAATTTGCCATTTTTTAAGGATACCTAGATATTTTTACTGGAAAGCAAGATTTAAAAAAGTACTGATTAAGAAAACAATTTGCTGTGTTTAATGTCTGTTTATTTCACAGACATTTACTAAATAAATAAATGAACATACAACATTGATTTGACTTGAATGTAAGAATAAAGAGATCATGTGCTAGAGACATAAATCTTTCCCAGAATGCCACGACTGACCAGTCAGAATCAAGTTATTCATCTCATTTTTATGCCCATTGACGGCTCTTTGATTATCTGCTGTCACGCTCTGTGCAATGCAGTATGCCGTTAGAAATCATCAAAGCAAGAATAAAAGGCCAGATTCGGAAATCAGACAGTTGTTTGATCTTTGCTATTCATCAGCTGGTTGCAGTGCTGTGCAATGAATGCATCCTAGATGTGTCTGTCTGGAGGTGTGCTATTTGATGTGGCTCACTGAGGCATTCAGTGTCTCTCTGCAAAAAGCTGCCCGTGATCCACACCAACACATTACATAAGAGCTGATTCGGCAATTTGAGAAGGCTGGAAATGGTTTGATGTTGTTGATTGGTGCAATTCATTTATAGTTTCAAAAAGTACCCTCACTAGATAGGAACCCATACCCGTATCTTGCTCCTCTTCCTCTTTTCTCCTTCCTCTCCAACCCACATCCTCCAACACGTCTCCACCTGTCTCTGGAGTCGTTTATGAAGCCTCTATCTGTCTAAAACCTACTCAGCACACACTCTCACACACTCTTTACTTTCTCATTGGAGTGTTCTCTTTGCTCAGCGTGAGTGCTCACTTTCCCTGTTGGGTCAAGTGTTGCTGCGAGCCATGGCCCTTCAGGGGCCCTTTAACCACCACAATTCACCACTGCAGTGCCAGACGCTTGACAAGCACCTCCATTCCACAGGATCATATCTGGTAGTTGTCAGGGAGAATCATGACAATATCACAGACCGGAATGTAGGAGGATGACAACCAGCAGCTGTGCATTACCAAAGAGGGAGAGGCACACAGGAGCCTTTATGAGAGAAAGTGCTAAAACATTCCTTATTCAGGACTTATGAAACTTTGGGGTGTGAAATATGACTGAAAGTGGTCTGAGGAGAGTTATAGATTTGGGAGGTGTAGACCATGCATGAATGTGACCCTGTTAAGGTTAGGTTTAAGGTTATATGTTCATACCTGGTATTAACATCAATTTTGGATATTCCAATCATGAGTGGAAGGCTAATTACGGGTGTAAACAGGACCCTCAATTCAATGAAATATGATCATAAGTAGTCATCGGGATCATAACTGGTCAAAAGTTTGGGTTCAGTAAGTTCTTTTTAATGAATGGATATTTTTATACACTAAGGATGCATTAAATAGATCAAAAGTTAACAGTAAAGATAGTGTTACAAAAAATGTCTGTTTAACTACAAATAAATTCTGTTTAGATACAAAAAGGTTGCTGTTATTATTAACATTCTATTCATCAAAGAATAAAAAAATTACAGTTTCCACAAAAATATTATACACTATTATCAACTATTAACACTGATAATAATAATAAATGTGTTATTGCGCACAAAATCTTCATATTAGAATTATTTCTCAATGATCATGTGACACTAAAGACTGGAGATGAAAAAAAAAAGAAATATTAATACCAGATGTAAAGTGGACCATTGAACTGATAAATGCCATTATTTTGATGTTTGGATTTTACTTCGACTTTTTTTTTTTTTTTTTTTTTTTGTAATATTGATGGAACAGGTAAAAGGTTGGAAACTCAAGATTTCTGGATTTTCCCCTGGAATACATCTGAAAACCCACAAGATTAACAAATCACCATTATATAACCACACTAAGGCTTTATACAGTGTTTTGGACTTTGAAGACCTAAACTGAATCTCATTCATCCACTGGTCCTGTGAAAAATAATACGCATGGAAATGATTATATTATGCCACCAAAATCACTCATAATCACACCATGGATGCATTTATGGAAATCTTTATTCTGTGTTATTCATGTCTTCAATGCCAAACACCACCATTAAGCCATAAAAGTCACTTCCTTTGAAGAAAAAAAACCCCATTCAATCTTGCTTTATGTTCTGCAGATGAATATGAATGGAAACGATCATCTGCCAAGTTACTTTAACGCAGCAGACAAATGGCCAGGGAAAATCCACGAGCCCTTGGACCAGGGGAACTGCAATGCATCCTGGGCTTTCTCAACTGCAGGTGAGTCAGAAAAGACACAACACAGACCACAGCAGAAGAACACTGCAGAATACAGCACTCTCTGTATGTTATATAATGCAGATCCTCTGTCCTGTCGCTCAAATGTGAACCCTGTGACTCACTTCTAGCTGTTGCATCAGACCGGATCTCTATTCAGTCAATGGGTCACATGACCCCTCAGCTCTCACCTCAGAATCTGATTTCCTGTGACACACGCAATCAGGCTGGCTGCTCCGGTGGGCGTATTGATGGGGCCTGGTGGTACCTAAGAAGAAGAGGGTAATTCACTTATGTTTTACACACAACATCAAAGATGTGAAGATCTTTAAATGGTACACATCTGATAAAAAATACAGTCTTTTTATTTAAATATGTCTTTTTCTCTCAGGGTCGTGACAGAGGAGTGTTACCCTTTCTTTCCGCCCCAGCAAAGTCCTGCTGAAGTGGCTCGCTGTATGATGCAAAGTCGAGCGGTGGGCCGGGGAAAGAGGCAGGCCACAGCGCACTGTCCCAACAGCCACAGCTACCACAATGATATCTACCAGTCAACCCCACCATACAGATTGTCAACCAATGTAAGTCAGCTGACCCCTCGAATCAAGCAGAATATCAGTTTCTTTTAGGAATTGACAAGAAGTCTTATTACCTTACATTAAGTAACTTTATCTCGTTTAAAAGGTGTTTTAGTGGAAAGCAAGATTCATGTATAATCAGGCTTCCTGTATGTTCTGACACGTTAGAATTACATTCACTGTAAAACATGCAGACCTCTGCCTGCATAATACCAATGATTAAAGGGTCAAAACCCTTCAACTCAAAGCCAAAGGGAGGAATAACTCTCAACTGCCTGGAGAGGCATTACATTAGTAGTCATGTCATGGTTGAACGTATTTCCTCCCTGAGCCATATCTTACCACCCATTTGTATTGTTTAATGTATAGTCTAGGTCATATATATGTCTCTAGGCATGTTTTAGATCATATATCATTCACAGATGTGAATAAGGATGAACAATTAAACAATTCAGTGTAGGAATACTGTAAGACTGTTTATTACGTGTACAAAAATGTGTTTACCCATGCAGCTTAAGACTGCTCATACTGTATATAAAACAATTATTACTTCAGTAATTTCATTCTAAATGCTTTTTTTCATGCTGTAATAAATATTTGCAATGTAAAAATAGCATTAGGCTGGAGTATGCTGTTAACTGAACTCACTTGTTGCTTTTCCACTCACAGGAGAATGAGATTATGAAAGAGATTATGGATAATGGCCCCGTGCAAGGTATGGATTTCTCCAGTTGGTGTGTGTGTGTGTGTGTTTGCACAATACTGTGAGCCAGAGGATAAGAATAGTAAAAAGCACTTGCCAAATGACTGTTAATGCAGTCAGCAACGATCAGTCTATGTCGTATTAGTCACCACGGAGGTTGTAGATGCCCATACGGCATTTAGTTCGGACAAAAAGCCTAAAGTCATCATATATGCACAGTGAATTCTTGAGAAAAGTCCCCTGCAGTAATATGATGAGGGTGTGTGTTTGTGCGTGGTTCAGAGCAGCTCCGTGATCCTGTGCCAGTGTTCTGTTGTATTGTTCCAGACAGGAGGGAGCACTGGATTTACGCCAGATTTCACTTCTAATCTTTGCAAAAATTCTGCCTAACCTCTGGCTTATACTGAGAAACAGGAGATGAAAAGTAATGTTCATGTGCAGGAGTGTGTGTGTTCATTAGACTCTGTTTACTGCTTAGGATCTTCTAGTAATGTCTGGAAAAACCCAAAGTGTGTGAGAGGGTGCAGGTAATTCCTTTAATGCAGTGTTTACCAGAATGTTGAACCCGACTGACTTTTCTTCACATGCTACCATGGCTGTCCTCGGGAGGGTTGCTGCGGGAACCCACCCACAAAAGTTTTGTCCTGTGAATTTAAGCAATGGGTCTTTATGCAATGTTGATTTGAGATAAAATTAGTAGCGGTCACTTTGATCTCACTTTAATTTGCAAGGGAACAAGATGTTTGTGGGATATTACGTAATTTGGCTTTTAAAGCAGCCATAGTATTTCCTTTAGTATGACTGTGAGTGATAAGAATGTAGGATCAGCTTTTAATTCAATGATGTCTGAAGGTCAAAGATCAACTTGATTAAATCATGGAGATCACGTATTTTCAGACTTCTATATTAAATTGCTGTACTACTGTAATTTGTATTATATTTAAAATGGTGTACTTAAAAATACATAATGAATGTTATATTTGTTTTTCCCTTTTAGCCATCATAGAGGTCCATGAGGATTTCTTTGTGTACAAGAGTGGAATTTACCGGCATACAGATGTCAATTACCACAAACCGTCACAGTATCGCAAACATGCAACGCACTCTGTCAGGATAACAGGGTAAGCTCTAGCGTTGCGTAACCTTTTATATCCAATGGTGGAAGCAAGAGGAAATGAGTAATTGGCAGTGTTTCAGAGAAAGTTCTTAAACAACAAAAGATCTCTTTTTCTTTTTACCATTTGTCATTTTTGATACTGATGTATCCTATAGATAGATAGATAGATAGATAGATAGATAGATAGATAGATAGATAGATAGATAGATAGATAGATAGATATTTTGTAAAATATTCAATTATTTTTAGACAGTTTATTTAGAATTTTCTTAGACTATTTTTATTAATTTACCTCACTAAATATACTAAATGAGATACATGGGTCAAAAGAATGGGCCAAAATCACACCTGGTTCTCCATACAGGAGGCGTCTTGAAGCTGTCGTTAACAACAAAGGCTTTTATACAAAGTAATAAATGAATTTCAGTAAGCGTGTTCAATACTTTTTCCCTGGGTCATTCAATTTTATTACACAGAACTTCATTTCTAAATTCATTTGTTTTGTTTTCTTTGTATGTATGGATTACTTGGGTTGTTATCGACCTCTGGTGAAAATTGCATGTCAACAGCACCTTTAGAAATATACACTCTTAACAATAAAGGTGCTTCACGATGCCATAGAAGAACCTTTTTGTCTAACTGGTTCCATAAAGAACCTTTAACATCTGAAGAACCTTTCTATATCAAAAAAGGAAAGAAATGGCGAAAGAAGGTTCTTCAGATCATAACAATGTAAGAAAGGGATTCTTTAAAGAACCTTTGACTGAATGGTTCTTTATGGAACCAAAAATGGTTCTACTATGGCATCGATTGAAGTACATTTTGAAGCACCTTTTTTTTTTTAAGAGTGTATTTAAAAATGGTGACGTGTTCAATACTTATCTTACCAGCTGTAAAACAATTTACTATATGGCCAAGAAAAATACATTTTATAAACAAATTGTACAATAATATATAAAAAGTTAAAATATAGTTTTTACTCGTAAATTAATCCTGTTTTAAGTATGTTCTTTTTAAGGATGTGACTTTCTTCTGGTCTAAGTGAAGATCTGAAGATTTGAAATGTAATACAGACAAAGAATTTGAGTGATTTAGGTCTTTCCCATTTAAGCAGATAGGAGCTGTGTTTGCATGACTGGGGCCGTCACCATGATGGCTGAGAAGTGAACTAACTTGCCTTGAAGGGAATTAATAAAATAAGACATAAGACAAACTCCTTAATGGCCCCACTTGTCTGCTGTGCAGACATGTTTTTGTTGTTGCTAGCAGACAAAACACCTGGATGACTGGCCTTCTATTCCCACCCCCAGACACACACCCCTCAAAGCCTTTGTCTGGTTTAGCTATACTCACTCAAACATAACACACCTTAATAGCACTGCATCACTACGTGACACTACATAGTAAGGATTAACTTTACTTTGTCATAAAAAAATATAACTCAGACCACTATTTTATTTTATTTTTAAAACAGTCTCTCCAAAAATGGAGCTTTTTTTTTTAACAAATGTGCCTCAGAGATTCCTGCTGTGCATAAATGTGGATCTTGAGCTGCACAGAAGCACTATAGCACTACAATGATTGTTTAGTGAGACATTCAGAGGCATGGTCGGGTCAGGTCACGTTCCCCAGGTATGTCTCCGGTAACCTTGCCTGACCTGCCGCTAGTGTCTGTGAGTGTGACATGCTTCAGTGGTGACGGTGATATGAGCGCGAGTCTGTCTGAACCCCGGCTTTTCTCCTGGCCTCCTGTCACTCGCTGACGCTGCGCTTCTCGCGCTGCTCTAGACGTTCAGAGGACACTGTATAGCCCAATGAAGTTGGCATATGGGGTGGGGGGCAGTGGCAGTGTTTTTACAAGGAAAATCCCACCGTGGTGCATTGGGCTAAGCCCAGGGCCTGGGAAAGTTTGTGAAAAGCTCATTGATGTCCAGTGTAATGGAAATGGCATTGTTCAGAGCAGACAGAGAGGCCTAAACCCAGCGCAGGTCAGGGGATGGTTGGATGTGGTGGTATGTCTATCATTGTCCTAAAGCCAAGGACAGAAAACATGGTGAGATAAGAGCATAGCAGAACTCTGAGCTGCACAGCCACCGGTTTTGACCCTCCAACTCTCCCATGTATTTTATATGGAGGCGCATTGCTTTTTTAGGTGAATTTGTTTGTTATTTTTCTGAGTGTACTGAATACCAACTTCCCCCCCTGTGGGGATGGAAGGAAGATTAGTATTATTTGGGAACAGAATGATATGATCCCGAGTCTGATGGAAAACTTTCCTAAGAATAGACGTGGACTAAACTATATTTATTTCCAGACATATATAAATAAATAGGCCCTTGACGCATGTAGTGATTGACAAGCTGAATGTTCTGAACTCAGATAAAAAGACATTGGAGGTCAATGGCTTCCTCTTATTACTCAAATAACCAGGACGGGTGGAGAAGCATAAGGAAGTTCTTGGCATGGTAAAGGTTCCACCCATCGGTTTGTTGTTGACTTGAGGAGATGTAAGGGGGCGGGTGTGTGCTGCTTCCTAATGATCACGTCCTTCCTCTGCACCATTTCAAATTTTTACTCAGATTTGTTCTTAGTTTTGAGTTCAAGCTCTCAGGTGTAAATATTCCTCAGTTTTTTTTTTGTCTTTTTTCCCCCAATAACAACATAAAATAAAAATAAATAAATGCACATAAAGTTTATATTATATTATATTATATTATATTATATTATATTATATTATATTATTTAAAAAAAAGACCAAAATGTGTAATTAAATTAGACTTTTTGACTGAAAGTGTGAATATTCCTCACTGTTTAATGAATAAATTAACCTTGTCTAGAAGTAAAATATAAAGATATTATATTACAGTATATTACATTATATTATTTTTCTTAATGTAACTAAGCATAAATCTAAATGAACCAAAAAAATTACAACTATTTTCAATAAATAAATAAATATATTATATTATATAAATAAACAAAGATTATATTATATTATATTGTATTGTATTGTATTGTATTGTATTGTATTATATTATATTGTATTGTATTTTATTGTATTGTATTAAATATTTTTTTTAAATGTCCTGCATCTATAGGCCTACTCAACTTGAGTTGGATGTGTACACCTGTTCTTTTCCAATATTTAAATAAATTTTTCATTTTTTTTTTTTTTTTTACCTAAAATCTGATCAATGATGGCATTGATTTTAAAGCCTATTCTTAGAGAGCTTCTTTGAATACTAATGTCTGGTGAATGCACAATAGCATATTGATTTTTGTTGCACTTTTCCAGATGGGGAGAGGAAAGAGATTACAATGGCAGAACACACAAATACTGGGTGAGAAATGATATCCAAATGATGAAATGATTCTCTTCAACAGGAGCTTTTACACATTTTAAACAATCTCTCCTCCACTCCACAGATTGCAGCTAACTCATGGGGGAAGAACTGGGGTGAGGATGGTTACTTCCGAATTGCTCGTGGTGTAAATGAGTGCGAGATCGAGGCGTTTGTGATCGCCGTGTGGGGCAGAGTCACCATGGAAGACATGCACAACCATCACGGACACCACAAGTAGAGATCTGGAGTGTACGCCTCACTGTATGATTTAAAAGTCAATCAGTTCTTTTGCAGGTTTGTGAGAGTCTGATTTCCACCAAACCCCAGTGCCTTCTGAATATCTCTTCACGCCATATGAATAAAAAGTGGTGTCCACTGCCCCCCTCTGTCCAAATACACGTCTCCACTGGAGTTTTGGTTTGGACGAATGTAAAACTCCAGTTTGTGTATACGGCCTATATCGTCTTATTGGTGGAAACCAGCTTGTTACACTCTCTGACTGGACCTCAAATAACAGCCACAGCCACAGGACTCAGACGCACTCAGGACTCAGTACTCCAAAGACACACTTCACAGGCACACATGCGCTCAGCATCACAACGTAATTGTCTCAAATGTCTAATATAGTGACATATTAGGATGTGTCTTTTGTTTTGTATTTTTTCCTGTTTGAGAATCGTTGCACACCAAGGCAGACAGTCAGACAGCACTCCATACGTTCTGCTAAAAGGATTGAGGGATTGAGGAACACCAGGATGGCGGAAGAAGGTTTTAGGACCAATAATTTATTCCAAAAATAGCCTAGATTAGATTTATGACAGTTCTGCATTCCATTGAGGTTAAGGTTGTGTATAATTGCTTTAAAGCACTTTAACCCACTCCAGTCATTGTTTTAAAGTCGGATTCAGTTAGGTTGGCTGTTAAACAAATTTAAAGGATGACTGTACAGATACAGACACTGCTATTCCCTCTCATTTTAGAATATAACAGGAATCAACCCAAAATGTTTTTCATGCTATGAGACCAAAAAAATGGACATCAGTTACTGCAATTTTAAATAACCCTTTAAAATCTGTAAGAATTTAAAGGTTGGAAGTGGTTTGGTCAACCTGGAGCTTAAATAATGACCTTAAGGGCTATACAGAGGCAAAGACAACTGTTTATCATCAGAACCTTTGGTTGAAACTGTTGTAATGTGTTGGGTATATTGCGCTGGAGTATATACATATAAACACCACAGATTCCACGTAAGAACAAAATCTGCTCAAGTCTTAAGCTATTGTACTCTGTGAACTAATAAGATTGTGATTGTAAAAAATTGATTACTATTACCATTAGTATTTAAAAAAAAATTGTTTGTTATTCATTTGCATAAAAAATAAAAAAAATCTTAATGTGAGATTTTGGAAGTGGGGCAAAAGTGCACATGGGTTTGGGTTCTGTGCTGAATTAGTACTGTCTTGCTATATAAATCATGCAAAACCTCAATATTACAAGACACCATAGGGCATGTTTGCTTCTCAAATATCCATCTACACATATATGGAGATTATTGTGCGTTAATAAGCATGAGACAGCTATTGCTGCATGGGCATAAAACATCGCAAACTATAATATTGTGCATGCACCAGAGCTCCAAGCAATCCCATCTGCTGACTTTGATAATGATAATGTCCTTATTATGGTGACATGACCAATTCATTTTTTTTTTTTTTTTTGATTCAGCAATACACACTCACAGACAGGAAGACATGGGGTCTTTCAGTATAAATTCAGCAACAGATGCTATATTCTGCTCACCAGTCCATTAGCATTCAGTGAAATGTCTTCTCTATTAGTCATGCAAGAAGTTTCTATTGAGATAAAGCAGTTACTGTATATGCAGCCAGATGAGTCTAGCATATGGGCTTATGTCATGAATATTCAGTGTCTTAATATTGCTAGATTTTACATTACGGTTCATGTTATACACTGATTTGAGCCCAAGCTGGATCGTTCTCATTTAGACATTCTTCAGTTCTGTCTTCCAGTTATTAATTAATACTGTTATTTAAGAACAAAGTCTGTTTGTAAATCACTGGTTACTACTGTGCAATGTTACCATGTTGTTCCTTGTATTGTCTGTACACAATGCAAACCACTGTAGTGTTCACCTGTGTGATGCAATAAAAGTCCTACAGCCCACTTCTTTATACTCGCAGTCGCACCTGGTTTTTTCCACTGCACATTAATGTTTTGTATTATAAAAGCTTTCACCTCGACTTTAAATCCGCTTTCACCTTCAGTGAAACACAAGTCTCTGGTTTCATTTTCTGCATAATAGCATAAATTGTTCTTACAAGTTAGACATGGCATCATGTGAAGAGATTTCAATTTCTCAATGATTCAGGCTTTATAAGCAATTCTTTTGGAGAAAGAGTTATTTGGGGGAAAAATACACTTTCACAGCTCTCAGCAATATTACAAATGATCATGCATAAAATTTAAAACTATTTTTTACAAAATGTGTGTTTATACAGGTTGTTGTGACTGATTTCTAGTATTTTATATTCACTAAAAATAACTGGAAGAGTCATCTGTTCGAGCATCAGATGACAGTATCATGAGAAATCGGACTCTCCCTCAAAATCTGGTCTGCATTCACTTTAAGAAACAATAATGGAACGGAAAGTTCCAGTAATTATTTTTTATTTTTTTTGATGAAAGCAATAATAAATGAAAACAGTTCTTGGTGCCCAACCCAAATCTTCAAAAAGTGTTAACAAATCTGCATTGTTTTCAATCAGCAAGTCCCTCACATCTTACAATTTGAAACCGAATAAAGCACTGAAGCCATGAGAATGTTCCATTATGTTTAATTTCAAAATAACTGATGACAAAACTGAAAATATTTACAGCACATATCGCGTAAACACTTATGGTTTCTGTACAAAGAAATATACACATGCAAAAAGTATAAAATAATTCAAATAAAACAAGTCTAAAATGATAATACATACATTAAAATACAATGAGATCAGAACTAAAATTAGACATTCAATGAAACACTTTAAAAAAGTATCCAGTCCAAGTTCCCACGCTGTAAAGGCATCTGTACAACTTTACAATGACAAATAAATTAGAGGAAATGATATGGGTCTATACAGATGAATTAACAATGTTCCTTCCTACCGGGAAAGAGTCACTGTCCACCACGCTTCAAAATCTCAAATACAACAGTTGACTGATGTATGACGCGAAGATCACTGGAAATCAACATACTGAGAGCAACAGGCCAACGCAAACCATTCCTTCCAGTGACAATTTAAACTGTTGAGAGCTTCTTATACTAAACTGTCACCAAAAACTATCTGAGGCCTTAAAACTTAAAGGACCTACATTTGCATTAAAACTATCTATATGAGAAGATAAATATCATAATTTAAAGGCTTCACATTTTTTTGTCCATGATATCTTGCTATGACGAAATTATTCTCATGTCAAGGACTGCCTTGTCTAAATGGGATGTGCGTTTCAGAAATACTCCAATAATGCACAAAAAAATAAAACGTTTTATCTGTGAAATGTCTATAACATGGACACCGAGGAAAATAAACAAAGAAAAACAAATCTTCCCAAATGTAAAGCTATGAATAACTCATGTAAACAACCAGTCATAGCTATCTAAGGTGTAAAATGTTTGTCATGGAAAAAAAAGAAAAACGAATTCTCATAAAGTATGGAGAGCTTTGGCATACCAATACGTATATCAACAGAAAAGTGACTAGCGTAAGTGCCATGTAGACAACAACCCTGTAGAATGACAGCGCTTTAATACTTAACGATAAAGACCGGATTAAATAAACAACAGCAGAACTGCAGTACCGAGTACGTGCTATTCTACGTTTTTATTAAAGGTATAACGGATGTCTTCATAAATAGTTGCATAAACCATTGAAGCTGCAACATTGCACGTGATAAGAACTGGAAACAACGTGAGTGCATTAACAGTATTCAGTCATTCTTCAAAGCTGATGAGCTCAGACGTCTGGTCTCCCACTGGAGAGCTGCTCTCCACCCTTGTGACATTGCATTTTAAAAAGAAAGAAACGGCAGACACATAGTATAGAATAAGGCGTATACATCTGTAGATTGCACAACACAATTTGTTCTAGTCGTAGTAAATTAAAAAAGACTTGCAGCCGTTAAAAATTCCGCAGCTAAATGTGGCGTAATCAGCAACTAATTACACTAGGAGACCAAAACAAGCTTTCACTTAAAACGCTTCAACTACTCATTTGCTCACGATTTGTGTTGCGTTCATTCAGACTTGAGTTGATGTAACTGATTTTATTGAAAGATGTACCTGAAAATGTCATTGTTATTATGCGCTGTTCATTTTTCTCTAAAGGTTCATTAAGAAACGCTGTAAAAGCACAAAAACAGCCGCTTGCTCTCTGACTCAGGCAAAACAGAAAGGGAAAAAAACGTTCTCCTCGCTAAATTGCATTTGCCTCTGCCACGTTTGTGCAGGTATATTTTGTTCTACACAAAATATTCGTCCATTTATGTAGATTTGTTGATCATTCAGCAAATCAGAGAAATATTATATATATATTTATATTTATATTCCATTGTTTTAATCTCTGCGTAAAAGTCTTCATGAAATTGGAAACAAGGCAGCAGCAAACTGGGAAAGGACTAACGATCTAAAATCTCGTCTGCCGATGAAGGCTCTGATTGGCAGATATGGTTGTCAGCACACATTTTGATAGGCTCAGGACTGAAGTCTTGTTAATTGGCATCAGAAAGAGGATGAGATTATGTTTCTCGGGGTCAGATCCTGGGCTGTAGCCTGCTTTGCAGGAAGGGTCTTATGCCTCCGAGAGGCCGCAGGTCGTTCTGGTGTTTGCGCCGATCTATGAAAGAGATGAGTCTAGAGGTATCGATGCATTCGGCTGAGCGACGGCCACCTCTGGGTCTCAGCCAGGGATCCTGCAGGCAGGTGGCAGCTGGGGGCCGCTTGGAAGGTTCGGTCCTGAGAAGCAGGCACACGAAATCCCGTGCCGCCTGGCTCACACCCTGGAAGTAGTCGTCAGGGAAACTGAAGTCTAGGCGGCAGATGTTGAGGCACGTCTCCTCCACGCTCTCATCTAAGAACGGAGATGCCCCGCTCAGCATCACGTACGTCACCACACCTAGACTCCATAAGTCAGAGGAGAGAGAGACAGGATCCCCAAGAACCAGCTCGGGGGCCGCAAACTCTGGGCTGCCCAGCAGAAGGTGAACGTAGGGAGTCGAGTTCAGCTGCACTGCATCACCGAAGTCCGTCAGTTTCACCATCGGCTGGGAGGGGCTCTGCTCCACCACAAGGTTTTCAGGCTGATCAGAAAGTGGGAAATTAGCATCACTTTGTAAGTAGGATTGTGCAAATGAAAGTTTTTTTCAGATAAACTCGTCTGTAGGTTGTCTGAATGACCAGTTCTATAACTCTTGTAGAGAAGCCTTGAATGAATACGCTGATTTTCGGTCCACCGGATCTCGCATGTTTCTTAAAGGGTTAGTTCACCCAAAAACAATTTTGTCATTAATTGCTCACCCTCATGTTGTTCCTTTTTTCATCTTCGGAACACAAATTAAGATATTTTTGATGAAATCTGAGAGCTCCCTGACCCTGCATAGACAGCAATTCAACTGCAATGTTCCTAGTGCCAGAAACATAGCAAGGACATCGATAAAACAGTCCATGTGACATCAGTCGCTCAACTTCAATTTTGCAAAGCCACAAGAATACTTTTTGTGTGCAAAGAAAACAAAAATAACAATTTATTCAACCATTCTTCTCCCTGAGTTACTATCTTCCACCATTTTGGAGAGTAGACGCATGTGCTTGCTTTCCCCAGAACATAATCAACTTAATCAGCGGTGTGTACATTCAGCATGCACGCATTTTCACCTTAACGTAAACAGCGCTGATTATGTTGCACATATGCATCATGGTACTCCCCAAAAAACTGGAAGACGGTAACTTAGGGAGAAGAATTATTAAATAAATTATGTTATTTTCATTTTCTTACCGCACAAAAAGTATTCTGGTAGCCTCGCAAAATTGGAGTTGAGCATCTGATGTCACATGGACTGTTTTATTGATGTACTTGCTACGTTTCCGGAACTGGGAGCAGTTGTGTTGTGGTCTATGCAGGATTAGAGAGCTCTCAGATACTAAAAATATCTTAATTTGTGTTCCGAAATTGAACAAAGGTCTTACAGGTTTGGAACGAAGGTGAGTGGTTAATGACAATTTTCATTTTGGGGTGAACTATCCCTTTAAGAAGTGCCCAAACAGAATGACATCCTTTTGTTCAAAAACATCTATCTAAAGGTATATTGCTGCAGCAGTGCTTTAAAAATGAATTAAAATAAACAAAATCTAAAACATAAAACACAATTTAATTTATTTGTTTATTTGAGGCAAGGCAAGTTTATTTATATAGCAAATTCAATAGACAATGATAATTCAAAGTGCTTTACATAAAAATAAAAAATATAGTAATCATGCAAGCGTTCAAAAGAAAAAAGAAAACAGCATTCAATTTATTATAAAAATGTTTTATTAGCTTACATTTATTGTTTAATTATAGTTATTAATGTTTTATATTTTATTTATTAATTATTTATTATTTGATTACATGTATTTATTGATACTTTATATTTTATATATTAATACATTCAAAGGGACAATTTTATAAGTATTTTTTATAAAGTGATACATAATATTTGGTATATATTAGGTATGTAACACTGACCTTTAAATCCAGATGAACTATTCTGCAGTTGTGCAGGTATTGCAAAGCTTCTAAAATGTCCCGGAGGTAAAAAGCCACTTTTTCCTCAGTGAGGTTCCCCCAGCTCACAATGTAGTCCAGTAGACGGCCCTGATCAGACCTGAGCAATCACACAGTACACATGGTCACAAACATATCTGAGTGTGACACAGTCCATACTGATATTAAAGTGTGTGTGTGTGTGTGTGTGTGTGTGTGTGTGTGTTTCTGAGCTCTCACATCTCAAGGACCAGTGCATAGCTGCTGGAGGTCTCAAAGGTGTCCAGTAGTCTGACTAGGTGAGGGTGCTGGAGTTTCTGTAGGACGCTGAACTCGTGGGTGACCTGGTCTCGCTTCATGAGCTTCTTATTCACAAACTTGACCGCTACTGTGCGCTTTGATCCCCTCTGGTCACAGCGTTTTACTACAGAGAACCTTCCCCTAAGAAAGAGCAAAACAACATTAACACAATTGCAATGTTGCCCTGGTTTTTATAGAGGAATCCATATGAGTGTATAAATTCCCATGTGTCTCACCTGCCCAGCTCTGCTACCTCAGTGTAGAAGGACTCAAAGTTGTCTTTCCACATCACCCGGATTCCATCGCTAGTAGTTTCTGTGAAAGGCAGTCCGGTTAAGTTCATAGCCTTGCACAAATACATTTTTAAAACACCAGGTGGACACATTCTTACCCAACACTCTGAGACTGGCTGATGATGTCACACTGCCTATGTCATTCGTTGCGATGCAGGTGTACATGCCATCATCCTCTGAGGTCACACCTACGATACGCAGAGTGGCCTCGCCAGTCTCACTGTGATGCAGCGGAAAGTAATAAGGATTTATGCAGAAAACAAAACCATTATATTAGCAAAAAATTAGTTTAATAACTATAGAAAGATAAATCTTAATCAGTATTTTGTTCGTGCGTGCAGAATAAAAATCTAATATTTAATCAAAGAACTAGGTATCTTATTACATAAATTAACAAAAACATACTGAGGTCCTTAAAATAAAGCAGTTAATAAATGTGTGTTAACAAAATAATAACATTATATACTGTACGGATATACATTTCTTTTTTCTCTCACCTGTAGGCTATGCTATAGTGGCCATTGTTGGCGAGTGTTTTCTGATCGGGTCCCTTCCATGTGACTGTGGCTTTGGGGCGGCCACACACTTTCCACCTCAGAGTGACACACTCCCCTTTATCACAGGTCACATCACTCAGCGGGACGAGGATCTCCGGGGGAACTGGAGGAAAAAGATCTACGTCAACCCCTTATTAGGTTTATGACTTTTTTTTATAATTCTAAACAAATAGAATGATGCACTTAATATTTTGAACTTACCATCATAGATATAACCGGGATTTAGAAGCTGCAAAATGGAAAAAGTTTTGAGCATACATACTTCCCTGAGGTATTCTTCTAGAAAACAACATTAGAGAAAGATTTGTTTGTGTTTTCATTAGTGTTACCTTTACAGAGACCTTGTTGGTTAGTCCCTCTCTGGATTTCCTGTATCCATTTTCAAGCTTGGGCTCCTTTTTATTTTCCTTCTCTCTTTTCTCTGACTTTTTACGGATACGGAGGGATGTATGCCATGATGATGACTTCCTGCTGGAAAGTAACCCATTATGTTATAAATAATGATTACAACATGTTAAATATCCGACAGATGATAACCACTAAAGGCCTGTAGCAAAAAAAGGTTTGATTTTATTGCAGAATGTGTTATGTAAATGATTAGAGGTGAGCTCTTACTTAATGGTCCCCTCTGGTACATCAGGGATAATGGCGGAAGTGTGGCCCAGCACGTATCCAGGGATCCAGCCCTCGGCGGCTGGACAATGGTCGGTAGCGGCGCGAAACACCAAGAACATGTTCTGCTGATTGGAGGCCAAGATCTGCACCACCTCCCCTTGACCTACATTTATCTCATCCTCTTTCAAAGCCACATAGTCCTGAGTCACCAACATGGTGGAGATATTACTGCTGCTGCTGCTTTCACTCTGTGGACAAACAGACACACAGACAGGTCTTACAGACACCTTATACCTTTAACACAAATACCTGTAGTGTGCAACACTGTAGGTTTTCTGGGGGGTTTACTTATTAACCCTTATGTTCCGTGTTTTAAAAAAGTTAGAAAATTGCTTCTTTTGCTTCTTAAAAGTT